>NW_027256881.1:3986406-4488906 GCF_029215685.1 Pituophis catenifer annectens
CTTTGTATCCGTGTGCTGTCGGATGGAGGTAGGGCAAGGTAAAAGAGAGAACGATCTGCATTGTCCTTTTCCTACACATTTTGGCACAAGTTGCCAAGCTTGGCAAACCCTGCCACACACAACCCCCAAATCTCTAAATTCTTCAGTTATCTTTGATCTTTTCCCAAGTCTAAATACAATCACCACCACCTACAATTTTTCCTTATCTGTCCCAAACTGTTTTGCAAACTTTAAACCTCAAAAGGTCTGGTTCCTAAGTATCCTTAAAATATTCACCTCCTAGTAGTTCTCCATGCTGAATATTGACCTGGGAAAATTGCCGGGAATTTTTACAAAATGCATTTCTTGCACATGGAAAGTAGGGGGGGGGAAAGTGGCCACATAAGGAAGGGTTAGTTGCTGAGATTGATAAATCTTCTTCCTGTCCACGTAATAGGAAATGTTAATGGGATTTCCAGGACTGTTAAAAAGAAAATTTGCAGACAGGCAGAGAGTCAATTTGGTCTAGTAGTTTAGGCTAGAAACTAGGAGCTGGTGAATTCTAGTCCTGTCTTAGGCATGAAAGCCAGATGGGTGACTTTGGGTCGATCACTGGGAGACATTGAGTTCTAGTCCCACCATGTGTATGAAAGTCAGCTGGGTAATTTTGGGACAATAACTGGGATACGGTGAGTTCTAGTCCCACCATGTGTATGAAAGTCAGCTGGGTAACTTTGGGCCAGTCACTGGGAAATGGTGAGTTCTACTCCCACCTTTGGCGTGAAAGCCAGTTGGGTGACTTTGGGCCAATCACCAGGAGATGGTGAGTTCTAGTCCCACAACCTAGAATTAAGGAGTAGAAAAAGCTTGCTGTCAGAAGTTGTGGGTGCGTTGTCACTGGAGGTTTTTAAGAAGAGTTAGTCACTTGAGTTATTTGTAAAAGGCAGAGATAGATAGATAGATAGATAGATAGATAGATAGATAGATAGATAGACAGAGACAGATAGATATAGATGATTGATAAATGATAGATAGATGATAGATAGATAGATATAGATGATATATATATATATATATATATATATATAGATGATAGATAGATAGATAGATAGATATAGATAGATAGATAGATAGATAGATAGATAGATAGATAGATAGATAGAAGATAGATAGATGATAGATAGATAGATAGATAGAGACAGATAGATAGATATAGATGATTGATAAATGATAGATAGATAGATAGATAGATAGATAGATAGAGACAGATAGATATAGATAATTGATAAATGATAGATAGATGATAGATAGATAGATAGAAGATAGATGATAGATAGATAGAGAGACAGATATAGATGATTGATAAATGATAGATGATAGATAGATAGAAGATAGATAGATGATAGATAGATAGATAGATAGAGACAGATATAGATGATTGATAAATGATAGATAGATAGATAGATAGATAGATAGATAGATAGATAGAGACAGATAGATATCGATAATTGATAAATGATAGATGATAGATAGATAGAAGATAGATAGATGATAGATAGAGACAGATAGATATAGATGATTGATAAATGATTGATAGATAGATAGATAGATAGATAGATAGATAGAGACAGATAGATATAGATAATTGATAAATGATAGATAGATGATAGATAGATAGATAGATAGATAGATAGATGATAGATAGATGATAGATAGATAGATAGATAGAGACAGATATAGATGATTGATAAATGATAGATAGATGATAGATAGATAGAAGATAGATAGATGATAGATAGATAGATAGATAGATAGATAGATAGATAGATAGATAGAGATAGATGGATAGATGTGGATATATAATTAGAAAAATATATAATTAGATTGTCAGGGTTCCACGTAACACCTTCAACGAAAGCATACTACAAGCTACATACTACATTGGATCTTCAGGCCTGCCACAGAGAGAGAGAGAGAGAGAGAGAGAGAGAGAGAGAGAGAGAGAGAAAGAAAAAGAAAGAAAGAAAGACTTTATTGTTAAATTCTAGAACTGGGAGAAGGGTAATACAGATTTCTCTTTCTTTACCTTGCTACATCCCTTATGCAACAGCATGCATATTAAAAAAAAAACAACCCATAAATTTAAATACAAAGTAAATTATATTTAAAGCTACAAAGGCGGATGGAAGGAACAGCATTTCCACTCATCCTCTTTTTGCCTCTGAAGAAGGACATGCTGTCCCTTGCCTTCATAAATACTCTACGGGCCTTTTTTTATTCGACAGGCAGCCTTCCAGCTTTGCCAATTTTTTCTTTTGTCTTCTCCTGTGGTACGTGCACATGAAATTGGAATTTCTAACCAGTCTGAGCCACATCCTGTTTCTGATTCACACACCGTTCCTCCTGGACCTATTCTCAGCTGCTTATCTTTCTCGTAAGTCCCTCTTCGTTTGCAAACTCTCTTGCAAAAATCGAAGGTATTATTACGGCTGGCCGCGGAATCATCCAGATGTTTAGGCTGGATTTGGCAGTTTTGTCCACCTATTGAGTCCTTCACAAGGACCTGGCATAGGCAGATGTTCTTGTCTGATGGTGTTAAAGGTATTATTGTAAGTAAAGCTGCCTTTTACAATTGATAGATGGAATTGACTGATATTACTCAGTTGATTTTCTATATGTAAATATATTAACACACACATATATATATTCTTTATATACTTTTATAGTGATCATATGTATGTATGTATAGATGTATATAACAGAATAACTTTACATCTCCACCCCGGACCAACCCAGGATGCCCTTTCCATGATGTCTAAGTGCCTGGAGGTGGTACGGGTCTGGATGGGTAGGAACAGGCTCAGACTCAACCCCTCCAAGACAGAGTGGCTGTGGATACCGGCGTCCCATGATCTAGCTTCCCCATCACTGTTGATGGGAGGGGAGTGTCTTGCTCCTGCGGAAAGGATTCGTAATCTTGGCGTCCTCCTTGATTCATGGCTGTCTTTAGTGGACCATCTAACGACCATGACAAGGGGGGCATTTGCACAGGTTCGCCTGGTGCGCCAGTTACGCCCTTTTCTAGACAGGGACGCCCTCCGTACGGTCACTCATGCTCTCATTATCTCTTGGTTGGATTACTGCAATGCCCTCTACATGGGGCTGCCTTTGGGGTGCACCTGGAGGCTCCAACTGGTCCAGAATGCGGCCGCACGAATAGTTATGGCTGCATCCCGCTACTCCCATATAACACCACTATTGCGCAAGCTGCACTGGTTGCCGGTGGTCCTCCGGATCCGCTTCAAGGTGCTGCTACTCACCTATAAAGCCCTTCACGGCATGGGCCCGGGGTATTTGAAGGATCACCTCCTACCGGCCTCCTACCGCCCAGTGCTCACATAGGGCTGCCCTCCTCCGGGTCCCCTCGGCCAGACAGTGTCGGTTGGCGGTCCCCAGGATGAGGGTGTTCTCTGTCGTCACACCGACCCTCTGGAATGGGTTGCCCACTGGGCTCCTGACAGCCCCCGACCTTCGCACCTTCTGCGCCGACCTAAATACATGGCTCTTTCAGCAACTTCCCTGATCTGCCGTGGATTTTAATTTGGGGATTTGGGGATTTGAAATTGGTTTTTAATATTATTTAATCTTTATCTATTGTCAGGTTGTTTTATTGTTGTGAGTCCTACGGGAGAAGGGTGGCATATAAATCTGACAAATAAATAAATAAATAAATAAATAAATAAATAAATAAATAAATAAATAAATAAATAAATAAATAAATAACAGAGTTGGAAGGGACCTTGGAGGTCTTCTAATCCAACCCCCTGCTTAGGCAGGAAACCCTACACCACTTCAGACAAATGGTTATCCAACATCTTCTTAAAAACTTCCAATGTTGGTGCATTCACAACTTCTGGAGGCAAGTTGTTCCACTGGTTAATTGTTCTAACTGTCAGGAAATTTCTCCTCAGTTCTAAATTGCTTCTCTCCTTGATTAGTTTCCACCCATTGCTTCTTGTCCTGCCTTCAGGTGCTTTGGATAATAGCTTGACTCCCTCCTCTTTGTGGCAGCCCCTGAGATATTGGAAGACTGCTATCATGTCTCCCCTAGTCCTTCTTTTAATTAAACTAGACATACCCAGTTCCTGCAACCATTTCTTGTAAGTCTTAGCTTCCAGGCTAAATTAGGGAATTCCGCAGAATTAATGAATTGTATTTTCTAGACTCTCAACATTTTTTTTAATATTCTGGCAACCAAAACTGGATGCAATATTCCAAGTGTGGTCTTACGAGGACATTATAAAGTGTATTATAAAGTACTGACACTTGAACATTTTGTTCAATGTTGACTCTTATTTCACTCTTTCAGCTTTGTTCTTATTGAACTCTTTACAATAAAATATGCTTTTAAGTGTGGGAATTGAAAATCGTTATTCTCTCCAATAGTTGGACTGAGGACAAGCTCACAGATCCATCAGCAGAATATTAATTAAGCCATATATTTTAATACAAGGAGGAGAGAGTCAGTTGTGGCAATGTTCTGATTCTATCAATTTTCTCGGTTAATTTTTGCTTTTAAGGTGTTTTCATTTTTTATTCATTTTTTAAAATCTTTGTTCTTTTCTTTGATGTTTGTAATTGCTGCGAGATGGGTGGCTGCACCAGTAAATAAATAATTTTTCTAACTTTTATGTTACTGTATAACTTAAGTGTATAACTGTATAATTTACTGTATAATTTAAGTGTATAACTCTTTTTTTTTTTTAATTTGATTTATATGCCGCCCTTCTCCGGAGACTCAGGGCGGCTTACAATGCGTTAAGCAATAGCCTTCATACTTTTGTATATTTTTACAAAGTCAGCTTATTGCCCCCACAAACTGGGTCCTCAATTTACCTACCTTAGAAAGGATGGAAGGCTGAGTCAACCTTGAGCCTGGTGAGATTTGAACTTACAGTAATTGCAGACAGCTGGAGTTAAATTACAATGCATTAGTCTGCAGAGCTATCCAGGCTCCTTTTCTCCTTTCCCTTGGTTTTTTTTTTTTTTATTATTATTATATTTTTTATTATTTTTTAAAATATATATCCATTTTGTGTGTGGACAGAGTTGGTTCTGGGTGTCATTCATATTAATCCAATTCGCAGTAACAATATTAGTAATCTCTATCACATTTATCAAATTTAAGTAATCCTCGTTATATTTTAATTGGGGAATTTTATGGGCAAGGGGTTTTAAATTGGAGAAGCCAAAGATAATTTAATTTCGTTTTAATGTATTTTAATATTTGTATTGTGTGTTTTTAAATTTGGCTGTTCACCACCCCGAGTCCTTCGGGAGAGGGGGCGGTATAAAAATGTAATAAATAAATAATAAATAATAATAAATAATATTATTTAAACATACATAAAACAAAAAAAATGCCTAACTCCTCATCTCTATCTCTATCTTCATCTCTATCTTTCTTGTTCAATCTAAAGTATAGGCAAAGTTGATTCTGGGTATTCATTCATATCAATCCAATTCACTCTAACAATATTAGTCTCCTTCCCCTTCTTTTATTCATTGCCAGCTTGGGTTTTAAAAAAGGATAGGTCTTCCCTTCGTATGGACCTCCTGCTTTGTTCCTCTCCCCTTCAGTTTTTCTCCTTGCTTTTCCACCGCTCTTCCAACCTATCCTTACTTCGTTTGGATCCCTCCCAACCACTTCTCTTGATGAAGCTCAACTAAGGTTGACCTCCACCTGACCACAACATACATTGTTGGAAGTTCTTCCTGTTTACGCTCCTCAAGACTTTTTGTCAAGTGCCTCTCTCTCTTGATGGGTACTTCCGATTTCTTTTCAAGTCCAGTCCTCTCTTTAATCATGGTTAATGGGTTAACCTCTTGACCAGTAAATCTCATCAGGATGTTCCTTCTCTCGGTGCTTCTCTGATGTTTCCTTTGTCATTTGTACAAGTAGTCCTTGACTTACGACCAAAATTGAGCCCAAAATTTCTCTTGCTAAGTGAGATATTTCTTAAGTGAGCTTTGATCCACTTTGTGACCTTTCTTGCTTCGGTTGTTAAGTGAATCGCTGCAATTGATAAGTTACTGTAGTTCACTTGGTTGTGAAGCGAGTTTGGGTTCCCCCATTGCACGGGTGAAATCCAATTTTTTTCCCTGGTTCTGTGGGCGGGGCTTGGTGGGCGTGGCAGGGGAAGGATATTGCAAAATCTCCATTCCCACCCCACTCTAGGGGAAAGATACTGCAAAATCTCCATTCCCATGGAGCCATCCAGAGGTGGTATTTACCGGTTCTCCGAACTATTCAAAATTTCCACTACCGGTTCTCCAGAACCTGTTAGAACCTACTGGATTTCATCCCTGCCCCATTGATTTTGCTTGCCAAAGGTCGCAAAAGGGGATCAGATGACCTTGCTGACACAGCAGCGGTCATAAGTACGAACCCATTGCCAAGCATCTGAATTTTGATCACTTGATCGCAAAGATGCTGGAAAGATTGTAACTCTGAAAAACGGTCGTAAGTCACATTTTTCAGGGCCGTTGTAACTTTGAATGGTCACTAAATGAACGGTTGTAAGCAGTGGTGGGATTCAAATAATTTAACAACTGGTTCTCTGCCCTAAGGACCAGCTGGGTGGGCTTGGCCAGGGAGTGTGACAGGCAGCACTCGGCCTTCTGCACCCCCCTGGAAGCAAAAATGGGCTGCCCCATTTTGGGCCTAGGAGGCCTCCCTGGAGCCTCCTGGGAGCAAAAATGGGCTGCGGGGCGGGGGGGCACACTGCATCCCCTGTGCCCCGTTTTGGGCCTAGTAGGCCTCCCTGCACTTACCTGGGAGCCAAAATGGGGTGTGTGGGGTCTCCTGGAAGGGATGGGGCAGTGAAGGGAGAGGCTAGCCAGCAATTTAATTATCGGTTCTCCCAAACTGGCTCGAACCGTCTGAATCCCACCACTCGTTGTAAGTTGAGCAGCACTGGCTGGGGGATTCTGGGAGTTGAAGTCCACCCATCTTCAAGCTTCCAAGGTTGAGAAACACTGATTTAGAAACTGTTCAAAGTTACAGCAGCATTGGAAAAAAGTGACATCTGACAGTTTTTCAGACTTACAACCATTGTAGCATCCCCATGATCAAAATTAGGATGTTTGGCAACTGACTCACATTTATGACCATTGCAGTGTCCCAGGGTTAAGTGATCCCCTTTTGCGACCTTCTGATAAGCAAAGTCAATGGGGAAACCAAATTCACTTAACAACCGAGTTACTCACTTAACAACTGCAGCAGTTCACTTAACAACTGTGGCAAGAAAGATCATAAAATGGGACAAAACTCACTTAACCACTCTCTCGCTTAGCAACAGAAATTTTGGACTCAGTCACAGTCATAATTCAAGGACTACCAGTAGTTAGAAATATTGGTTAAGATCTGTTCTATCTCATCCCGGAGGACAGAAGGCTGAAAAATGGATTTAAGTTATAGGAAGGCAGATTTTGATCGATTGCTTAGAAAGCGGGGGGTGTTAAGGAATATGAGCAGAGTAACCCTTGAGTAGCAAGGGTGTGCACATGAGAAAGGCTGAGAGTGATTGTGAATAAACACTGTCAATACACAGACACACTGAGTTATGATATTCTTTTACTTTTAGGAAAAAGTAAAGCAAAATCCAATAAACAATCCAGGTCATACACAGATAAAGATAGTTAAATTGTTAATCCAGGGATATTCCAAGAACAAAGTCTTCTTACCAGTTGTTGTAGTCATATGCAATAAAACAGTTCTTTTTAGAGTTGCAAACAGGAACAAGTACAACAGTAAAACAATCAGTAAAACAGTAGAAAAACAACAGAGATCAATGATCATGCAGAGAGAACAGGCAGAGAGGAGCAGAGGTAGCAATAATAATGTAATAAGAACAATAAGCCATGATTCAAGCTTCCTCTTAAGTACATTGGCTACAGAGCTAGCCAATCAGAATACAGTATGATGCAATACAGTATTACAGTCTTAAGGCTATACAATACATTTTGACTGCAAACATGCATTGATGGTTTATATATATATTGCCAACCCAACCAGTTAGGCAATAGCCATTTCCTAACGGGGGGGGGGATCAATTTTGCTTCAATCGATGAATCTGTGTCCTGCCCACCCACCCCCGCCCCAAATCTTGACAATTTGACGCATTTGTCTTGCAAAATCCATGATTTTTCAGCTTCAGAAATCCATCTGGACTGTGATTTCTGCCTCCTATTAAAAGAATGTTTGCACAGTTTACGAGAGGACGTGATGTGGCATCCAAGTTAGAAGGTGGGAAGGTCTTTGTTAAGGAAAAACAGAAATGATGATCCAGTTTTGGGAATACTTTTGGAATCAGGTTCCAGATGGCTGCTGTCCTGATATATCAATCCAACGATTTCATAAATTCCTAATGAAAGAGGAAATGAATGTTTTACGTGGCATCTCTGCTTTTCAGCTCCTGTTTTTCTTTTAAAGGAAAGAAAAGGGGAAAAAAATGAGTATTTGAGTAGAAATCTTTGGGTGAAAAAGAAGCGAGCAGGATGAAGATTAAAAAGAGATTCGTTGCAAACCCTTCCTCTGATATTGTCCTCGATTTACAACAGTTCGTTTAGTGACTGATCGAAGCTACAACGACACTGAAAAAAGGGACTTATGATCAGTTTCCCAACGTAGAGCCATTCCAGCATCTCCATGATCATGTGATCAAAATTCAGACGCTTGGAAACTGACTTGTATTTGTGACGGTTGCAATGTCCTGGGTCATGTGATCACCTTTTGCGACCTTTAACCCTTCTGACAAGCAAAGTCATCGAGGGAAACCAGATTCCCTTAACAACCATGTTACTAATGTAACAACTGCTGTGATTCATTTAACAGCAGTGGCAAGAAAAGTCATAAAATGGGACACAAAACTCACTTAACTCATCTCGCTTAGCAACAGAAGTTTTGGGCTCAATTATGGTCATATCTCAGGGACTCCCTGTAGCCGCTTGAATCCAATTAGACTACTGAATAGTATATCTGAATATTGATTATATTAAACAGAACTGAATTCCCAGTGGTCTGTTTGTATAAACTGGCGTTTTTCAATCTGACTGGAGAATTCTGGGAATTGAAGTCTACCCCTAGGTTGAAAAACATTAGTGTAATTGATATTTTTTTGCGTGTGGAAAAAAAATGAAACAATGATGAATCATGGAAAAGCATGTAGAAACCCGAATGTTGTAATTTGATTTTAGGATGACAATTCTTTTCTTTATATATTTCTTCTGTTTTAATTTTTAATACAGTAAATATGTTTGCTTTATTCACTTTTTTAACGTAAAAAAATAACCGAACACCCCTCTCCCACTAAAGACGAAGAAAGGGATTAGTTAAGAGGACAGAATAGAGAAAAGAATAAGAAGTAGAGTTGTAGAGTAAAATGAAAAAAATATATAACAAGAACATTATTACCGGGCTCATATTACCATATGTGGTGGATGTGTGCAGAAGCTAAAAGATACTGGACTAAAACCCACACATGGGTGGAAAAAATGATACAAAAACACATAGACTTTAAACCAGAGATTTTTTTTATTGGGGATTGTACCTGAAACATATAATAGAGAATTGAGATATTTGATTGTGAATGTATTAACAGCGGCTAGAATTGTGTTTGCCAAAAATTGGAAAAATAAGAAAACACCAACGCAAGATGAAATTATTAAAAAAATAATGGAATATGCAGAAATGAGTAAATTGACATTTGTGATTAGAGAACAAGAAGATAAACAATATTATAAGACATGGGATTTATTTTACCAATGGTTAGATAAAAAGACATGGAAATGAAATATGATTGAGATTTTTTTTAATGTAAGAAAGGGATTCATATAAAATACAATATAAAGATGTACTATTATTGGAATGATTTAGGAGAATGTATGGCATAATACAAATTAATTCAAATTCTATACTATTTTGTATGAAATGAGGGAAGAAACAGCCATAGTTAAATATATGATTAATGAGGATAATAATATATGGATATATATGAATAGAGTGAAGATGCACAAAAGATTTGTAACCAACCGACACACTGTTTGTATTTGTATTGAAGATGGTTCTTTTTTATTTGTTTTTTTATATTTGTTTAAAAAATAAATTTTTTGTCAAAAAAAAAAAGAACATTATTTTTACACACCAAAAATATGACTCACGATTCCTTTTTCAGCAGAGACAAGTAAAAACTTAAGTTCATCTCTTAATCTAAAATTACAACTTAACGTTTTTTTATGATCTCTGCATATTGCTAGTCATTAAACCCGTATGTCATAATTTCATTTTCCCCCCCTCTTTCCCACAAATAGTCAAAAAGGCCTTTCCAACCCGTAATAAATTTAGCCATTGTCTCTTCTTTAATCAAAGCTGTCAGTTCCACTATCTCAACCGACTCTCATCAATTTTACTACCTCTCTCCCATGACAACTCTCAACGATAAATGCGCTTGTGCAATTTTCTTCATCTTATCTTTTAACATTTACTTATCATTGCCTGGATGAATACAATGATGAAGTGATAGTTGTGTTCTTTTCCTTGAAACCCGGGAGTGTCAAGGTGTGGTTGTGATGGGGCCATGCACATAAAACACAGGTGGAACTTGCATTGATCACACACCCTGTTGAAATTGGAAGCGTTTCGCTAAAGCGTATTTTTGTATATTGTTAAGTAATTTTGTACCTTCGATCTTTTTTTTTTCCAGTTTATTGAAATTTATTATAATACAATACAATCAGTCAAATAGGGTTACTTTTCCACACAGGTTAGATCAATTCTTCCTTTATGTTTCATAGTTCCAGGTACATATATATATCTTAAAATTTGTATTAACTTTCATCTATTTTTTATTTGGTTATCAATCCACCTGTACCAATCATCCCATACCGTATAGTATTTTGAATCCTCTTTTTCATTTAATTCTAACGTTAATTTGTTCATTTCGGCACACTCTAAAACTTTCTGAATAATAATTTCTTCTGGTGGTGTATCTTTTCCTTTTCAATATTGGGCATATGCTATTCTTGCTGCAGTGAATATATGTATAATTAAATATCTTCTTTTTTCCCCATATTTAGTCTTTAGTATTCCCCGGAGAAATGTTTCAGTTATCAATTCAATTTTTTCATTAGTTGATTCTTGTAGCCAATTTTGTATTTTTCTCCAATACCTCTTTGCTTCGGGACAGGACCACCACATATGAAAGAAGGTACCTTGGTGATGTCCATACTTCCAACATTTGGGGCTTACATTTGGATAGATTTTTGCTAATCTCGCAGGTGCAAAGTGCCATCTGTATAACATTTTATATTGGTTTTCTTTATATGTTGCCGCTTTTGTTAGTTTGTAGTTTTCCATTCCAGATCGTTTCCCATTCATCCAAATTTATATTATGTCCAATATTTTTGGCCCATGCTGTATCTTCGATCTTTTAGCCAAGACTAGACATTCGCTAATACAGGTAATCCTCAACTTATAACAGTTGTTTTAGTGACCGTTTGAAGTTACAACGGCACTGAAAAAAGTGACTTATGACTGTTTTTCAGAGTTACAACCTTTGCAGCATCCCTATGATCATGCAATCAAAATTCAGATTCTTGGCCCCTGGTTCATAGTTATGACCGTCGTTGTGTCCCAAGGTCATGTGATCCCTTTTTGTGACCTTCTGACAAGCAAAGTCAATGGGGAAGCCAAATTCATTTAATAACGGGGTGGCTCTTTTAAAACTGCAGTGATTCACTTAATAAATGTGGCAAGAAAAGTCGTAAAATGGGGCAAAACTCACTTAACAAATGTTTCCCTTAGCAACATAAATTTTGGGCTCCATTGTGGTCATAAGTCCAGGACTACCTGGTATAATTGGATACAGGTAGTCCTCGACTTACGACCACAGTTGAGCCCCAAATTTCCTTTGCTCAGCAAGAGTTTTGCCCCGTTTTATGAGCCTTTCTTATCACAGTTGTTAAGTGAGTCACTGCAGTGGTTATGTTAGTGACACGGTTGTTAAGTGGAATCTGGTTTTCCCCATTGACTTTGCTTGTCAGAAGGTCGCAAATGTGAGTCAATTGTCAAGCACCTGAATGTAAATCAAATGACCATGGGGATGCTGCAACGGTCATAAGTGAGAAAAATGGTCATAAGTTGCTTTTTTCAGTGCCGTTGTAACTTTGAGCAGTCACTAAATGAATGGCCGTATGTCGAGGACTACTTGTTTGCCAGCTGTTGAACCTGAACTGAGAAAGGGTTTGCCTCAATGGAGGAAAGAGAAAAAAAAACAACCGAATAAATTTGGCTTAGTAGCATACTTATCTTTCAAGCATGCTATCTGCATCGAAGAAAATATAAAATATGTTTCCACAGAAAGTCAGGGAAAGTCTCAACCAGGGATGAAATCCAGCAGGTTCTGACAGGTTCTGGAGAACTGGTAGCGGAAATTTTGAGTAGTTCAGAGAACCGGCAAATACCACCTCTGGCTGGCTCCAGAGTGGGGTGGGAATGGAGATTTTGCAGTATCCTTCCCCTGGAATAGGGAGGGAATAGAGATTTTGCAGTATTCTTCCCCTGGAGTGGGGAGGGAATGGAGATTTTGCAGTACCCTTCCCCTGGAGTGGGGAGGGAATGGAGATTTTCCAGTATCCTTCCCCTGGAAAGAGAAAGAGAAAAAAAGAACAACCGAATAAATTAGGCTTAGTAGCATACTTATCTTTCAAGCATGCTATCTGCATCGAAGAAAATATAAAATATGTTTCCACAGAAAGTCCTTCCCCTGGAGTAGGGAGGGAATGGAGATTTTCCAGTATCCTTCCCCTGGAAAGAGAAAGAGAAAAAAAACCAACCGAATAAACTTGGCTTAGTAGCATACTTATCTTTCAAGCATGCTATCTGCATCGAAGAAAATATAAAATATGTTTCCACAGAAAGTCAGGGAAAGTCTCAACTAGGGGTGAAATCCAGCAGGTTCTGACAGGTTCTGGAGAACCGGTAGCGGAAATTTTGAGTAGTTCAGAGAACCGGCAAATACCACCTCTGGCTGGCTCCAGAGTGGGGTGGGAATGGAGATTTTGCAGTATCCTTCCCCTGGAGTGGGGTGGGAATGGGGATTTTGCAGTATCCTTCCCCTGGAGTGGGGTGGGAATGGAGATTTTGCAGTATCCTTCCCCTGGAGTGGGGAGGGAATGGAGATTTTGCAGTACCCTTCCCCTGGAGTGGGGTGGGAATGGAGATTTTGCAGTACCCTTCCCCTGGAGTGGGGTGGGAATGGAGATTTTGCAGTACCCTTCCCCTGGAGTGGGGTGGGAATGGAGATTTTGCAGTACCCTTCCCCTGCCCCGTCCACCAAGCCACGCCCACAGAACCTGTAGTAAAAAAAATTGGATTTCACCAGTGGTCTCAACTGCGATTTGCCATTCTTGCATTTTGGGATTGGGAAAGACATAGGAAGGCACAGAGAGCGCTGAGGAACTGGCTGAGTCATTTTTTCTAAAACTTCCCAGGAGGAAGAGAAACGAGTATTTCTCAGGAACACAATTTATTCCCAGAAGGTGCAGCAGCGCAGACGACAATGGCAAGTGTGCTCTTTGCAGCTCTTTAGAAAAACAGGGGCTCCCCCCACTTAGTAGACAAAATGAAAAATGTTCTCACCTTAGAGTAAGAAGTCAATCTCTACCGAAAACAGTTGTAAAAAAAAATTGGAAATGGTTTATTTTCCTTCCTCACTCCCTCCTTTCTCCTTCCCTCCATTCCTCCCTTCTTTCCCGCCTCTTCCTCTTTCTGAATTCTTTCTTTCTTTTTTCTTCCTCCCTCCCTCTTTCCCTCCCTTCTTCCCTGCCTCTTCCTCTTTTTCCCTTCTTTCTTTCTTTCTTTCTTTTCCTTCCTTCCTCCTTCCCTCCCTCCCTAGCTACTTAGCTACCTTCTTTCCTACCTCTTCCTCTTTCTTCCTCCCTTCCTCCCTTCTTTCCTTCCTCCCTTCCTCCCTCCTTCCCTCTCTTCTTTCATGCCTCCTCCTTTTTTCCTTCCTTCCTTCTTCCTACCTATCTACCTTCTTTCTTGCCTCTTCTTTCCTTCCTTCTTTCCTCTCTTCTTTCTTTCCTCTTCGTTCCTTCCTTCCTTCCTTCCTTCCTTCCTTCCTTCCTTCCTTCCTTCCTTCCTCCTACCTACCTGCCTTCTTTCTTGCCTCTTCCTTCCTCTTCCTTCCTTCTTTCCTTCCTTCCTCTCTTCTTTTTTGCCTCTTCCTTCCTTCCTTCCTTCCTTCCTCCCTTCCTTCCTTCCTCCCTCTCTCCCTTCTTCCCTCCCTTCTTCCCTGCCTCTTCCTTTTTTACCTTCCTTCCTTCTTCCTACCTTCTTTCTTGCCTCTTCCTTGCTCTTCCTTCCTTCCTCTCTTCTTTTTTGCCCCTTCCTTCCTTCCTTCCTTCCTTCCTTCCTTCCTTCCTTCCTTCCTTCCTCCCTCTCTCCCTCCCTCCCTTTCTCCCTCCCTCCTTGTCTTATCTTAATTATTAGTTTCTGTTAGATTTTTATCTTTTTGGTTTACAAATTTTAGTAAAGTTATCATTAAAAAGGAGAAACCATGTTCGCCTGAAGGAGAAAACCTCTTTCTCTCTCACACACACATACCGTTCTGATCAGAATTTCACCCCAAAGCTTTGGGATACTTTTTAATAAGTCTCGTTTATAACACGTAGTGGAAAAACAGCAGGGGAAAAAAAATGAAAGGGAAATACCCTACCTACAGCTGCCTCTAAATTGTGACTTTTATTCAGCAATAACCACAGAACAGGAAAATGAGGGGCAAGATTCAATGCTAAGCATCTGGGTGATGTGCAAATGACATATCTCCGTGCTTTATCTCTGCCACAGATAGGTGATGAATTGAACATCATTTCTCTAGCCATTATTTTTATTGCAGTTTATTACCCTGGTTGTCAGGCGGTACATTCTCCAGAATTAGCCTTATCTCTATGGATGGACTCCGAGTTTCCTGCAGCCAGTTGGGTTTTACAGATGGGAAGCTGAACTGGGTGATAAGGAAACGCCGGAGGATTAAAATTAAGCCTCTTTCAGGTGGATGTAATGATTGACATGTGTCAGCTTGCATTTCTAACCAGAGGGGGCTCCTTTGAATTGGGGAAGGGTATCCCTCTCTCTTGCTCAGATTCCTGAATGGAGAATTTGTGCTGGGCATGAAAATTCACGCAATTGCTGGATGAAGGTTGCAGAGAATTTTGCAGTATACAATGGCACTGAAAAAAGGGACTTACAATTCATTCTCATACAGGTAGCCTTCGACTTACAACAGTTCATTTAGTGACCGTTTTTCACACTTACAACCATTGCAGCATTTCCCCCACGGTCACGTGATTAAAATTCAGACGCTTGGCAACTGACTTATACTTATGACCATTGCAGCATCGCTGCGGGTCCTCTGATGCCCTTGTGCAACCTTCTGACCAGCAAAGTCAGATTCACTTAACAACCGTGGCAAGGGAAGTCGTAAAATGGGGCGAAACTCACTTAACAAATGTTTCACTTAGCAGCATCAATTCTGGACTCAATTGTGGTCATAACTCAAGGACTACCTGTATTTGAAATTGTCGCAGCACTCCTAGGATCATTTGATCAATATTTGGTTGCTTGGCAACTGGCATGTATTTATGATGGTTGTGGCATCCTGTGGCATCCTCATGTGATCACTACTTACAACCCCCAACTGGCACCAGGATTTCCATTGCTAAGCAAGTCAATTGTTAAATAACTTGCATCCAATTATGTAACTCTTTTTTTGCCATCGTTGTTAAGTGAATCACTGCAGTCTCTAAGTAATCCCATCCATCTTCCCCCTGTTGTGGCTCTGTTGCCTGAGCCTGGGCTATCGACAGATGCAGACTCTGAGAGTGAGGGAGAGGAGTTAGCAAGGCCTCCCTCTCCAGGACCCTCCTCTCTGGCAATGCCTCCAGAGGACACCAAAGGCCAAGAGATAGGCCCAGAGCCAAGCACGTCCCCGCAGCCACAGGTGGACAGCGACGAAGTAGATAAGTGCTGGCTGGACCCTCGGCAGCGGCACAGGGAGAAGCGTGCGCAGCAGAGGGAAGGCGTGCCAGAGATTAGCTGAGTCACTGGACCACATCCCACAATGTATAAATGTGGGTGTGGTGGCCGGTTCAGTTTGTGACGAGCAAAAACTAGAAATTATCCATGATCTCTGCGTTACTGGACTTCTGCCTGCCTTGTCGGACTGCATTTGGACTAATCCTTGTATTGTTGAAACTTTGCCTGCTTTATCGGAATGCTTGCAGTCTAATCTTTGTTTTGTGTGAGTAAAGTCTGAATTGGCAGCTAGCCATTGGGTTGCTGCCAGCTTTATGTTCAAAGATTTTGTCGTGTGGCTTATTAACTCCGGCCGTCTGTGGGGGTGCGTGTGTGGGACGGGGACACCCCCATTGACTCTGCTTGCGAGAAGCCAGTGGAAAGGCCACAAATGGCCATCACATAACCCCGGGATTGCTGCAACCATCGTAAATACATGGTTGCAGGATATATATTTGCAAGGTGGCGCAGTGATTAGAATGCAGTATTGCAGGCAAACTCTGCCCACCGTCTGGAGTTCGATCCTGGTGGGGCTCAAGGTTGACTCAACCTTCCATCCTTCCGAGGTCGGTAAAATGAGGATCCAGATTGTTGGGGGCAATAGGCTGACTCTGTAAACTGACTAAAGAAAGTTGTAAAGCATTATAAAGTAGTATATAAGTCTAAGTGCTATTGTTATTGCTATTTCAGGCTAACTCTGCTCATTGCCAGCAGTTCGATCCTGACCAGCTCAAGGTTGACTCAGCCTTCCATCCTTCCGAGGTCGGTAAAATGAGGATCCAGATTGTTGGGGCCAATAGGCTGACTCTGTAAACTGACTAAAGAGAGTTGTAAAGCATTATAAAGTAGTATATAAGTCTAAGTGCTATTGTTATTGCTATTTTCAAGCTAACTCTGCTCATTGCCAGCAGTTCGATCCTGACCAGCTCAAGGTTGACTCAGCCTTCCATCCTTCTGAGGTCAGTAAAATGAGGAGCCAGTTTGTTGGGGACAAAAGGCTGACGTAAACCACTCAGAGAGAGCTGTAAAGCACTATGAAGCGGTATATAAGTCCAAGTGCTATTGCTGTTGCAGGCTAACTCTGCTCACTGCCAGGAGTTCAATTCTGACTGGCTCAAGGTTGACTCAGCCTTCCATCCTTCCAAAGTCAGGTAAAATGAGGACCCAGATGGTTGGGGGCAAGAGGCTGACTCTGTAAAACCGCTTGAGAGCTATAAAGTACTGTGAAGCGGCATATAAGCTTAAATGCTCTTCCTCCTGCTAAATACACAAGCGCCTGAATTCTGATCACCTATAAATGTGTTACAGTTGTTAGTGTGTAAACCAGTCATAAGTCACAATTTTTTCAGTGCTGTTGTAACTTTGATTGGTTGCTAAACCAACGATTGAAAATCAAGGACTTGCTTGTATAATATTTTGATTTTTTTAAAATTTGATTTATATGCCGCCCTTCTCCGAAGACTCAGGGCGGCTTACAATGCGTTAAGCAATAGCCTTCATACTTTTGTATATTTATACAAAGTCAGCTTATTGCCCCCACAATCTGGGTCCTCATTTTACCTACCTTAGAAAGGATGGAAGGCTGAGTCAACCTTGAGCCTGGTGAGATTTGAACTTGCAGTAATTGCAGGCAGCTGATGTTAATAACAGTGCTTTAGTCTGCTGCGCTACCAGGGCTCTTCACCCTCTTTTGAGCTTGTTCTCAATTCTGTTTAATTATTTGTGATTTCAGATGGTTTTATTGTAAATTTTAATTCTTTTATTGTACAGCTCCCAGAGACAGCTTGTGTGAGATGGACTTTATTTTTTAAAAAGTGTTATCCACTTTGGTGCCTATTTCTCCCAATAGGCATTTTTGTTGGGCTGGGTTGCTCCATAAATTAGCTGACTCAAATCTTGCAGACTCATTCCTATCTGACAATCTGGTTGATTTGCTAGTCCCAGGAGGTTCTATTCTATTCCTTTTAAAAAAAAAAAACATTTTTTTAATAAAAAAAATGTGGGGATGAATTAAAGTCAAGATGTGAGGTCACGGATGCTCTCTGAGCTTGGTTGTTTTCTATTTTTTTTTTAATTGAAAAGTTTTAAAAAGTTTTACAGACATTTCCCCTTCCCCCTCCCTCCTCCCCTTCCAACCCTCCCCTTCTCCTCCCTCCCCCCCCCCACTTCCCAGAGCAAAATACAGGGTATAACATTTGACAATCATAAGCTAACATAAGCTAATTATCTATAGCCTCCTATCTCCCTCTTGAACTTTTAACTCCCCTTTTACTAAACTAAATTTGAGTACTTTATAAAATCTCTTTGATCATTCATAAGCTATTTGAAATTTTTTAGTCTGATATTTGCCTTGAATATAATCAATCCATCTTCTCCATTCTAACATATATTTCTCATTTGAATGGTCCTTTAGATATGCTGAAATTTTCGCCATTTCTGCTAAATTTACTACTTTTAATGTCCATTCTTGAATAGTAGGTAAATCTTCCTTCTTCCAGTACTGCACCACCAAGAGTCTTGCTGCAGTTATTAAGTTCAGAATCAAATTAGTCTCTATAGCCGTACAATCTGTAATTATACCTAACAAAAACAACTGTGGAGTAAACTTTATTCTTTTTTTTCAAATTATCTTGAATAATCCACCATATTTTTATCCAAAATGCTTTAACTTTTTTACAAGTCCACCAAACATGAAAATAGGTAGCATCAACACAATCACATCTCCAACATTTGGGTTGTAGGTTTGGGTACATACAAGCCAGGGGTGGGTTCTAAATTTTTTTACTACCGGTTCTGTGGGCGTGGCTTATTTTGTGGGTGTGGCTTGGAGGCCATGTGACTAGGTGGGCGTGGCTAGCTGGTCAGAGTCATTTCTGGAAGGTCTTTGCACTTACGACCAGTCCTCGCACTTACGACCCGACTCATTTGTTTTCTTTTAACACTGATCAACTGTAGGACGGCCCTTTGAAGCCCCGCAAGAGTTTAAACAGTTTTTTTCCCTCTAGTCATCAGCTGGGACTCAGGAGGCAGCAATAGATTGGGGGTGGGACCAAATAAAAGGTAAGAATAACGTGGGGGGGGGTGGGAGGGTGGGAGGGCGGTGTGGGGGGGAGAACCGGTTCGGTGACATCATACCATCACCGCTACCAGCTCGGCCGAACCGGACCAAACCGGGAGGAACCCACCACTGATACAAGCTAACTTTTTGGGATCCAAATGCCATCTATAAAACATTTTATAAAAATTTTCTCTCAGATTTTGAGCATGTGTAAATTTTAACATTTCTTACCCAGATCCTTTCCCATGTTTCCATCATTATTGGTTCCTCGAACTTTTGTGCCCATTTTATCATACAATCTTTAACTAACTCTGTCTCCGAGTCTATTTCTATCAACATATTATACAACCTTTTTATGTGCATTTGACTCTGGTCCCTAATTTGTTTTATCAAATTTTCTTCACTTTGTGTAATACCAATTTTCTGGTCTTTTTTCCATCTATTCTGCATGAGCTTGGCTGTTTTCTTACAGACGTTTCATGACCCAACTAGGTTATATCATCAGTGCTAGTGGGGTTTGCAGAAAGGAGGAGGAGGAGGAGGAGGAGGAGGAGGAGGAGGAGGAGGAGGAGGAGGAGGAGGAGGAGGAGGAGGAGGAGGAGGAGGAGGACAACGGCAATGACTGTGGGGTCCTTGATGCTCTCTAACTTGATTGTTTTCTTGCAGGCATTTCATGCCCCAACTAGGTTACATCATCAGTGCTACAAGGGAGTGGAGTTTGCTCTGTGTTTCTATACAAGTGGCTTGTTGCGTCAATGTTGGTCAGAATGTTCTTGGTGGTTCCTCGATTAGGCTGTTTGTTTGTCAGCTTTGTTAGTTCCATTATTGGGGTATTATTTACTGTTTGATTGTTGGTCTAGTATTAATCTTGGTGTTAATCTCTGCTTATCTGGGCGCTGATTGCTGGTGAGGAGGTGACTAGTATATAAACAGAGAGGAAACCCCACTCCCTTCTAGCACTGATGAAGTTACATAGTTGGGTAATGGAACATCTTCAAGAAAACAACCAAGCTCAAAGAGTAAAGCCTTAGTAAGACCACACTTAGAATACTGCATCCAGTTTTGGTCACCACACTATAGAAAAGGTGTTGAGACTCTAGAAAAAGTGCAGAGAAGAGCAACCAGGATGATTAGGGGCCTGGAGACTAAAATATATGGTGAATGGTTACAGGAGCTGGGCATGGCTAGTCTAGTGAAGAGAAGGACCAGGGGAGACATGATAGCAGTCTTCCAATATTTGAGGGGCTGCCACAGAGAGGAGGGGGTCAAGCTATTCTCCAAAGCACCTGAAGGCCAGACAAGGAACAATGGATGGAAACTGATCAAGGAGAGATTCAACCTGGAAATTAAGAAGAAACTTTCTGAAAGTGAGACCAATCAACCAATGGAACAGAAGTTGCCTTCGGAAGTTATGGCAGCTTCATCACTGGAAGCTTTCAAGAGGAGACTGGACTGCCATCTGTCAGAAATGGTGTAGGGTCTCCTGCTTGGACAGCGGGGGGTTGGACTAGATGACCTAAAAGGTGCCTTCCAACACTATTATTCTGTAATTCTGTCTTCCAGCAGCTGACTGATGCTGGAGAAGACTTTGTGAGGGAAGCGAAAATCCAAGATGGCGATGTAAGTACCAAGAAAACCCACAGAGAAATCTTAGTTATGGCTTTCCAAGGATGTCTTACAAGAGAAAACTCGAAACCTACAACATGAGAAGGATGACGTGCTTACAACCTTGAAAATGTTGACTTTTTATCCCCTGCGGTGACACTCTGGTGTGTTGCTGCCTCACAACTCCATTTATAGGCCACTTTCTCCTCCATAAATGCCTAATGTCCAAGTCTCATCTTCCTTTCTGATGTTTGGAAGCAGAATCTGATTTTTCCTGAAGCAACAAAGAATCGAAGAGTCAAATCCTGAGATCTGATTTCCGGTGGCCTTCAAAGAAGAATGTTTTTTTAAAAAAATATTGGTCCTGAAAATGGTCTTTCAAGGACTGCGTGTGTCACCTCTGAGTGGATTTTCCTCAGCTCAGCAAAGGTCATCCTTGTTTTCAACAAGCTCCGTTTCTTGACTGACAGGTGTTTCCTTTCACAAACCAACTGCAATGCCAGTTTTATTTCCCCAAGCAGCCACTGAAGCTGTCAAAACTGACAGTTCTGATAACTGAATGAAGTCACGTAAACAAAGCTGGTGCCAAGAACTGAACAGAACAACTGTTCTGTTCCATGGATCTTTATTGCATGTCTGCTCTGGAGTGACAGGATTATCCTGACCTTGATAGTTGATCTATTTTTCCTGGGAAAAAATATAACATTTCACAACATTCTCTTTCTAAAGAAGAGAAGAGAATAATGGAATGGAAAATAATAGGAATAGGAATAAGAATAGGAATAGGAATAGGAATATTTATTATTTATTATTTATTTATTAATTTTATTTCTATACCGCCCTTCTCCTGAAGGGCTCAGGGTGGTGTACAGCCTAATTAAAAACACAAAGACAGACAAAATTTAAAAATAATTAAAATTATTAAATAATAGGCCCAATTTATAAAACCCCAAATTTAAAATCCCATTTAAAACCAATTAAAATCTTTACATTGATAGCCCAGTCTGGCGGAACAACATGGTTTTGAGGGCACAGCGAAATACACGGAGATCAGAGATTTTATGAATTTCTGGGGGCAGTTCATTCCACAGGGCAGGGGCTCCCACAGAGAAGGCCCTCCCCCTGGGTGTTGCCAGCCGACATAATTTGGCCGATGGCACCCTGAGGTGACCCTCTCTGTGGGAGTGAACTGGCCAGTGGGAGGCTATCGGTGGCAGAAGACGGTCTTGAAGGTATCCAGGTCCAATGCCATGGAGCCCTTTAAAGGTGGTAACCAACACCTTGAATCGCACTCGGAAGACCACTGGGAGCCAGTGCAGCTCGCGCAGGAGGGGTGTCGCGTGGGCACAATGAGTTGAGCCCATAACCACCCGCGTGGCCGCATTCTGGACCAGTTGGAGCCTCCAGGTGCTTTTCAAGGGGAGCCCCATGTAGAGAGCATTTCAGTAGTCCAGTCGGGAGGTGACAAGGGCGTGAGTGACTGTACAAAAGGTGTCGCGGTCCAGAAAGGGCCGCAACTGGCGGATCAGGGGAACCTGATAAAAAGCCCCCCTGACCACGGCCGTCATATGTTCTTCTAAAGACAGCCGTGCATCCAGGAGGATGCCCAGATTGCGAGCCCTCTCTGTGGGGGGTAAAGACTCACCCCCAATAGTCAGCGATGGCACCAGCTGACTATATTGCGATGCCGGGAACCACAGCCACTCGGTCTTGGAGGGGTTGAGCCTGAGCCTATTTCTCCCCATCCAGACCCGCACGGCCTCCAGGCAGTGAGACATCACATCAAGGGCATCGTTGGGGTGGTCTGGGGTGGAGATGTACAGTTGAGTATCATCAGCGTACAGATGGACTCTCACCCCAAAACTAGGGATGATCTCACCCAGCGGCTTCACATAAATGTTGAACAGAAGGGGTGGGCAGACCAACCCCTGCGGCACTCCCCATGCAAGGCACCTCAAAGTCGACCTCTGCCCCCCTGTCAACACGAACTGCGAGCGGAGAGGAAGGAGGAGAACCACCGCAAAACGGTGCCCCCTATTCCTAACCCCCTCAACTGCTGCAGCATGATACCATGGTCGATGGTATCAAAAGCCGTTGAGAGATCTAACAGGACCAGGACAGAGGAGCAACCCCTGTCCCGAGCCCTCCAGAGATCATCCACCAACGCGACCAATGCCGTTTCTGTGCTGTACCCTTGCCTGAAGCCCGACTGGTATGGGTCCAGATAGATAGCTTCATCCAGGTGCCTGGGCAGTTGTCATGCCACCACACTCTCAACAACCTTCGCCACAAAATGAAGGTTGGAGACCAGATGGTAGTTGGCTAATTCAGCCGGGTCCAGGGAAGGCTTCTTGAGGAGGGGCCTCACCACTGCCTCTTTCAAGGCAGCGGGAAAGGCACCCTCACTCAGAGAAGCACTTATAATCCCCTGGAGCCAGCCTCGTGTAACCTCCCGGGAGGCCAGTACCAACCAGGAGGGACACGGGTCCAATAAACATGTGGCGGCACTAATCCTACCCAGAACTCTGTCCACATCCTCGGGATCCACAGGATCAAACTCCTCCCAGATAATGTTCTCAAGACCTACCCTCGTCTCCTCCCCTGGACTCACCCAGTCGGAGTCCAAGCCTTCCCGAATCCAAGCGACTTTATCATGCAGGAATTGCACAAAATCCTCAGCTCGACCCTGCAAGGGATCTTCCCGCACTCTCCCCCGAAGAAGGGAGTGGATCACCCTAAACAAGGCGGCTGGGCAGTTCTCTGCAGATGCGATAAGAGCGGAAAAATAGTTAGATTTTGCCGCTTTTATCGCCACTAGGTAGGTCTTGATATAAGACCTCACCAGTGTCCGGTCGGAATCGGATTGACTAGTCTTCCAAATGCTCTCTAGGCATCTTTTCCGATGCTTCATCTCTCTCAGCTCCTCGGAGAACCAAGGAGCCAATTGAGGTCGGCATCGGGTCAGAGGCCGCAAAGGCACGACGTGGTCCAAAGCCCCGGCGGCCGCCCTCTCCCAGGCGGCCACCAGGTCTTCAGTCGAGTCATCTGCCAGGGTCTCAGGAAATGGCCCAAGCTCCATCAGGAACCTTTCAGGATCCATCAGGCACCTGGGACGGAACCATTTAATCGGTTCCGTCTCCCTGCTGTGGGGGGAAATGGCAGGAAAGTCCAAGCGAAGAAGAGAATGATCTGTCCATGACAAGGGTTTAATGTCTAAATCCCCTCTACCAAGATCATTCAACCACTGATCAGAGACGAAAATCAAGTCCAGAGTGTGTCCCCCTGTGTGAGTGGGGCCCTGAACTAATTGGGTCAGGTCCATGGCCGCCATGGAAGCCATGAACTCCCGAGCCACCTCTGACGCCTCACCTGCAGATGGCAGGTTGAAATCCCCCATGACAATAAGTCTGGGGGTATCAACCGCCACCCTGGCAATAATGTCGAGCAGCTCGGGCAGGGTCGCCGCCACATGGCAGGGAGCCAGGTACGTAGTCAGCAAACCCATCTGCCTCCCACGGCCCCACTTCACAAGGAGGGACTCACATCCGGCTATCTGAGGAACAGTGGTCTCCCTCGGACTAAAACTTTCCCTAATAATCGCCGCCACTCCCCCCCCCCTCCCCTGGGCCCTTGGCTGGTGAAATGCACAGAAACCTGGTGGGCACATTTCAACGAGGGGAACCCCCCCCCCCCTCGTGGCCCAACCAGGTCTCTGTAATACCTGCCAGGTCTTCACCCTACTCCAAAATAAGATCACAAAATAGGAAGAGAAGAGAAGAGAAGAGAAGAGAAGAGAAGAGAAGAGAAGAGAAGAGAAGAGAAGAGAAGAGAAGAGAATAATGGAATGGAAAATAATAGGAATAGAATAGAATAGAATAGAATAGAATAGAATAGAATAGAATAGAATAGAATAGAATAGAATAGAATAGAATAGAATAGAATAACTTTGTTGTAACTTTGAACAGTCACTAAATGAACTATTGTAAGTCAAGGACTAGCTGTATGATCCCAAAACAGGAAAAAGGTAAGACTAGGGCTTCAAGTTTAGGGACTTAATGCATTGAATGTCTGACCTAACCTTCAGTAATTTTTCCAGCATTCATTTCTCCCCTTAAAACCCCCGATGGAGTGAATCTTTTGGCCTTAACCACTCCATAGTTATTCTGCAGGTATTATGAGTTGAAATCCCAGTGTATCTGGAAGGCATTGTAGAAAACAGCCACTGTAGAGAAAGCTGAAAAAGGCATTGCTCAATTTGATGGATGAACAGCTTGAGCTGGTGGAAAGCAATTTCCCCAGAGACCAAAAATCTGTAGAAATAAATGCTAAATGAGATGGTCAAATCGATTCTTTTATCCAAAGAAGAGAATATATCTAACTTTGTTTTTGTTCTGAAATTGCTTCTGGATTTTGTGCGTGCGATGGAAAAGAAAAAAGGAACTTTGATGTTGTTTTTGTTACATAACTAGGCTTATTGTTATGTGTATACTGTTGTGTATCTTAAGTGTTTCCAAGGATCCAGCCTAATAACTCCAGTACAAGTTAAGTTTGAATCAAAAGCATTTATTTACATATTACTTATCTCTTGCAGGTGAACATCTGGAATGCCCCTGGACTCCTGGACAGAGACTTATATACCTGGGAGGCGGAGTCAAGGTAAGGAGGGGTCAAGGGAAGGGCTAGGTAGGGTGGATAGTGTTAACCCTTGCCCTGCCATGGGAACACAATGTTAGGCATTTACTTGTAACAAATCCCCCTCTAAATGCCTAACAGTTGGAGCTGTGCGTGTGTTGCATATGTACACCTAATTTTGAAGTTAAGTAAGTGTGTTGTCTGCTCTGTAAGGGTTTAGTCAGGAAGTCAGCAATTTGTTCAACAGTCTCACAGTGTATAACTTTGATAAAACCAATGTTTGTTAATTGTCTAACGTGCTTATGTTTGATATCGATGTGTCTTGATCTTTGACCCACAGCATCTGCCGTGGATATATCTATAGCTGCTTTATTATCTTCATGTATAATTATCGGATAAGTTGGTTCAGTCCAAATATTAGAAAGCAGGTCATCGAACCATGTCAAGTTGTTGGCTGCCTTTGATAGACAGATGTACTCTGCTTCTGCTGTAGACGTGGCCACCAAATTTTGTTTTCCAGTGTACCAGTGTGCCGGGCAGTTGTTGATGAAGAATACGTAGCCAGAAGTACTTTTCCTGCTCTTCGTGTCACATGTCCAGTCAGCATCCGCATAACAGGTTAATATAGGTTCTTTGGAGTTCACCGGTTCTAAACATAGACAGGCATCTATGCTATATTTTAGGTATCTGAGTATACGTTTTGCCTCCTCTCAGTGATATGTTTTTGGCTCACTGACATGCCTGGACAGAAGATTGACTGCTAGGAAGATATCTGGTCTTGTCCAGTTAGTTATGTATAGTAGGGATCCAATGACAGATCTATAGAGAGTATTGTCCTTAAATTGTTCACCTTCTTCGTTCATATGTTTTAGAAAGTCGGCCTGCATGGGTGTTTCACATGGTTTGGCATCCTTCATGTTGCATTTGTGTAGGAGTTCCAATATCTTTTCTTTCTGGGAGATTCTGAATCCCTTCTGTGTTCTGTTGATTTGAACCCCTAGATACTTGTTCACCTTTCCCAATGTTTTTAGTGTGAAATGTTTTCCTAGCTTACCAGCGAAGTCATCACATTTTTGTTTATGTTGGCCACAGTATAAAATGTCATCTATATAATGTCATATAAGTAGATGCCTCATACAATGGAATAATAAGGATTAACACATACACTCCCTCCTCCCACTTTTTCCTCAAACCACTCCTTACCTTTGGTCCCGCCCCTTCAGTATAAAAGGGGCATTCCACTCTGATCCTGTGCTCTTCCAGAAGTAACCTGAGAATAGAGAAGAACATGTCAGTTAATAAAGACCTTTGCTTTAATTGAATAACGAGTCTCTGCATCTTATTGAGTTTCATCCTCCAAACTAGCCACATATAAACGAGCACGTACTCAATAGATGTGCCCTCTTTCTTGATGAAGAAGCAGAGGTCAGCAGAAGTGGCTGTGAAACCCATGTCTTTGAGAATTTTTGCTAGGCATTCATACCACCTCTTACCAGACTGCTTCAGTCCATACAAACTTTTGTTCAACAGCCAGGTATCTCCCCTTTGTGTGTTTTTCCCTGGGGGTGCTTTGACAAAGATTTCCTTATCTAGTTCTGCATGGAGATAGGCTGTCTGTATGTCAAATTGGTAAACTTCGAGGTCTAGAATGGATGCTATTACCAGGGCGCTCTTGATGCTTTCAGCCCTAACCGTGGGTGAATATGTATCAGTATAGTCCTCGGGGTATTTGTGCGCAAACCCCTGTGCCACTAGTCTGGCCTTATATAGAGTCTTGTTGTCCTCAAGTTCTTTGATTTTAAAGATCCACTTTGTTCCAATGGGTACTTTGTTTGCTGGTGTCTTAGAAGGGGTAAACACATTTAGCTCTCTCAGGCTGGCCATCTCTTTCTCCATGGCTTGTTCCCACCTAATCCTCTCTTCCTGTGGCAATCTAAGTACCTCTTCGTATGAGTTGGGTGTTGCCATGTTTGTGTGTATTGATAGGATGTAATTCTCAAACCTTTTTGGGATTTTATTTCTGTTATGTCTAACGGGTCTGTTGTGTTGTGTTTCTGTGTCGTGCATATATCTGGCTTCCTTTTCTGTAAGTGCGTCTATCTTTATGATGGGGTGGTCTTCTTTCCACCCCTTGGTAGTTACCTCTTGGTGTCTAGGTTTGTGTCTCTCATGTGTTTTGGTTTCTACTGTGTCTTGCTTACTCTTATCCCTTGTATTGTTTATGCTTTCCTGCCTGGGGAATACTTCATTGAGGTGTAATTTTGACCAATTGGTGTTTTCATGGAATATCGCTGTTCTGGATATGATAAATTTATTGTCTTTGTCAATAAATCTGTACCCTTTTGTCCCAGATTCATACCCCATGAATCTTAGCCTTCTTGAGACTTTGTCTCCCTTGCGCCTCAACTGCTTTGGGATATGCACATCTGCTGTGACCCCAAATACGTGTAGATGTGCTATTTGAGGTTTCCTGTTGTACATAACCTCATAAGGGGTCTTGCTTATTATGCTAGACCATAGTCTGTTTAGGGCATAATTAGAGTACGAGTGCCACCTTACCACAGTCTGTAAGACACTGTTTTTTCGTTCTACCACCCCGTTCTGGAATGTGGAGAACGGTGAAGACGTAAAATGTAATATCCCATGCTTCTTTAGCCAATTCGAGAAGTCCCTTGATAGGAACTCAGACCCCATGTCCGTCATTATTTGTTTTATTTTTGTGTTGTGTTGTGATTCCACCCTTTTGTAAAATTCTTTAAACCTTTGAAATAGCTCATTTTTATGGTTGAGTGTATACACAAACCCACAACGACTGAAATCATCTACTATAGTCAAAAAGAATCTCTTTTTGTATTTTATAGATGGCTTCATGGGTCCCACTAAGTCCATGTGTACTAACTGGAAAATTGAGTTGGTGGTGCGAGTGGCTTTCTTTGGTTTGGGTTTGGTCTTGAGTTTAGAACATTTACACACGGAACACTCTAGGTAATTTTTACAGTTCTTTACTTTCAAACCATTTGAACAGTCAGTCATTTTCTGAATGACTGAAAAACTGGGATGACCCAACTTCCTGTGAAGTAAGTGGGCACAGTCATCATGAATAGGCTTGCCAATGGACATTTTCCCCTTGTGTGCTGTATCATGAGTGTATTTGTCTTTGGTGTTGCATTCTGTCTCATCCCCCTCTGTCTCCTTGGAGGTATCTATCTTGTTTTCCTTACTCTCTAGGTGAGTGTTTATGCTTGAGTGGCAATCCCCTTCAGGTTGGAGGTATGTTAGCCCCCCATTGATAATGATCTTTCCGATGTCTTTATTGTCCTTGGTCATGTATACCTTTCCTCCCTTGAAAGTTGTCTCGATACCCAAGTCCTTGCTAAGTTTGAGTGTGGCTAATATGTTGTGTGGTATCTCAGGTATGAGTAATACCCCCTCTATTTTGCCTATCCCATTTATGTACGTGTCTCCTTTTCCTGTCACTAAAACCTTATCCTGGTTTGCTACCTTGATGTAGTATTTCTCTTCTGTGAATGATGTGAGGATTTTTCTATCGTGGGTAGTGTGGTTGGTGGCTCCTGAATCTATGAGCCACACATTCCCTTCCCCTAGCTGTATGTGTTTGGGCTTGTGTTCCCCAAGGCCATACAATGACCCTGATTGGCTTTCCCTGGAGCTGTTTCTTTGCCTCCTTCTGTCCCTTGGATTGGGGGAATCCCTGTGTCTATACCTGTTGTCCGGTGAATGCCTATCTGAAAAACCTGGTCTCTGGCCTTGCCTGTCTCTACAGTGAGTGTGGTCTCTTGAGTTCCTGGGACAGTCCTTCTTATAATGATTCCTGGAACCACAGGTGAAGCACTCTGGGGTGTTGTGGTTCCTGGTTTGGAATTCAACCGTTTTTACTGGTCTACTATCTCTGCAACACATGGAGCGATCTCTCCTCAGGCTATCTTCTGCTTGTGAGTGTCCCTAGGGTGAGGTGTTCTAGATTGAGGCTATCTAGTTGCACTATGAAATTGTCCCAACTTGAGTCTAGGGAATTAATAATTATACTTTTCATGCTTTCCTCAGAGATGGCTTCCCCTCTCTGTATCTGTTCGGCCCTGGTAGCATTCAAATTTAAGATATGTTCACCCATAGGAGTCCCAGCCTTGTGCCTAGCTGAGTGGAACTCTCTGGAGATTCTGGTGGTGGTGGCCACACTTTTGCTATAAAATAAATTGAATATTTTTTGTAATATTTCTGCAACAGTCAAATGGTGACCAAGGCTAGGGTAGATGCTGGGTGAGATACTTGCTATTAATATGTAATAAGCCCTGTGGTGCAAGCAGTCCACTTCAAAAGTCCAAGGTTTTCTAGGTGGGTCATTGATTAAGTACAGCATATTCTCCCTTAAGAAAACAATCTGGAGTTGATGATTCCACTCCAAAAGATTTGACCCATTTAATTTCAGTTTGTGAAAATCATTTGGTAAAGTCATTGTGTTATGTGGAAAATTACTCACTGTCTGTTGCTGTCCCTGGTTTTGCAGATGAGGGAACTCGCAATATGGTATAGGGATACTGGTTACAACTCTGAATGGACTTTTCTCTATGTTTCTCTCTTCTCTTCTTACAGGTGGTGACTGAGCATGCGCGAAGCTCATTTCGCGCCGGAGGTCGTCGGGTGAGAAGCTTGCTGCTGTGGCTCCCAGGCCTAGGCCTAGGCCTGCTGGTGGGAGGCTGGACTCACCCCTGGCATACCTTGACCCTTCGCTGGACATCGGATATCGTTGCTGGGCGGCTGGGTCTCCGGCGAAGAGCGGCAGAAGTTGTGGAGGTGAGGCAGTCGCAGGTTGAGGACCTCCGAAGCTCGGTGGCACGGTGGCAGCAGTGGCCGTAAGTCGAGGAACTCCGAAGTTCGGTAGCGCGGCCATGGCGGCTGCGATGATGGGCCCCAGTTCGTGGTTGTTGGTCTCCGGACGAGCAAGGAAGCCTGGCAGAGGTCGTGGGGCAGGTGAGTAACTGGCTTGCCTTCCCTCCCTCGGGTCTCGCGTCGTTGGGTGGCGAGTTTGAATCCTACTGTTGGTTGGTCCCGTAGGCGGCCGGGGTTCAGCGTTCATTTTCGGGGTGTGTCGTTCCTCTGAGGAGTGACTGGGTCGATGTTTCGTCTTCGATGGCCACTCTGTTGTCTTCTCGGCTTCCGAATGTTTCATTGTGGTTTGCAGCTGGCGCAGGAAGCTTGAATGTGGAGCCGAATGCTGCCGCTAAAGTCTCAATGGCTTTTTCTACTTTGAGCTCGGTAGGCGAGCTCCCGTTGGTTTGGGTTCTTCCCTCTTGGTTATTTTCGGGTTGTTCCCCATTTGTTTTGGGGTTCTCGTTGTTTCGCGCTGTTTGGTTTGAATCTCGGCTCCCCATTGGCTGTTGGCCATCCCAAGATGGCCGCCGGGAGCATGGCGCGAAAATGGAATCGACCATGTCTGGTGCCTCTGCTTGGGAATACTTTTCCCTTACCGGACTGGCGGCTTCATGGTTTTGTTCCTGGGTGATCATCGCTGCTCCATGGTTATCTAGGAGGCCTTGGAGTTTCACGATGAGCTCCCTGTTGCTGATGGGCGCTTCCATCATCTTCAGTACTGTCGCCCTGAATTCGTCTCTTTCTGGCAATTCCTCTCTATCGCGGTTGCTTGCTTCCTCTCGTGGTCTCTTGCTTCTGATGAGTGGGTTCGGATTGCAGTCCTGCTCACTCTCAGTCGTTGCGATTCTTGCTGTGGCGCCTTCAATTGAATGTAGCTCAGCCATTTGCTTGGTGTAGGTTCTTGTGTTTCTTCTGTTTTCTGCTTCAGAATAAGTTACTGATTCTGCCATTATTTTGAGTTATGGGCTAACCATCCTCTGCTACCATTCTGTTTAGTGTTTCCAAGGATCCAGCCTAATAACTCCAGTACAAGTTAAATTTGAATCAAAAGCAGTTATTACTTATCTCTTGCAGGTGAACATCTGGAATGCCCCTGGACTCCTGGACAGAGACTTATATACCTGGGAGGCGGAGTCAAGGTAAGGAGGGGTCAAGGGAAGGGCTAGGTAGGGTGGATAGTGTTAACCCTTGCCCTGCCATGGGAACACAATATTAGGCATTTATTTGTAACAGTGTAAAAGCAAAAAAATTGTGGTTGTAATGTTGTTATTTTCTACTGTGCTAAAAAGAGTCGGAAGTTGGTGCCATTTTCTTTCCTTTTCTCTCTTTATACTATATTTCTTTTCTTATATTTTCATATATATATATATATGGCAGTGTTTCTCAACCTAGGTAGCCTCCTGATTGTGAGGCAAGAGCTCACAATCTCAGCGCTGGCTGGGGGATTCTGGGAGTTGAAGTCCACCCATCTTCAAGCTACCAAGGTTGAGAAACACTGATATATGGAGTGGTGCGATGGCCTAGAGGTGGAGCTCTTGCCTCACAATCAGGAGGCTGTGAGTTCGATCCTAGGTAGAGGATGATATTTCTCTCTCTGGGCACAGAGGAATATATGAGAATTTATCTGCTGAACAAAACTCCGCATTGGCGACAGGAAGGGCATCTGGCCAGCAAACATTCTGCTAGCTCCATTCAGTTGCCCAGACTCCACCCGTCAAGGGATTATGGGGTCATTAAAATATGATGATGATTTATTTCATATATACATATGTATATGTATATGAAATAAATGCTGAACATTTTTTATTGTAGTCCAACTCTCGTTAGAATCGTCACATAGGTAGTCCTCAATTTATGACCCTTTGTTTGGAGAGTGTTTAAAGATACTATCACCCCAAAAAAGCGACTTTTGATTGGTTATGCACTTGCACTTATGATGGTTGCAGCATTCCCATTTTGATCCCATGATCAAAATTCAGGCAGTTGGCATCCAGGTGTCCTCCTGGATGCTCGGCTGTCCCTAGAAGACTACCTGACGGCCATGACCAGGGGGTCCTTCGCACAGGTTCACCCGGTGCGCCAATTGCGCCCTTTCCTGGACCAAGATGACCTTCGCACTGTCACTCATGCCCTGGTTACTTCCCGCTTGGATTACTGCAATTCCCTCTACATGGGCCTGCCCCTGAGATGCATCCAGAGACTCCAGCTGATCCAGAATGCAGCCGCACGGGTTGTTACGGGAGCCCCTCGTTACTCCCATATAACACCTCTCCTGCGTGAGCTGCACTGGTTACCAGTGGTACTCTGGGTCCGCTTCAAGGCGCTGGTTCTCACCTATAAGGCCCTACATGACTTAGGTCCGGGATATTTGCAGGACCTTCTCCTGCCTGCCTCTCACCGTCCTGTTCGCTCACATAGGGCCGCTCTCCTCAGGGTTCCGACGGCGAGCCAATGTCGTCTTGCTGTGCCCAGGGGTAGGGCGTTCTCTGTGGGTGCTCCCACCCTCTGGAATGAGTTGCCTACTGAGCTCCGGACGGCTCCTGATCTCCTCTCCTTCCGTCGGAACCGGAAGACTTGGCTGTTCAAGCAAATAGGCTGACTCTGATTCTGGGTTTTATTATTTATTATTTATTAGTTAATTTGGTTTAAAATGGGATTTTGTTGTACATGTTTTTAACTTGTGTTCGCCGCCCTGAGTCCTTCTGGAGAAGGGCGGCATATAAATACATGAAATAAATAAATAAATAAATAAATAAATAAATAAATAAATAAACTGACATGCATTTATGACAGTTGCCGATCCTGGGGGGGGACGGGGGTTGGGGGGATTGTCTCATCATTGTTATTTGTGATCTTCCCAGCTGGCTTCTAACAAGCAAAGTCAAAGAGGGAACTCATATTTGCTTCAATGACCATATAGGATATATATAGAATAATAGAGTTGGAGGGGACCTTGGAGGTCTTCTAGTCCAGCCCCCTGCTTGGGCAGGAAACCCCACACCACTTCAAACAAAGGGTTATCCAACCTCTTCTTAGAAACTTCCAATGTTGGAGCATTCACAACTTCTGGTGGCAAGCTGTTCCACTGGTTAATTGTTCTCACCATTAGGAAATTTCTCCTTAGTTCCAGGTTGCTTCTCTCCTTGATTAGTTTCCACCTGCTGCTTCTTTATTTATTATTTATTTATTTAGTTTGTCAAGCATGTACAAGATAACAGGAATAAGTATAAATGTCAGGTTTCGATGTCGTCTCAAATAAAATAAATTGCATTTCCAAACAAATAGTCTTTGAAGAAATCTTTCATTTTATTAAGCACGACAACCTGTCCCCGATTGTGGCGTAGCCAACACTGACTTCCTGACCCCAAACCTTCCCTTTCCGTTCCCCAATTCTCTGCGTCTCATTGGCCCTCTTCCAAATCACTCTCCCCATATCTAGTACTTCAGCTCCCAGGAATGTCCCCCCTCCCATCTCATCTCCTAGGGGATATTATCTTCAGGGAAAATAAGTAGGTGAGAAGTCAAGTGTCCTCTTGCCAGCTGCCCCCTCTTCTCCTTCTTATGTCAGTACTAGAGTAAATGCAGGTTGAAGTGCTGACAATAAACATGGATATGAACACAGGAAATGTGGACGAATAAATGGGGATAGCAGGACAGGGACGGAAGGCATGCTGGTGCGCTTATGCACGCCCGGTAGTGGGATTCAAAAATTTTTACTACCAGTTCTGTGGGCATGGCTTGGTGGGCATGGCTTGGTGACGTGACAGGGGAAGGATACTGCAAAATCTCCATTCCCTCCCCACTCCAGGGGAAGGATATTGCAAAATCCCCATTTCCTCCTGATCAGCTGGGACTCGGGAGGCAGAGAATAGATAGGGGCGGGCCAGTCAGAGGTAGTATTTACCGGTTCTCTGAACTACTCAAAATGTCCGCTACCGGTTCTCCAGAACTGGTCAGAACCTGCTGAAACCCACATCTGTGCATGCCCCTTACAGACCTCTTAGGAATGGGGGGAGGTCCACGGTAGACAATTTGAGGTTGAAGCTGTGAGGGTTTGAGGATGTAACCAGGGAGTCAGGTAGTGCATTCCAGGCATTGATCACTCTGTTGCTGAAGTCACATTTTTCTGCAATTGACTTTGGAGCAGTTTACCTTGAGTTTGTGTTTATTGTTTACTCGTGTATTGTTGCGGTTGAAGCTGAAGAAATTGTTGACAGGTAGGACGTTCTAGCAGATCTCCTCCCACTTATGACTGCATGACTGTAACCTTGTTGCTGGTATCCTTAAGATTTATATTGATTGTTTCCTTGTATGATTTGATTGTTTATTTGTTCCCTATGACTATCATTAAGCGTTGTACCTTATGATTCTTAACGAATGTACCTTGTCTTTTATGTACACCGAGAACGTATGCACCAAAACAAATTCCTTGTGTGTCCAATCACACTTGGCCAATAAAGAATTCTATTCTGTTTATTTATTTATTTATTTATTTATTTATTTATTTATTTATTTTGTCAGATTTATATGCCGCCCTTCTCCCGTAGGACTCGGAGCGGCTCACAACAATAGAAAAACACGACAATAAGTAAAAATTAAATAGTATTAAAACCAAATTTAAAATATCCAAATACCCAAATTAAAATCCGCCGCAGATCAGGTAAGTTGGTGGAAGAGCCAGGTCTTTAGGTTGGCGCAGAAGGTGCGGAGGTCGGGGGCCATCCGGAGCTCGGCACCGACCCATTCCAGAGGGTCGGTGCGGCCACAGAGAACGCCCCCATCCTGGGGACCGCCAACCAACACTGTCTAACTGAGGGGACCCGGAGTAGGGCAGCCCTATGTGAGCGCACTGGGCAGTGGGAGGCTGGTAGGAGGTGATCCTGCAAATACCCCGTGCCCGTGCCATTCTGTTCTGTTTTGTTCTGTTCTGTTCTACTTCATGAGTAAAGTATTTTTTTAATCTTTTAATTCCACTTCATGAATAAAGTATTTACTTCATGAAAAAAAAAAAATTAAAAATGGTGCAACTCATTTATTCAATTGCCTTGCTTAGCGACAAAAATTCTATTGTAGTCGTAGATCAAGGATGACTTATACTTTAATAAGGAAAAGACTTCTTAGTGGAGTTTGAGTTCTGTAAAATTCTTGGATTCATCCCTGTAATTTTTTTCTTGGAGGTTGGTCATTGCTGATTTCCCAGTTAGGCCTATAGAGCTGGGGATTTCCTAGTGGTCTCTCATCCAAATGTACATCAGGTCTCACTCAATTTCCTGAGATCAGCCAAAATTAATTAGGTGCTGCCACCTGCTGGGCCAATACAGCCATAATCTTTTATTGGGTTGTTATACAGTATGTCACTCAAGAGTCACTTATTGTGAGATAGAAACATAGAAAACGGATGGCAGAAAAAGTCCCAGTGGTCCATCACGTTTTTTGATTTTTTTTCTTTGTTTTTGTTTTCTTGAGCAGCCATATAGATTTTTATGAAGACATTAAACAATTAAAATAAAGTATCAATCTTACTTACGTGAATATCTATGGAGATTCTCAGTCATCCAGGTCCTGGTCGTCCTAGAGGTGCTTTTTTTTTCAAGAGGCAACTGGACTTTCTTGTTTTTCTTTGAAGACGTTTCGCTTCTCATCCAAGAAGCTTCTTCAGCTCTTCAGAAGCTTCTTGGAATGAAGAAGCTTCTTGGATGAGAAGCGAAACGTCTTCAAAGAAAAACAAGAAAGTTCAGTTGCCTCTTGAAAAAAGCACCCTTGGGACTCACGTTCTTTAGAAGAACAGAACAGAACAGAACAGAACAGAACAGAACAGAACAGAACAGAACAGAATAACTGGAAGGGACCTTGGAGGTCTTCTAGTCCAACCCCCTGCTTAGGCAGGAAACCCTATACCATTTCAGACAAATGGTTATCCAACATCTTCTTAAAAACCTCCAGTGTTGAGTTCAGTTGAACTTTCCAAAGAGTTTCCAAAGTTGAACTCTTACTACCAATATTGGCCAGACTCCATTTAGCACATGGTAGATATTTTAGATAATTCCCCAACAACATCATTGACTGTGATAACTAAGTTGAGAGCAAATCATAACCATCGAAGGCAGAGATGTCCAACCTTGGCAACTTCATCGCGTTCATCAACAGCTAACATCAAAAACGTCATCAAAAAAGCACAACGAAGAATGTTCTTTCTGCACCAACTCAGAAAGCACAAACTGCCCGAGGAGCTGCTGATACAGTTCTACAGAGGAATTATTCAGTCTGTCATCTGCACCTCTATAACTGTCTGGTTTGGCTCTGCAACCCAACAAGACAGACACAGACTTCAGAGGATAATTAGAACTGCAGAAAAAACCATGGCTACCAACCTGCCTTCCATTGAGGACCTCTATACTGCACGAGTCAAAAAGAGGGCTGGGAAAATATCTACAGACCCTCACATCCTGGACATAAACTGTTTCAACTCCTACCCTCAAAACGACGCTATAGAGCACTGCACACCAGAACAACTAGACACAAGGACAGTTTTTTCCCCAATGCCATCACTCTGCTAAACAAACAATTCCCTCAACACTGTCAAACTATTTACTAAGTCTGCACTACTATTAATCTTCTCATCTTCTCATCGTTCCCATCACCCATCTCCTCCCACTTACGACTGTATGACTGTAACTTAGTTGCTTGTATCCTTATGATTTATATTGATATTGATATTGTTTCCTGATTGCTTATTTGTACCCTATGACTATCATTAAGTGTCGTACCTTATGATTCTTGAAGAACGTATTCTTTCTTTTATGTAGAGTGAGAGCGTATGCACCAAGACAAATTCCTTGTGTGTCCAATCACACTTGGCCAATAAAGAATTCTATTCTATTCTATTCTATTCTATTCTATTCTATTCTATTCTATTCTATTCTATTCTATTCTATTCTATTCTAAAGACCTGTGGATTTCAATTCCCAGAATTCCCCAGCCCCATCGTTAAGTCTTAAGGTCGCCAAGGTTGGACACCTTTGATCTAAGGCACAACAGCTTGGTGAACTCTGATGTATGGAAGGAATGGAAATATCTCTGTTTGCTTTTCATCAGCAATATTTATCCTTTAATTAATATCATTCCAGTGTAGGCAGCCCGGCTGGGCAGCGAGATTAGCTAGAATTTATTGGATACCTTTGCTACGTGAGATCAACCTAGCAACCTTGGAGTGAGGAGCCGATAGCCCTCCTGATTAGATTTCTGGGAGTTAACGTTTAACTCACTGTTTGGGTGATACGAGGAAAACAGGAATGCTTGCTGTTGAGTCTTCTCCCCATGGATCAGCAAAACGGGAGGTCATCGTACCCAAGACCAGTCCAAGGTTGCAGAATAGGAGAAGAAAAAGAGAGTAATTGCACCAGAGATAGAGCATAGAATCATTGGGTTGGAAGGGACCTTTGGAGATCTTCTAGTCCAACCCCATGCTTATACCATTTTGGACAAATGGCTGTTCAATCTCTTCTGGAAAACCTCCAGTGATGAAGCAGCACCCGCAACTTCTGGAGGCAAGCTGTTCCACTGATTAATTGTTCTAACTGGTCAGGATTTTTTTTCCCCTTATTTTCAGGTTGGATCTCTCTTAAATGATCTTCCACCCATTGCTTCTTCGCTTGCTCTGAGGTGTTTTGGAGAACCTTTAAATCTTCAGGTTCACCTACATCTTTAGCTGGGTGAGCGGTGGCCTTATACGATCGACAAGAGTCCACGATTTGGAATATCTTCGATGGCAGTAAGGATCCCAGCCTTTCAACCAAAAAAGTTTTCTTCCAAGATCCAGAAAGTGTGTGAATAAACAATCTGCGCCTTTCCTGATCTCGCCTTTGACCTGGGATCTTAGTTCCAGCCTTCCATTCTGACGTCTTGCCTCTGATCTTTAGCATCTCAGCTTGGATGGTTGTCTGAGATTCAAGGCCTGATCCTCACCATGATCCGGAAGCATGATTGTTTAAACAACATCACTGCTCTCATATGGAATCGCCCCCTGGTGTTGGCCTTGGGCATCCCTCAACTTCTCATCACCTTCCTCTCCGCCGTCTTCAACTCAGGAGTGGTCCTTGGGATGGTGTTCTCCAAGGAGTTTCACAAACCCATCTTCATCCTTTTCTGCAACTTGGCCGTCTCCGACTTCCTCTGCGGTTCTTCAGGCTTCTGGATCGCCATGCTGTTCATCACGGACCCTCAAAGCACCGTGGTGGGGTCCAAGGAACTTCTCAGAGCTTACGCCTTCTACGCCATGTCGATCCTGGCCACCATTTATAACCTAGTCATCATTGGGATCGAACGCTACCTGGCTGTATCCAGAAGTCTGAGGATGAGATGCCGAATTACCAGGAACCAGATTTTGAGTACCGCCTTGGGTATTTGGGCGTGTGCCTTCTCCTTGGGGTTCATGCCTCTAATGGGGTGGAACTGCTTGGAGAAGGATAAGATCTCCGCTCTGTACAGTCCGTTGTGCATGGACTATCTCACCTTCATCACTATTCCTCACTGTCTAGTGGTGTTAGTTCTACCACTCTTCACTTACCTAAACATCATCATCTTTTTGAGGAAACACAAAGGAAGTATGGAAACTGTGGGGCAGTGCCACGCTACCTACCGCCTAGCTGAAGTCCAGGTTGCCAGAACCAGTGTGCTGATTTGGGTTCTGGCTTTGTTTTCCTACGCTCCTTTCTTCGCTGGGGTTGTGTTTGATTCAGCCACTCAACAATGTCCCAGTGAGCATTCTCGAGCTATCTATATATTCAGAAACCTCACGGTAATGATGATCACCATTAATTCACTAGGAGATCCCATCATATACTCTCTGAATATGAAGAAGTTGGGACATAGGTTCAGGTTTCTGAAACTTCCTTCCAACAACCGCATTGAAGTACAAGTCATTGGACAGACCTGATATTGGGGGAATCTCCAGACCTGTGAATTTCTGCCTCTTGTGAATGATCGACAGATGGTATGATGGATGGTGCTGTCCTTTACATATCTACTCAGAAATAAATCCCATTGAAGTTGAATGGGACATACTCCAAAGTAATAGAATAGCAATAGCTCTGGGAAAAAAATGGTTGGAAGAGATGATACAACAATGTAATGAGTTGAAACCAGAAATATTTCTGTTAGGACTTTTACCGGAAACCTATAATAAAGAGTATATTTAACTATTCATGTATTAACTGCAGCTAGAATTGTATTTGCACAACATTGGAAAAGTGGAGAGATTCCCATTGAAGAGAAGTTGATAAGGAAAATATTAGAATGTGCAGAAATGAATAGATTAACATTAGCAATTAAGGAGAAAGAGCAAACTGAATATTATATGATATGGGAAGTATTTTATCAATGGTTGGAGAATAAAATGGAGTTTGGAAATGAAGGAGACCAAAAATAAGTAGAAAATATATTAAAAAAGAATTATGAATAAGATGAAAAGTGTTAGTATATGTATACATATGAAGAGAATAACAATATTTGATGTTAATATGGTATAAAGATGCTAAGAAGAAAATGTGGGCTTGTAGAAGTCCCCATTTTCTTCTTAGCATCTTTTAATAATAATAATACCATAAATATTTAAATGTTTAATGTACTTAAAATTAATTAATGTACATTAATTAATGTACATTAATGTTTAATGTGCTTATAAAATTAATGTGAATGTGAAAGATGTGATAAATGAGGAATGATGTAGCCCAGAGATGTTTGTACCCAGACGACACACTGCATAAGGAAAGAGGGAATGCTTTATCTTTGTTTGTAAATAAAAAATTTACAAAAAAAAAGTAATAGCACATAGACTTATATACCGCTTCACAGTGCTCTACAGCCCTCTCTAAGCGGTTATACAAAATATATATTACCCCCAACAATCTGGGTCCTCATTTTACCGACCTTGGAAGGATAGAAGGCTGAGTCAACCTTGACTCAGAGAATGGAAAGGGAGCGGGTGGAAGATATGTAAAACCTTATACAATGGGGCATGACAAAATACAGGTAGTCCTCAACTTACAACCATTTGTTTAGAGACTATTCAAGGTTACAACATCATAGAAAAAGGGACTTATGACTGGTCCTCCTACTTACGACCATTGCAGCATCCCCACGTTAATGTGATCAAAATTTGAGGGCTTGGAAACTGGCATGTATTATGAATGGTTGTTGCAGCTCCTTGGGAGTCATGTGACTGCCGCTTGCGACTTTCCCAGTCCGATTAAGCAAAGTCAATGGGGGAAGTCAGATTCACTTAATAATTGCATGATTCACTTAACAACTGCAGTGATATGCTTAATAACCGTGGTTAAAAAATTGTCATAAAATCGGGCATGACTTATCTAAAAATCGCCTTGTTAGTAATGGAAATTTTGGTGTCTCAATTGTGGCCGTAGGTCAAAGGGCTACCTGTATGATATCTGTGTATCTCTTTCTTTGAGATCTTTTGGGAAGTACCTACAGAATAGAATAACAGAGTTGGAAGGGACTTTGGAGGTCTTCTAGTCCAACCCCCTGCCCAGCCAGGAAACCCTACACCACTTCAGACAAATGGTTATCCAACATCTTCTTAAAAACCTCCAGTGTTGGAGCATTCACAACTTCTGGAGGCAAGCTGTTCCACTGATTAATTGTTCTAACTGTCAGGAAATTCCTCCTTAGTTCTAAGTTGCTTCTCTCCTTGATGAGTTTCCACCCATTGCTTCTTCTCCTGCCTTCAGGTGCTTTGGAGAATAGTTTGACTCCCTCTTCTTTGTGGCAGCCCCTGAGATATTGGAAGACTGCTATCACGTCTCTTCTAGTCCTTCTTTTCATTAAACTAGACATACCATATCAATCTGATTTATTCTGATTGAGTATGTAGTCCTCCCTTTCTCTAAATAAGAGGATTTTAAGATAAACGTTGCTGATTTTCGATGGGTTCTCTAAATGCAGATTTACAGTACGGTATTGTACTGCTACTCAGTTTCAGCACCTGAAGGAGTGGACAGTTCCCCGCCAACAGGAGAAAAAACCCAGAACAAGCAAAATTGTTTCAAAATTTAAATCTCAGGGACCATCAAGGAAACACAGTACAAATTCAGGTTGAAAATTCAAGACTTTAATGTGAACTTCCTCCAGAATGAATTATTAATCAGAATAATTCTCTGAGGATTATAAAGCTTGCTTTATATTGTTTTTCTTCTTGTTACAGTATGTTTTTTTTTTTAAATTTGATTTATATGCCGCCCTTCTCCGGAGACTCAGGACGGCTTACAATGTGCTAAGCAATAGCCTTCATTCTTTTGTATATTTATACAAAGCTTATTGCCCCCACAAATTGGGTCCTCATTTTACCTACCTTAGAAAGGATGGAAGGCTGAGTCAACCTTGAGCCTGGCGAGATTCGAACCTGCAGTAATTGCAGGCATCTGGTCTTAACAACCAGCTTAATAACAGGGTGCCTTAGACCACTGTACTACCAAGGCTCTACCAAGGCTCTACTGTACTACCAAGTATGTTACACTTGGCTTAAAAAAAAAGTCATTTTATTGGTTATTTTCCATCGGTTATATCTGTTTACTCAACTAATTGCCCGTATGATGGATCTCAGCCAGATAGTGCCTCTAATATAATGAGTTATGAACACCCAAAAAAGCTTACCCAATAATGAAACTATTACCTTTTGCTGTGCCCCAAAATTTACTGAAAACATCTCAGAAAAAATGGCTTGGATTAACAGCTCTCCCCCAAAATAGTGGTGAACGTTTGAGGAAAAGTTGGACTTAAAAAAAAAAAGATTTAGATTTAAAACAGGTAATATGCTCAACCTGGATTTAGAAATATATTGTTTCATATATGTTCGTGAACTCAGGCAATCAGAAAATGTGCAGCGTGTTTTTAATAAATTAATAAAAAGGCTTTGCCTGAGGATGCATGTCACACCTCTGTATGAGCCTCCGTTCCATTCTCATTTCTTTTGGTACCTGTTTCATTGCTGAATGATTTGCCATATATATATATATATATATATTTGCTATTATCGTTTATTGATAGTGCTAATACAGAGCCGAGGTGGTGCAGTGGTTAGGGTGCAGTACTGCAGCTACTTCAGCTAATTGCTAGTTCAGCAGATCAGCAGATCAAATCTCACCGGCTCAAGGTTGACTCAACCTTCCATCCTTCCGAGGTGGGTAAAATGAGGACCCAGATTGTTGGGGGCAATATGCTATTTAATATACTGTCTTTGGTGTAAGCCGCCCAGAGTCCTCGGAGAGTGGGCGGCATAGAAATATTATTATTATTATTATTATTTATTGGTTAATCTTTAGTGAGATTCACAGCCTTTGAGGCTGGTTAATAGCTCAGCAGCTCGAGTCCTAACCAAGGACCTAGGAACTGTTAAGGTATCGTCGGAGGATGTAAGCTGTTCTGAGTAAGGTGGTTTTTTTGTAGAGTCAAAATGTTCAAGTCCGGCAAATTTAGAATTTCTAAATAGCAGGGTAGCCCTTTGGGTATTGCTCCAAGGGCTCCAATTACAATCGGGACAACACACGATTTCTTTTTCCACAGTCGCTCAACTTCAATTTGCAAATCCCGGTACTTTGTGATTTTTTCTTGCTGCTTATCTTCAATCCGTGCATCACCAGGTATTGCAATGTCAATGAACCATACTTTTTTCTTTTCAACTATTGTTATGTCAGGTGTGTTGTGGACTTATTATTATTATTATTATTATTATTATTATTATTATTATTATTATTATTAATAATAATAATTGCGCCCCTATCTTGCATGGATTGTGATTGGCTCCCTCGTTGTGGGAGAACACTAAGCAAAGAGGAAATTTTCACACTGTGGAGTAAGCCCCCTACAGGTAGTCCTCGACTTACGACTACAATTGAGCCCAAAACCTCTGCGGTTAAGTGAGGCATTTATTAAGTGAGTTTTGCCCCGTTTTACGACCTTTCTTGCCACGGTTGTTAAGTGAATCACTGCAGGTGATACGTTAGTCACCCGGTTGTTAAGTGAATCTGGCTTCCCCATTGACTTCGCTGGTCAGAAAGTCCACAGCAATGGTCATAAGTATGAACTGGTTAACAAGCGTCTGAATTTTGATCATGGGGATGCTGCAGCGGTCGTAACTGTGAAAAACGGTCATAAGTCACATTTTTAGTGTCATTGTAACTTTGAATGGTCACTAAGTGAACTGTTGTAAGTCGAGGACTTACCTGTACCATTCAGTGGGACTCACTCTGTGGTAGGATTGCTTAGAACAGCATCAAAGACTTCAGGATGGAACTGACGCTACCTACCACAATGCAATCTTCTTCTAACATTGGAGCTCTGAATGGGGGAATCCAGGGAGGGCAAAAAAGTCAAGATGGCAGTTGCAGCTGCCATCTTGACTGAAGACAGACACATGGGGCAGAGGTCCCTGCTTATGACATTTGAATTTTGGAGTTTTCCTGCAAGTTTCTGTTGTGACCTAGGCCCAAGTAGTTATTACCAGACCCAACCAGTCCTAAACAAACATATTTGATTAGAACAGCTGAGAAATACTTCATTCTCAGCTTAGTCCAAATTAATTTCAAAACAAATTCTTCATTAAACAGGCCTTTGGCCTTATCACCAACCTTTGTCTTCTTTGGCACTCTGCCAAAGGCTTTTCTTGGCAAAAGTTCAGAAGCAAGAGATGCTGACAAGAAACAAAATGAAGCAATGTTGCTTCCCTACAAAGATCCCAAGAGCCATTGCTGCTCTTTTAAGCCTTCTGGGAAGGGTCAATCATCTCCTGGCCTTACTCCAGAGTCGTCCCTTTTGCTTTAGCTGCTCTTGCCTTCTGGCAGCTCTTCGCATGCGTGCACTAGGGACAGGCTCCTCCTGTTCCTCTGTCTCTCTGCTGTCGACTCTGGAGGCTCCGGAGTCCACGCATCACTCCCAGAGGCCCCATCTCTGCCTCCGACGCAGAGCCCTCGTCTGGGCCTTCCCCTGACTGTGACTGTGCTCTTTTCCTTCAACCAAAACAATTTTTCACTGTTTTAAATATCACCGACCCAATTAAAGAAATAATTTATTTTGCAGCGTTCGGCACCCATTCTGCCTGCCAGCTAAAAAGAGGAATTAAATTGGTTTTATGGCTGTGCCTTAAGAAATATGGACAATACATAAATTAACAGCAGGATTTATTACCTGCCCTTTCAGGAGAATCAACATTATTCAAAGTGCAGAAAAGAGGTAAGAGAGAGGGTAAGCGAAAAAGAAATGCGATAACAAAAGGGAAATACAGTTAGTCCTCGACTTTTACGACCGCAATTGAGCTCAAAATTTCCGTTGCTAAGCAAGGCACTTGTTAAGTGAATTTGGCCCCATGTTATGACCCTTTGCCACAGTTGTTAAGTGAATCGTGTGGTCGTTATGCGAATCTGGCTCCCCTCCCTTTCACTTTGCTAATTTGATTAATTTGATTAATTTGATTGGGCATCTAAACAATTACACTTGGAATACGGCATCCAGTTCTGGTCACCACTGTTAGGAAATGGCTATTGTCTAACTAGTTGGTCAGGCAATATATAAACTATCAATACATGTTTGTCACAAGGTATTATATTGCTTTAAGACTGTATTGCATCATTCTGTTTCCTGATTGGCTAAGCTCTGTAGCCAATGTACTTAAGAGGAAGCCTAAATCACGGCTTGTGGACACGACACCATTTTATCTGCTTATTTGCTGTTACTCTCTACCCGTTCTCTCTGTATGATCACTGTTTGATCATTGCTACTTGTTGCTTTCTACTATTTATTGAATGTTTTAATACTGAACTTGTTCCTGTTTGAAGCTCAAGAAGAACTGTTTTATTGTGTAATGACAACAACTGGTAAGAAGACTTTGTACTTGGAATATCCCTGAATTGATACTTTAACTATCGCCTTATCTGTGTAGGACTTAAATTGTTTATTGGACTTTGCTTTACTTTTTTCTAAAAAGTAAAAGACTACCACAACTCAGTGTGTCAGTATATTAACTGTGGTTATTCACTCTCAGCCGCTTTCATGTGCATACTCAAGGGATACTCTGCTCAATCACCCATTACATCGGTTATGAGCCAAGAATATCCTTAACAACCACAATACAAAAAAAAAAAAATGCTGAGACCTTGGAAAGTGTGCATAGATTATGAGGATTCTGGAGGCTAAACTGTCTGGTGAACAGTTAACGGAACAGGTAGTCCTCGACGTACGACCACAATTGAGCCCAACATTTCGGTTGTTAAGTGAGACATTCGTTAAGTGAGTTTCGCTCCATTTTACCTTTCCTTGCCACAGTTGTTAAGTGAATCACTGCAGTGGATAAGTTAGCAACCCAATTGTTCTGTAAATCTGGCTGACCCCATTGACTTCATTTGTCAGGAGGTCACCAAAGGGAATCACATGATCCTGGGACGTAGCAATGGTCATAAATATGAATTGCCAGTCAGGGTTCCAAGAAACACCTCCAACGAAATAGGCTTGAAGTTACTTGGAACACTGACATTACCATATTTTTCCGTGTATAAGATGCTACTTTTTCTTAAAAATATTTAATTGAAAATGGAGGGGCATCTTATACAGGGGGGCCGAGAGGAGAAGGCGTGGCCCATCCCCATCCTCCAGCTCTTGATTGAACTGGGTTTTTTTTTTAGTTCCACAAACTTGTTTCCCTGCACATGACAGAGAGAAATGCGACGGGCCTGGAAATCAGGTTAGCAAAGAAATGCTTGTGGGGGAAGGGAGGGCATCTGGGTTCCAGGCGTTGAAACGGGCCCCATGTCAGGGTTCCAAATAAGACCCCCAACAAAAGAAGACTCCGAGCCTAGAAGTTCCTCAAAGTTCCCTTAGAGATATCATATTGACACATCTGGGAAAATCCGAATCTGAAAGTTTCCAGGTTTCCCCGCCCAAAAGAAAGTCCAAGTCCTTGCCCAGCACCCACATATCCATCACATGGTCCAATCAAAGCACCGTCCCAACTGGAGATGCCTCCCAGCCACACCCCTCCAGGTGCAAGGCAAGATGTCCTTGACTCTCTGAGAAAGGAATGTTATTATGACTACATATCACCCCTGCTCCATACAATCCCTCCTCAGTTTCCCACAGCACTAAATGTGGCAGGCCTGAAGGCCCAATGCAAAAGATGGCTTCCCGACCTGACACCCGTTTCTCTCCAGTAGTTGTCCAGGCCCATTGAAGGGAAGGCTGGCATCTCCTGGCACTTAAACGAGGCGGCATTCCAGGTTTCTGAATTTGGGGTAAGAAAAGTGAGGAGCGTCCTATACGTGGGACGTGTCTTATAGAGGGGAAAAATACAGTAGTTGCCACGTGATCGTGGGAATGCTGCCAAGGTCATCATTATGAAAATGGTCATAGGTCACAGTTTTCACTGCCGTTGTAGCAATAGCCCTTAGACTTATATACCGCTTTACAGTGCTTTACAGCCCTCTCTAAGCGGTTTTTACAGAGTCAGCGTATTGCCTCCAACAATCTGGGTCCTCATTTTACCGACCTTGGAAGGATGAAAGTCTGAGTCAACTTTGAGCCGGTCAGGATCGAACTGCTAACAGTGGGCAGAGTTAGACTGCAATAGGATAATTAGAAGAGGATAATTGCAGAGGATAATTAGAACTGTAGAAAAAAACATGACTACCAACCTGCCTTCCATTGAGGATCTGTATACTGCACGAATCAAAAAGAGGGCTGTGAAAATATCTATAGATCCCTCGCATCCTGGACATAAACTGTTTCAACTCCTACCCTCAAAACGACGCTATAGAGCACTGCACACCAGAACAACTAGACACAAGGACAGCTTTTTTCCCGAATGCCATCACTCTGCTAAACAAACAATTCCCTCAACACTGTCAAACTATTTACTAAGTCTGCACTACTATTAATCTTCTCATCTTCTCATCATTCCCATCACCCATCTCCTCCCACTTATGACTGTATGACTGTAACTTTGTTGCTGGTATCCTTATGATTTATATCATAAGGATACCTTGTCTTTAGAAGAGCACATGACGGCCGTGGCCAGGGGGGCCTTTTATCAGGTTCGCCTGATTCGCCAGTTGCAGCCCTTTCTGGATCGGGACGCCTTGCGCACGGTCACTCACGCCCTTGTCACCTCCCGGTTGGACTATTGTAATGCTCTCTACATGGGGCTCCTCTTGAAGAGCACTCGGAGGCTCCAACTGGTCCAGAATGTGGCCGCGCGGGTGGTTATGGGTGCAACCCGTTGCGCCCACGTGACACCCCTCCTGCACGAGCTGCACTGGCTCCCAGTGGTCTTCCGGGTGCGATTCAAGGTGTTGGTTACCACCTTTAAAGCGCTCCATGGCATAGGACCCGGGTACCTTCGAGACCGACTTCTGCCACCAATAGCCTCCCACCGACCAATCCGCTCCCACAGAGAGGGTCTCCTCCGGGTGCCATCAGCCAAGTTATGTCGGCTGGCGACACCCAGGGGGAGGGCCTTCTCTGTGGGAGCCCCAGCCCTGTGGAATGAACTGCCCCCCGAAATACGAAAGATTTCCGACCTCCGGGTGTTTCGCTGCGCTCTGAAGACCCTGTTGTTCCGCCAGGCAGGGCTATTAACATAACGTTTTAAATTGGGGTATTTTAAATTTCTGGGATTTTAATTGGAGCCTAATTATTTAATGATTTTAAATTTTAAATTGTTGTCGTGTTTTTTGTGTTTTTAAATAGGCTGTACACCGCCCTGAGTCCTTCGGGAGAAGGGCGGTATAGAAATAAAATTATTTATTTATTTATTTATTTATATAGATATTGTTTCCTGATTGCTTATTTGTAACCTTGTTGTACTTTATGAATCTTGATGAATGTATCTTTTATTTTATGTACACCGAGAACGTATGCACCAAAACAAATTCCTTGTGTGTCCAATCACACTTGGCCAATAAAAATTCTATTCTATTCTATTCTATTCTATTCTATTCTATTCTATTCTATTCTATTCTATTCTATTCTATTCTAGCAATAACACTTAGACTTATATATTGCTTTACATTGTTTTGCAGCCCTCTCTAAGTGGTCTTTACAGAGTCAGCCCCAACAATCTGGGTCCTCATTTTATCCCACCTCGGAAGGAAGGAAGGAAGGCTGAGTCAACCTTGAGCCTGGTGAGATTTGAACTGTCAAATTGCAGGCAGCCGGCAGTCAGCAGAAGTAGCCTGCAGTACTGCACTCTAACCACTGTGCCACTGAGGCTCACTGAGGTAATTTTGAATGGCCCACTAAGTGAACTGTCGTTAAGTCAAGGACTACCTATACAGATATTTCATTTCAGTGTTCTGCAATTTCTTTTCCTTGCTAATCTCTCCTTTCTGATTAATAAATTTGAATACTGAGCTCCAAAATTCATAGTACTTAAATTTCAGCTAGATTAGATTTTCCCTCTTTTCTTTCCTGTATAATGCTTTGTTTTATTTTTACGGCAGCAAACCTGTCTGTGTTCTTAATTTCTTTGCATTTACCGTGTCTCTTAAGTTTTCTCTCCCCTTTTGTTTGTTCCCTAGTTTCTGCTTCTCTTTAAATGCAACTTGCCACTCTTAAAAAATGCATCTAATAATAGTGTTCAGAGCATCCAGTGCGATATTCAGATAGCCCGCCATGATTATTAACTCAAAATTAATTTTATGCTTTCATTGAAACTTTATCTTGAACTCAAGTGTTGCTTAGAAACGAAAGCCAACTTCACTTTAAACTGTAATGAGATTAATATCGTGCGTTATTGATAACAAACAGAACTTAACAAACGGCATGGTCAGAATTGCTTACTTTTCCTATTGCACCTCAATGAATATATGAATGTAGCTAAAATAAAATTCAAATATTATTGTTTCCTTAGTAGATTTCATATTAAGTAAATAAGACAAGTAATATTTAACAAGCGGTAGCCTGGTGCCTAGCTTCAATGCGGGTAGTCCTCGCCTTACGACCACAATTGAGCCCAAAATTTTCTGTTTTCTGTAAAGTGAAACGTTGTTAAGTGAGTTTTGCCTCATTTTACGACTTTATCTTGCCGCAGTTGTTAAGTGAATTACTGTAGTTGTTAGGTGAGTAACACGGTTGTTAAGTGAATTGGGTTTCCCCCCCATTGATTTTGCTTGTCAGAAGGTCGCAAAAGGGGATCACATGACCCCATTTATGACCGTTATAAATATGAACCAGTTGCCAAGTGTCCAGATTTTGATCACATTACCATGGGGACGCTGCAACGGTTGTGAGTGTGAAAAATGGTCATAAGTCACTTTGTTCAGTGCCGTTGTAACTGTGAACTGTCACTAAATGAACTGTAGTAACTGGAGGACTGCCTGTACACATGAATTTTAAGCAAAGCTTGACATTTGGGAATCCTGATTTAATAAAACCTAATTCTATTATAAGGGATGCAGTGGCTCAGTGGCTAAGACGCTGAGCTTGTCGATCAAACAGTCGGCAGTTCAGCGGTTCGAATCCCTAGCGCCGCATAACGGGGTGAGCTCCTGTTACTTGTCCCAGCTTCTACCAACCTAGCAGTTCGAAAGCAGGTAAAAAATGCAAGTAGAAAAATAGGGACCACCTTTGGTGGGAAGGGAACTGCGTTCCGTGCGCCTTTGGCGTTTAGTCATGCCGGCCACATGACCACGGAGACGTCTTCGGACAGCGCTGGCTCTTCGGCTTTGAAACGGAGATGAGCACCGCCCCCTAGAGTCAGGAACGATTAGTACATATGTGCGAGAGGAACTTTTACCTTTACCTTTTAATTCTATTAACCGCATACAAGAAAAGACAAATTCACCTTATGCAATATACAGGTGGGGACCTCAATTTATGACTACAATTGCGATTAGAATTTCAACAGCTCAACAAGAGGTTTGTTAAATTAGCGATGCCCCATTTTACAACCTTTTTTGCCAAGCAAATCATGCAGTTGTTAGGTGAATCATGCGGTCATTGAGTGAATCCGGCTTCCCACATTGACTTTGCTTGTCTGGGAAGGTTGCAAATGGCAGTCACATGACCTGGGATGCCACATCTGTCGTAAATACATGTTGGTTGCTAAGCACCCAAATCTCGATCAGGGTGGGGATACTGTGATGGTCGTAAGTGTGAGGAATGATTGTAAATCACTTTTTTCAGTGTCGTTATAACTTCGAACGGTCACTAAACGAATGGTTGTAAGTCAAGGGCTGCCTATAATTTGTTACAGGTGACTAAGAACAAATCAAAGTTAAAAAAATAATCCATCCCAGTGTATTTTTAGTATTTGCATCCATGCCCTTCTCCTTCTCATCCTGCTCAAATTCTTCTTTTTTTTCCCCACGTAATCTATTTTCTGCTTTTTAAAAATCTCTCACTTGGCATCTAAAGATATTATGGACTTAATACCAATTTCCTGGTTCTGATTCCACTTCAAACTAACTTATCTCTAAACGCCACTGACCCCCAGGCCCAAGGTCATCCATCCAGGTTGAGGATTATGGGATCTGAAGTCCAAGCTATCTGGAGGGCATCGGATTAAAAAAAAAAAAAGGCTGGTTTAAGGTTAATAAATTGTCATTTGGTAACATTAGCAGAATAGCAGATAAAATTCAGCCTCCTTAAACTCTCTGTGAAAAGATATGCAGATTCATATTACATCATGTTCCTTTATAACAGTGTTTCTCAACCTTGGAAGTTTGAAGATGGGTGGACTTCAACTCCCAGAATACCCCAGCCAGCTGGCTGGGGTATTCTGGGAGTTGAAGTCCACCCATCTTCAAGCTTCCAAGGTTGAGAAACACTGCTTTATAACATCTGAACTCCATGGAATAACTTCTGGCTACTTTTGTCTGAAGGGAGGCAAGCAGATCTGTGTCCAGCAGGGGAAATGTGATTACTGTACTGAAAATTATTATCTAGCGCCACCTGGTGGTGAAGAGTTGTCATTATCCCAAAGTTCCTTTTGTTTTTTCTTTAAAGTAGTGAAAATGGTTCCTGTAGTCTGCAATTTTTTTCCTCTGGAACTCCGTTCATACTCCCACACCATTCAAAGGGCTTTCATCCCAAATTGCATAGCTAAAAGTCTGTCGAGACTCTCAGTCATCCAGCTCACGGTTGTCGCAAAGGTGCTTTTTTTCAAGAGACCACTGGACTTTCTAGTTTTTCTTTGAAGACGTTTCACTTCTCCTCCAAGAAGCTTCTTCAGCTCTGATTGAATGGTGGGAAATGGAAGGATTTATGGAAGGTCTGTGTTATAGATTGCAGTTCCAAGAAGGCTCCACACCCATTTTGACCACTCAGGTGACTCTGAGGACACAGATAAACCTCCAAGTGACCTCAAGGACTCTCTAACAGGATGCAAATGACCAGCTGTCTGCAAGGAATATAAATCCTTCCATTCCCCACCCTCCAGTCAGAGCTGAAGAAGCTTCTTGGAGGAGAAGCGAAACGTCTTCAAAGAAAAACTAGAAAGTCCAGTGACCTCCTGCAAAAAAAAAACAACACCTTTGGGACAACCATGAGCTGGATGACTGAGCATCTCCATAGACATTTCTCTGAAGATGTTTCGCTTCTCATCCGAAGAAGCTTCTTCAGCCCACCTGGATGGTGGGGAATGGAAGGATTTACATTCCTTGCAGACAGCTGGTCATTTGCATCCTTTTGAGAGAGTCCTTGAAACACTTGGAGGTTTACCTGTGTCCTCAGGGTCACCTGTAGTCTGCAATTTCTCAGCTGGAAATCCATTCCTTTTCCCACACCTGTTGAGATTCTGTAGAGATTTTTTTTTATTATTTGATTTATATGCCGCCCTTCTCCGGAGACTCAGGGCGGCTTACAATGCGTTAAGCAATAGCCTTCATCCTTTTGTATATTTATACAAAGTCAGCTTATTGCCCCCACAAACTGGGTCCTCAATTTACCTACCTTAGAAAGGATGGAAGGCTGAGTCAACCTTGAGCCTGGCGAGATTCGAACCTGCAGTAATTGCAGGCAGCTGGTCTTAATAACAGGGTGCTTTAGACCACTATACTACCAAGATTCTTAATCATCCAGGTCATAATTGTCCCAAAGGTGCTTTTTTTCAAGAGCCAACTGGACTTTCTGGTTTTTCTTTGAAGATCAGGGTCACCTGAGTGGTGCAAATGGGTGTGGAGCCTCCTTGGAACTGTTGAAAGGACTGTATTATAGATTGCAGTCCAGAAAGGCTCACACCCATTTGGACCACTCAGGTGACCCTGAGGACACAGATAAACCCGTTGAGTGGCCTCAAACCTTCCAGGTTTATCTGTGTCCTCAGGGTCACCTGAGTGGTCCAAATGGGTGTGAGTCTTCTTAGACTGCAATCTATAATACAGTCCTTTCAACAGTTCCAAGAAGGCTCCACACCCATTTGCACCACTCAGGTGACCCTGATCTTCAAAGAAAAACCAGAAAGTCCAGTTGGCTCTTGAAAAAAGCACCTTTGGGATAGTTATGACCTGGATGACTGAGAATCTCTACAGAATCTCTACAGGTGTGGGAGAAGGAATAGATTTCCAGAGGAGAAATTGTAGACTGGTTGCAGACTCCTCCAAGAAGCTTCTTGAGTTCTGACCGGAGGGTGGAGGAATGGAAGGATTTATATTCCTTGCAGACGACTGATCATTTGCATCCTTTTAGAGAGTCCTTGAGGCTGCTTGGAGGTTTACCTGTGTCCTCAGGTTTACCTGAGTAGGGGTGTGCTACCATTTGCACTACTCACATGACCCTGAGGACACAAATAAGGGGGCCTCAACGACCATCTAAAAGGATGCAAATGACCAGCTATCTGCAAGGAATATAAAACCTTCCATTCCCCCATCATCTGGTCAGAGCTGAAGAAGCTTCTTGGAGAAGAAGCGAAACGTCTTCAATGAAAAACTAGAAAGTCCAGTGGCCTCCTGAAAAAAAGCACCTTTGGGATAACCGTGACCTGGATGACTGAGAATCTCTACAGACTTTTAGCTATGCAATTTGAGATACACCCCCTTTGAATGGCGTGAGAGTATGAACGGATTTCCAAAAAAATTGCAGACTACAGGAATCATTTTCACTATTCAGGTGACCCTGAGGACACAGGTAAACCTCCAGGTGACCTTAATAACCCGCTAAAAGGATGCAAATGACCAGCTGTCTGCAAGGAATATAAATCCTTCCATTCCCCCACCATCCAGTCAGAACTGATGAAGCTTCTTGGAGGAGAAGCGAAACGTCTTCAAAGAAGGCGTTGGCTTGAGTCAAATTTTAAATTGATTTTAAATTGGAATAGTTTTAATTACGGCCAAGATATTTAATTATTTTAATCAGTTTTTAGATTTTGTATGTTTTGTATGTATGTCTTGTTTTTACTTTGGCTGTTCACCGCCCTGAGTCCTATATTGGAGAAGGGCGGTATAGAAATTTAAACAAATAAAATAAATAATAAAATAAAGAAAAACTAGAAAGTCCAGTGGCCTCCTGGGGGAAAAAAAAACACCTTTGGGATAATTATTTTATTTTATTATTTTTTATTTTATTGAATTTATATACCACCCTACTCCCGAAGGACTCAGGGCGGTGAACAGCCATAGAATAAAACATATAAACACAAAATTGAAAATAAGATAAAACGAATTAAATAATTTGGCTGAACCAATTTAAAACCCCAATCATTTAAAACCAAATTTAAAATTTCCATTTAAAAAGGGGAAAGACTTAGGTCAATTATGACCTGGAGAATCTCTACAGACTCTCGACAGGTGTGTGTGTGTGGGGGGGAGAAATGGATTTCCAGAGGAGAAATGGCAGACTACAGGTGACCCTGAGGTGACAGGTAAACTTCCTTTGCAAACGGCAGGCTTGAGCCGCCAGAAGTCGCAACTCCGGGAACTCCCGAGTCTCCGCAGCCTTTAGCGTAGGGTTCTCTCCTGCTTGGGCTTGGGCGGGGTTGGTCTAGATGACCTCCAAGGTCCCTCCCAAACTCTGTTTATTCTGTATTAACAGCCGAGCTGGAGAGGGGATTTGCGGGCGGAGCAGCGGCCGGGTCTGGAGCCAAGCCCCGCCCGGGAGGCGGTCTGGCAGGCGGGCCGGAAGAAGAAGAGCCGGAGAGCCGGCCTTGGTGCGGCCATGCCGGGGCCGCCTGGCGAAGGGCGATGCGTGGTCTGCGGGCGAGAGGGGCGCCAGGCCGCGAAGTACCGCTGTCCGGGCTGCCGGGAGAGATAGTGGGTACCAGGGGCGCGCTCTGCTTATGCTCAGAGGCCGCTTGTGCGAGGGGAAGGGGCTTCCCGCTGCTCTCGGGGTTGGGCGTTTGCAAGGAGAGGTGGGGGGGATCTTGGGGGACGGGAAGGGAGGGTCTCTTTGGAGAGGGGCGGGGGTCCGGACTAAGGAGGGTTGAAGATGCTTTGCAAGAACAGGGGGCGCCCCATTTATTTGTTTTTATGCATATAAATACACGTCTATGTCTGTCTTGTCTGTCTCTCTCTTATATCATGGCTGGCTGGGGGATTCTGGGAGTTGAAGTCCATCCATCTTTAAAGTTAACAAGATTGGGAAAGGTTGCTCCAAATAAAGTGGTTTCCCCCCCACTTCTCATACAGAAAGTATCTATCTGTCTGTCTATCTATCTATCTATCTATCTATCTATCTATCTATCTATCTATCTTTCCATATCAATCGTCTTTTTCTATTATCCATCCATCCTATATCTGTCTGTCTGTCTATCATCCATTCATATCCATCATCCATTCATCTATATATATATATATATATATATATATATATATATATATTCTATCATCTATCCATTCATCTATAAATATCTAGTTTATCTATCATCCATCTATCTATATATATATCTACTTATCTATTATTCTATCATCTATCCATTCATCTATATAGATGAACTAGATATCTATATCTAGTTTATCTATCATCTATCTATCATCCATTCATCTATATATGTATATCTAGTTATCTATTCTATCTATCCATTCATCTATATATATATATATATATCTAGTTTATCTATCATCCATTCATCTATCTATCTATATCTAGTTTATCATCTATCATCCATTCATCCATCTATCTATCTATCTATCTATCTATCTATCTATCTACATATATATATCTAGTTATCTATCTATTCTATCATCTATCATCCATTCATATATATATTTCTAGTTTATCTATTTATTCTATCTGATCTATCTGATCTATCCATATCAATCAATCGTCTTTATGTATAATCTATTCATCCATCCTATATCCAGCTATCATCTAGCTATCTGATCTATCAATCTATATTTCTATCTAACTATATCTCTATTTCTGTCTATCAATCATATATCAATCAATCCTTTAATCCATATATCTTCTACCTATCTATCGATCATCTATCCCATCCATCCATCCATCTAATATTTCTTTGAACATATCTTTCATCCTCCTATTTGCTTATATTTATAACATTCTATTATAGATACTCGGGGGATCCCTTGCAAGGGTGGGAAGGGTAGGTTGTGGGTGATTCGGGGATCACTGGCTGAGCAGAATGTCTTCCCCGCCTCTCTCCTTCGCCTGGGTAGTAATGCAATGGGGGATTTCTTAGGAGCAATCTCTTCTAAGTGAGAATTGCTGGCTTAGAAATCTAGAAATTGTTTCACTGTCTCAGAAATGGTCCATTGGGGTTTGTGGGTTGATTCAGGTTGAAGGTACAAAGGTTAGGGAGAGATCTAGCATAGTGTTTTTGACACTTAGGAATTTTTAAGACGTGTGGACTTCAACTCCCAGAATTCCCCAGCCAGCTATGCATTCTGTTTTCGAGCAAAAAACACTCATTGGATAAAATTGATTTGTTTATTGGCTGGGGAATTCTGGGAGTTGAAGTCCACACGTCTTAAAAGTTCCTATGTGTGAGAAACTCTGATTTAGCAAATGCATTCCCAGAATGTGGCAATCTTGATTAGAGTTTTGTTTAGTTGCTATCTCTTTTAAAAATTTAAAAATTTTCTATGTTGTGCAATTCCAGCTCTTTGGTCTGGTGGATACTTTGGTGTGTAATATGAATCTTGAAAAATGGGTAAATTAAGTGAGTTGTGTGCATCTCAGCCTCTGGAATCAAATTACTTTTCCCCTTTAAATGGTTGGTATTTGCTTTCTGTGTTAGCATTCAGCCTTGTATAATGTCTGAAGGAGCAATAAGGAGACCTCTGCACATGTGCAGAGTGCATTCCTCCCACCAGATCCCCAGCTAGGTTGAAATACAGAAACTTGGGATCAATCCATATTTTTCTTTTCTAACTCTTTTGCTCTTAAAACTCATGCCCTGATGGATTATTCTCTTTGTTTTTTCAGTTGTTCAGTGCCCTGTTACAAGAAGCATAAAGGTAAATTCCCTTTTCATCTGCCTCCCTATTCAATTAATTCAAATTGTAATTCTGTGTCTCAGCCTTCCCAAAATCTATATTGGATGGGGTGTATGGGATCTGAAGTCCTATAAATTTGAGAAGCATCGGTTTTGTTTTCCATCTGCTTTGTTTCCCTTCTGGTCAAATTCTATATTGTTTTTTTTTCTCGTTTTCATCTGGGGAAGTCCATTGTGGTGCGATAGCCTAGAGGTGGCGCTCTCGCTTCACAATCAGGAGGCTGTGAGTTCGATCCTAGGTAGAGGCTTGATATTTTCCTGTCTGGGCACAATGAGAATATATGTCAGAGTTTAGGCAGTGTAACTAGTATTATGAGATAAACCCAGGAGCAGAACACAGCACACAGAGCCTTTAGATAAATAACAGTGGTTTATATACAGCTAAATATTTACAGACTTATACGTGGTTAAATACCTTATCATACAGCTACTGACACACGGAGAGGCATGAGGAGAGGGAACCGTCCTTTAATGACTTCCCTTATATAGGCAGCTTCTTACCCAGCTTCTTAAAGTGACAATAACCCTGCTGCCTCATCCCATTGCATCAGCTTCCAGTTGCCTCCGCTTACAACCTCTCATCAGCTTACAGCTGTTAACTCTTCATACCCTGACAATATATCTGCTGAAAAAAACCTCTGCATTGGTGACAGGGAAGGGCATCCGGCCAGTAAACTCTCAGCTCCATTCAGTTGCCCAGACTCCACCCTGCAAAGAGTTATGGGGTCATTAAAAGAAGATGATCTGGGGAAGTCCGTTGTAACTTCGAACAGCTAAGAAACCATTTCAAATTAGACATGCTTCTCGGGTTCTGACAGCTATATGCACACACAGACTCACACACACACAATGTGGTCACGTGATTGCATTGAGCCTTTGGCAACTGGCTCATGTTTATGGCATTTTGCAGGATCCGGTCACATGACTGTGATTGTTGGTGGCTTTTGCTGGTTTCTGGCATTCTTGATTTCCGGCAAAAGACACTCATTGGATAAAGTTGATCCCTGCGTTCATTAACGACCATGTCACTTTTTTAATAACCGCTGCAAAAATTCCGCCCAATTCATACAATTGGGGTGACCCACTTAACGACTGCAATTCCAGGTTCAATTGCAGTCATAAGTCGAGGACTACCTGCAATCGAATGCAAATCTGGAGTAACATCTTTAAGCTTTGCAGCTGCTGTCTTAAGGGATGGAAAGCAGGGCTGCGTGATCTGTAACGCCAAACCAAGTAGGATAAGGTTAAAAAAAAAATGTGATTGGAATTTTAATAGAAGAATGCGCTTCCGGAGCGGATCCAGTCACGCGGCCTGCAGATTCAGATGCTTCCTGCTCCATTCAGAGGGAGAAATCACAGAGAGCTGAAGGTACGTATTATTTATTTATTTATTTATTTATTTATTTATTTATTTATTATTTATTTATTTATTAATCAAATTTCTATACCGTCCTACTCCCGAAGGACTCAGGGCGGTGAACAGCCAAGATAAAATACAGATAATACAAATATTAAAAATCCCTTAATATTATTAAATATTTTGGCCGAAACACAGATTAAAACACCCAATTTATAAAATCACGAATTAAAAATTTAAAAGAGGAAAGTTAGGCCAGGCCAGCCTGCTGAAATAAAAAAGTTTTGAGATCACGACGAAACGTGCGCAGGTCCGGGATCCTCCGTATCTCTGGGGGGAGCTCGTACCAGATGGTAGGTGCCCCCACAGAGAAGGCTCTCCCCCTGGGGGCCGCCAGTCGACACTGTTTGGCCGACGGCACCCTGAGGAGCCCCTCTCTATGGGAGCGTACTGGTCGGTGAGAGGCTATTGGTAGCAGAAGGCGGTCTCGTAAATACCCCGGTCCGATGCCATGGAGCGCTCTAAAGGTGGTAACCAAAACCTTGAAGCGCACCCGGATGACCACCGGGAGCCAGTGCAGCTCGCGCAGGAGGGGAGGTCACTTGGGAGCGCCACGTCGCTCCCATAACCACCCGCGCGGCCGCATTCTGGACCAGCTGGAGCCTCCGGGTGCTCCTCAAGGGGAGCCCCATGTAGAGAGCTTTGCAGTAGTCCAGGCGGGAAGTAACGAGAGCATGAGTGACCGTATTTAACGATATTTAACAATATTTAAATATTTAGTCGTGAGCTAGAAGGAAAATGGGTTTTCTTTCTGTATGAGAAACGGATGTAGATTTACAGGCGGCTGGGTTGACAAAATCAGAAATGAGGAGGTGATAAGCCACCTGGGAAAGCCAAGGGAAATCATCAAAACCATCCAAAAGGGAAAGTTAGAATATTTCGGACATGTGATGCGACACCCGGAAAAATACGGCCTACTTCACTTAATCCTCCAAGTTAAGATTGAAGGCAAACGAGGTCCAGGCAGAAGAACATCATCATGGCTTCAAAATCTAAGGGACTGGTTTGGACAAAACTCAGCAGCACTTTTTCGTGCAGCTGCTGATAAAAACAGGATCGCCAACATGATCGCCAACGTCCGATGACGGATATGGCACAAGAAGAATGAGAAACGGGGAGAAAACCACTTTATTTGGAGCAATGTTTCCCAACCTTGCCATCTTTTAAGATGGGTGAATTTTCAACTTTAAGATGGGTGGCTGGGAAATTCTGGGAGTTGAAGTCCACCCGTCTTGAAGTTGCAAAAAGTTGGGAAATGTTGATTTGGAGAGAGAGTGCAACGGGAATGGCAGAATTGAAATGTTTTGCTCCTTCATCCTATGTAGCTTTTCAAAGCACAAACGTAGAACAATAGCAATAGTGGTGAATATCTCTAGCTCGGGTGTAGGTTGAGAGTGAAGGTTCATTCTGTGAGCTTGTGGGACCCACAAGCTCGGAGAACGAACTTTCACCCTCCTAGAATAATAGGGTGGGAAGGGACCTTGGAGGTCTTCTAGTCCAGGAGTCACCAACCTTGGCAACTTAAGACTTGTGGACTTCAACTCCCAGAAACTCTGGGAGTTGAAGTCCATGTCTTAAAGTTGCCAAGGTTGGAGACCCCTGTTCTAGTCCAACTCTCTGCTTAAGCAGGAGACTCTACACCCGTGATGGCGAACCTATGGCACGCGTGCCACAGGTGGCACGCGGAGCCATATTAGGGGGCACGCCAGCTCAGCTCTGGGGCGCATGCGTGCGCTGGCCAGCTGATTTTCGGGCCTTCTGGGCCCACCAGAACTAGGGAAACAGGCTGCCTCTGGAGGGCCTGGGGTGTGTGTGGGGAAGGCCCGTTTTTCTTTCTTACCTGGTTCCAGATCCTCTCTGTGTATCTGAGAACGGCGAAAACAGCCTTTCCCACTCCCTTGGAGGCCCTACGGAGGCTGAAAGGGCCCATTTCCCCACTCCCGGTGGGACAGGAAGGGACATTTTTTCCTGTCCCCAGCCTCCAGAGACTCCTAGAGAGGCTCACTCCTAGAGAGGCTCCTACAGATTCCTAGAGAGGTTCTGGAGGCTGGGGACAGCAAAAAATGTCACTTCCTGTCCCACCGGGAGTTGGGAAATGGGCCCTTTCAGCCTCCGTAGGGCTTCCAAGGGAGTGGGAAAGGCTGTTTTCGCCGTTCCCAGATACACAGAGAGGATCTGGAACCAGGTAAGAAAGAAAAACGGGCCTACCAGGCCATCCTGTGCCAGGAGCGGTGGGGGGGGAGGGGGGAGGGGCTTGCGCACACATGCGCGTGGGCACGTGCGCACGCGACCCTCCCCCACCTCCCCACCTCTCCTGGCACACGATGGCAAAAAGGTTAGCCATCACTGCTCTACACCAGCAGCCCCCAACTGGTCCACAGATTGGGGGTTGGGGACCATTCCAAAGGCCAGTAGCACAATGGTAAAATCTGTGTAGATGCTACTTCTTCTGGACTTCTTTAGTAATGGAATTGTCTCTTTTCGGCTTTTTAGGCAGTCCTTGGTCTGTGGATGACATTTTGACCGAAGATGATGAAGACGATAGGGTGCCTCTCCAGAAACTTCAGCTATTGAGTAAGTTTTTGGCATAAAATAAATGAGTATCCTACCGTTAAGGAAACTTACCTATTTCAATCTCCTGCAAATATTTATTTGAATGAGGTTACTAGTGAAATCCTGGTGATTTCCTTGCCATGGAGGAAACTAATTAAAAAATAAACCATTTCGGATTAGAGGCACAGGAAGTCCTTGATTTATGGCCACAATTGAGGCCAATTTTTCTGTTGCTAAGCAAGGCAATTGTGAAGGGAGTTTTGCCCCATTTTACGACTCTCTGGCCAGAGTTGTTAAGTGAATCACTGCAGTTGTTTAGTAACATGGTTGTTAAGTGAATCTGGCTTCTCCATTGGCTTTGCTTAACTGAAGATTGCAAAAGTTTGATCGCATGGCTTAGGACCTGGTTATTTACGGGACCGCCTACTACCACCAATAGCCTCCCACCGGCCAGTACGCTCTCATAGAGAGGGACTCCTCCGGGTGCCGTCAGCCAAACAATGTCGGCTGGCGACCCCTAGGGGGAGAGCCTTCTCTGTGGGGGCACCTACCGTCTGGAATGAACTCCCCCCAGAGATACGGAGGATCCCGGATCTGCGCACCTTCCGCCGCGCTGTGAAAACTCTTTTATTCCATCAAGCAGGCTTGGCCTAATCTCCTCCCTCTTTTAATATATAAATTTTAAATCTGTTCTTAAATTATTGGGGTGTTTTAATTTGTCTGGGCCAAAAAATGATTTAATTCGATTTTAACTGGTTTTTTAAATTTTTGTATTTATGTATCTTATTGCTTGGCTGTTCACCGCCCTGAGTCCTTCGGGAGTAGGGCGGTATACAAATCAAATAAAACATAAACATAAACATAAGCATGACCTCAGGATACTGCAGCCGTCATAAATATAAGCCAGTTGCCAAGCAAAATTCACTTAAACAATTGTCTCACTTTGCAACAGAAATTTTGGGTTCGATTTTGATTGTAAATCGAGGATTACCTGTTGTGAAGTTTCCGAAAGATGCCCTAATTAATCCATGAGTCACGAGCCAAACTTCAAAAGAAATACAGTCATTTATTAGAAGCACCATTTTGGCAATATTTGAATGCAGTTAGAACTAATCCCACATAGATTTACATTTCCCCATGATCCTGTCTCTCCCCTCCTCCTTGGCCATGTCATAAATCACATTCTCCAATTAACCACTTTGGCTGGCTGTGAAGCCCAAAGCTCTCCTACCGACTGCGGGTAGAAAGGCATCTGTGGAATGTAGTTTCAGTTAGGGAAATCAATCAGCTCCATCAGTTCTCCCTCCCTCCTGCTCATGGCAACTTGAAAGCTTTGCAAGTTGACACCTGTATTTGACTTACCCCCCTGGATCCTCAGACATCTTAGATGCCGAGAACTTTTCCATATCTGAAATTCTCAGCTCATCCTTCTTCCTCCCCCCCACCCCCACTTTTCTAAAAACAGAGGACTCGGAAGAGCTCCAAGCCATCCTTTCGAATCCTCACCTCCGGACGCTGCTGCTTACCATCGACCAAGCCAAAGATAAGAGTGCTCTCATGAAAAAATACATGCAGGAACCTGTCTTCGTGGAGTTTGCAGATTGTTGCCTGAGGACTGTCGAGCCGGAAGTGAAGAACGAAATTCCAGAGTGAATGTCTAGGAGTCAAATAGAGGTTTTTCCAGCCCAGGAAAGTGGCTAGCAAATTTGGAAGTGCTTTGTCTTATTCACTGCCAACTCTTATGTTGGAAACTCTTGGGACAGAATGAGCTATGTTGTTCCCAAGAACGGTTGATACAAGCAGGGGGGGTAGGTGGGGAGGGTCATTTTCACAAGCTGAATTATTTTATTTTTTAACCACCAAATTTTTGCCAGTTTCAGAGTGGCAATTCTTCTGATTTTGAAAGGGAGAAAAATGCTTTTATTAAATAAATTCTTTAATAAAGTCTAAACTCCTTTTCACACTCTGGTCTGATTTTATATTATGTGGGAATGGAAGGAAAGTTAAGATTTTAACTTCTGGGCTTCCGGTTTGGTTTCCGCCGCCGCCAGACAGTCTTTCGGGACCGCCAGCCTCGCCGCCCGTAAAGAGCCGTCTCTACAGCTGAGAGACGGCTCGAAAAACTCTGTCTCCTTGAGGAGACGTGAGATAGAGCCGGCGAGAACAGGTAGAGCCCTCTGCGAACTCCCCAGAGTTTTTTTTTTACTCTTGGGGAGGAAGCAGAATGTGGCTCCCTATTCAGCTCGCCGCTGCTCCGGGCATCGGGGGAACTCTGCTTCTTGCAGAGCCAGGCGATGGGACCAATCCAATTAACGAAATCTAACAGATTGTCTGAACAAACAGGATGAAATCCGAATTTGGGACCCTAAATCGCAAGTATTTCTAACAATCCTATGAGTGATTTTAAAAGCGAAGAAAGAAAGTTTTAAAATGGTGACTGGCTGAGTCTTGAGAAGAAGAAAGCTGAAAGCGAAAGTCCTTCCGTTTGAATAGCTTAATATGTTACAAAGTATCTGAAACAATAGCGCTGGCTAGAATTGAAGAGAAAAATTTCTATTTCATGTTTCTTCCTTCTTAGAGACTTGATATTGATATCGTTTGGAGAAAAGTCTTTTTTTTTTAAAAAAAGAGTTTGTTTGTGTGGCAGGATGGCGTTAAAACTGACAAAGCCAGACAGCCAAGCTGTGGGGGGGGGGTTCCCCCATTTACAAATCATATGAGCAAGTTTTGAGCTTGTAGATTCAGAAGAATGGCTCTAAAGACCTAAAGGAATTTGTTTCGGAGGAGATGGCAAGATATGATGAGATTGTGAACCAGAATCTTGAAAAATTCAGGCAGGAAATTAAAGAGTTGGTACAATGAAAGTATGATAATCTGAAACAACAGATTGTAACAGCTTTGAAAAGCTTTTCAGAAATAGTTATAAAGATGGATAAAGATACCAACTTAGAATTAGAGTCTAAAATGAAGGAAGCTGATTATAAGATTTATAATCTGGACAATAAAATACAAAGAATTGAAAATGATTTGATAAATATTCAAGAAAATAGCTCAGAAGTAAAGCCTAAAATAAAGGAAGCTGACCACAAGACTTACAATGCAGATAATATAAAACAAAGGATTGAAAGAGAAGTCACAATGATGCAATATAGGTCCATGGAATTTGCGGTCAGAATGAGGGGAATACAGGAAAATAACAGAGAGGACTTGAGAAAGATGTCTGCTGAAGTTCTGGCTGTGATTTTAAAGGTTAGTCCTGAAGAGGTATCCTGTAAGATTGATAAGGCCTACAGAGTAAATTCTTGGGTGGCAAAGCAAAGGCAGTTGCCTAGAGATGTGATGATTTACTTTACTGATAAAGGAATAAGAAATGATATTGTGCAAAAGTCTTTTAACTCCACTCTAGAAATGAATGGAAGGAAGATTTGGATATATAAAGAGCTGCCGTCCAAGATGTTAAAAGATAGAAAGGAATTTGGATTTTTGGTGACTGAGCTAAAGAAACAAAACATCCCATTTAGGTGGGATGCTCCAGTTGGTATAATATTGAGATACCAAGGAGAAAGATATCAACTAAATACTGTTGAAAAAGCGGAAGAATTTTACTACAAGGTTTTTAAAATGGATCCAACATCTCCACGTATGCCATCAGTGTCAGGAACACAGGAGGGGAATAAAGAAAAGCAAAATGAACAAGAGATTGAAACTCAGGCTAAGCAGATGGAGATGGAGGTAATGGAAAAACAACAAGTTACAGAGGCCCTTTTGGACGAGCCGCTTTTGGATTCTCCTTCAGAGGTTATAGCTGGATTACCTATAAATATAAGAGAGGCAGCTTTGGATTTTAATGTCTTATCAAGTTACAGACCAGCATGGAACTCAATCAGCTGATATACAAGTCCTAGAAAGGCAACTAGGATGGAGATCTAAACCACAAAAAGTTAAGAAAAGAAGAAGCAGGTTCTACAAAACTAAAAAAATTTAAACTAAACAACAGTCTAATGCCAGTTACTTAAGAGACGATTAAATATAATAAGCAGGATTTATAGATGGCTGATATGTGAAAATATAATTGAGGCAAATTATTGACTTATACTATTTTGAGAAGAATAACAGATCTCTGCAGTGCTAGTGCTTTTGGGATGTGGAAGATGGCCTCTGATTGAGTGGATTGGAACTTTCTATATGTATGGGGGTGGAGGAAATGGGTAGATTATGAGTTGAATAAATGTCAAATGAGGATTTATTATATAGTTTTATAGCTGAAGGTTGCTTTGAAATGTATAGTATAGGGGGGATATAATAACAATGTTAGAAAGAAATGGTTAGCATGTGGGGGGTGGTGTAAAAGGATGGTAAAGTATTATATAATTTGATATCAATTTGGATTTTATTTTTGGAGAAGCCATGGGGGGTGGGGAGGGTGAGGGGGGGTTAGGGAGGAGGAGGGGGGAAAAGGGGGAAAAATCTGTATTTGAAAAACTTTTTCAAGAGCCTTGATAGTACAGGGGTTTAGTGCACCCTGTTATTAACACAGCTGCCTGCAATTTCTGCTGGTTCGAATCTCTCCAAGGCTCAAGGTTGACTCAGCCTTCCATCCTTTCTAAGGTAGGTGAAATGAGGACCCAGTTTGTGGGGGCAATAAGCTGACTTTGTATAAAATATACAAAAGTATGAAGGCTATTGCTTAACGCACTGTAAGCCGCCCTGAGTCTCCGGAGAAGGGCGGCATATAAATCAAATTAAAAAAAATAATAATAATAATAAAAAGAAAAGATTTTAACTTCTGATGTATAAAACCGATGCAGTAAGGATATCAAAGCCAACAATATTTATAACCATCTCAAGTTTATTACATCTTAATTTATACAGAATATAATGCACCCCAGAAGCTAGGAAGAGTGATCAGAGACTATTACTTTGACATCTGCCTTTTAATAATTTATTCTTTTTTTCCGACATATTTAACTGACTATGTCATACATATTTAAGACATATTTTGAACAAAACAGCTGCATCTCAGAAGAATTTTTAAAATAACCCTTTAGATTTTTTTTTTAAAAAAAATGCCCAAGCATCAGGCTTTTTCCTTATTACGTTGGGGACACTGACAAGTACAATAGAATTTTTTTAAAAAACAAAGTTCTCACTACATTAAAATGGTGTCTTTGGTGATAAATGAGTATTTCAAATGTAGCCATTTAAAAAAAAAACTGAAGATTTCTATCCAAAGGGAATAGACTTGCATACAGATACTTAAAAAAAAAATAGCACCCCCAAAACTAGCAGGATTAAAATTCTATTGAGTCTTTTAATAAGATGTAGAGCTGTTACATGCTTCAAAAATGATTTGGAAGAGAATTTTATGCCCGTACTGATCCAAAAACGGCACCTCTTTGCAATTTGTTAAAAAGTCTGCTTTGACCGAGGCTTCTGCAGAAACGTAAAATAAAACTGCTGTTGCTTTAAGGTTCTACTTAAAGCCACTGGATACCTTAAAGTAACATCATTTAAAGCCTTGGGTGGAAACCTGGAAAAAGCTCAGCTGTTTTATTAAATAGCAGCAAAGTGCTTTGAGCACTTCCCAATCATTTCCAAGGCATGCACAAGAGTTGTTAAGATTTGCTTCCTGATTCTGAAAATAAAGGATCAGATGACGAAGGAGATGGGATCCTTTCACAGAACTAGGTTACCAGATGCTATCAGGCCAAATAAGGCATTGGAAGTAGCTCTGTTTCTGCTATATGCATACAACCATCCCAAATGGGGCCGCTTTAAGATGGGTGGACTTCAACTCCCAGAATTCCCCAGCCAGCTAATGCTGGCTGGGGAATTCAGGGAATTGAAGTCCACCCATCTTAAAGGGGCCAAGGTTGAGAAACACTGATTTAGACAATCTCTGTATGCGGAAGAAGTGCTTAAGTTAAGTTCTCTGGTCCTCCAGGAAGCATCCTAAGAGCAGCAATAAATACAGGACAGATCAATGGCCCAGGAGGACCCTTTCAGAGTTAAGGTATTGCACATTTATCAAGGAGAATCTGGTTGAACCCGGTCACTCTGCAGCTGTGGCTGTATGGCCTGGTGTTGGCATAAAGCAGCGGAGACCTCCTGCAGTGGAACTTGATGGAGCCCTGAGGATAAAAAAAAGCTGCTAGATGACTAAGGCATTATATAAATTAAAAAGATACGATAATTGCAAGTTAGAGGGTTATTTACAGTGAAGACAAACTGGGGCACAATTTACATATGTAAAGCAATGCCCAGTGATACAGCAAGTGTGCAATCAATTTTTTTATATTGAGATATTTATTGGTTAATTTGATTTGCCACCCATCTTGACCTGGGTCTACTCCAGGTGAGTCACAACCATAAAACGAAAAAAAAAAGAATGTAAACATAACAATAGCAAAGGAATAAAACAATGAACATGAAATTTAAAAAGATGGACGGAGGGGGATTGGGAAGCATAGGAGGGAGATGGGGTCAGTTAATTAGTTCAGTAGCCACCATATATATTACTATGGACTACATATTCCATAAGATTAAAAAAGCTACCGGTAGTCCCCAAATTCACTTAGCGACTGTTTGAAGTCATAGCATTGAAAAAGGTGACCCAAATACGGTGGCTTGGCAACCGGCATGTATTTACAATGGTTGCAGCATCTCTAGGTCATGTGATCACCATGTGCGACCTTCCAGCCGGCTTCCGAAAAGCAAAGCCAATGGGGGAAGCTGAATTCGCTTAACAACTGCATGATTCACTTAACAACCGTGGCAAAAAAGGCCATAAACTTGGGGGCAACTCAAGAACGGTTTTGCTTAGCGATGGAAATGCTGGTCCCAATTGTCATAAATCAAGGACTACCTCAACTTACAACAGTTAAAGTTACAGCACCAAAAGAAAACAGTGACTTATGACCATTTTTCACACTCTTATGACCATTGCAGCATCCCTGTGATCATGTGATTTACCCTCAGATGCCTGACAATGGACTCATATTTATGACGGTTGCAGTGTCCTGGAGTCATGTGATCCAGGGGTGGGTTCTACTTACTTTTACTACTGGTTCACAATGGGAGCTCGTGCATGTGCAGAAGCTTCTGTGCATGCGCAGATCGTCCATTATGACGTCCGGGCGGAGCCTCCCGCCATTTTTACTACTGGTTCGCAAGAACCGGACAGAACCGGGAGCAACCCACCACTGATGTGATCCCCTTTTGCGACCTCCTGACAAAGTCAGTGGGGAAACCAGATTCGCTGAACAGCCATGTTACTAATTTAACAACTGCAGTGATTCATTTAACAACCGTGGCAAGAAAAGTCATAAAACGGGGCAAAACTCACTTAACAAATTTCTCACTTAGCAAACACAAATTTTGGGTTCAATTGTGGTTATAAGTTGAGGACTACCTCTACTATGCTAGGGACGGCTAACATAGGAGTTATTTTAAATTCACTGGGTCTCCATGTATTTAAATATATATATATATATATGATTGCGCTTCAGTGTTTGGTTGAAAATGATTTAAGCGTGGCTATTTTCCAGGGATGTGAGCAGAGATGAAATCCAGCAGGTTCTGACAGGTTCTGGAGAACCGGAAGCGGAAATTTTGAGCAGTTTGGAGAACTGGCAAATACCACCTCTGGCTGGCCCCAGAGTGGGATGGGAATGGAGATTTTGCAATATCCTTTCCCCAGGAGTGGGGAGGGAATGGGGATTTTGCACTATCCTTCCCCTGGAGTGGGGTGGGAATGGAGATTTTGCAAATCCTTCCCCTGCCATGCCCACCAAGCCACACCCACCAAGCCACGCCCACAGAACCGGTAGTTAAAAAAAAATGGATTTCACCACTGGATGTAAGTGTGTGAGTGAGCAAAAGTCAAGCGTGGAAGTGAGTGTAACAATAGTCCTTACCTGTGGCGGAGCTCGGATGGAGTTGACACCTTGTACAGGGAACCTGGTCTCTGCCTTGGTCCCGTTCATCTTCTGTAAGACTTGGAGGCAAGTGAGGAGAGCAAGGTCCCTCTGGAGTCCCTCCAGTGTTGTTGGGGTGTTTGACAGAACAAGACTGAGAGGCCAGACGTGGAGGATGGGCTTCAGAGGCCAGGACCTGTCCAGTTCCAGTTTTCTAGCAGCCTGGCCTGAGGGAGCAGCTGTCCCAAGGACAGAGGGAAGTTCTTCCAAACCATCCAGTTCTTCTGCAGCTATCACTGCCATCTTGGTCTACGGAAGAGGAATAAAAAATACTCCAATTTACCCACCAAGTAATCATTGAGAAAAGAAAAAAGATTTATTTCTCTTCTGGATAAAATTATCTGGAAGCAGTACAACGACACAATTTCAAACATGCAATCATCGGAAAAAAAAAAGAGAGAGATTACAGGTTGTCCTTGACTTACAATCACTCATTTAGTGACTGAAGCTGCAACAGTCCTGAAAAAAATTAATGGCTTACAACCGGTTCTCGCACGTATGACCGTTGCAGTGTCCTTGCGGTCACTAAGTCATAATTTGGGTGCTTGGCAATTGGCAGGTGTGGTTGCGTATCCCAGGTTATGTTACTGCCATTTGCAATCTTCCCAACTGGATTCCGACGAGCAAAGTCAATGTGGAAGCTACCAAGAGGTCGTAAATCATGATCATATGTCACACTTAATGACCGTAGCAGAAAAGATTGTAAAATTGGGTTGCGGTCATATGATGCCTCATTTAATGACTGCATCGCTTAACAATGAATTTTCCAGTCCCAGTTATGGTTGTAAGTTGAAGACCATCTGTAGGGCTTTTCCCATTTTTGTCACTTAAATTTTGCCTTATGTAGGGAGGCAAACACATGGGATTTCTTTAAATTCCCACAAATCTTACTTAGCTACCTAAGTGTCAGTAGGGTGTGTGTGGGGGGGTGGGGAGGCACATGATGAAAGCTGTGTCAACCCATTGTGACATAAACTCCACCCCTTTTGTGTGTTGTGAGGTTGCACACGCATATTTATTTTATTATTTTCTGATAGGATTTATTTGCTGCGTTATCTTGCCTCAAGAGGACTCTGGATGGCTTACAACAATAAAAGTAATAAACGTCAAAAATAAATATTTCTGATACAAATAAAAATACAAGATTACAATTAAAAGATGGGGAGGGAGGGAGCAGGATGCAAGGGGCAGAGGTAGAATCTGTCTAGCACAGGGGTGTCAAATTCGATTTCATTGAGGGTTGCATCAGGATTGTTTTTCACTTTTTTTTTTAATTTGATTTATATGCCGCCCTTCTCCGGAGACTCAGGGCGGCTTACAGTGCGTTAAGCAATAGCCTTCTTACTTTTGTATATTTATACAAAGTCAGCTTATTGCCCCCACAAACTGGGTCCTCAATTTACCTACCTTAGAAAGGATGGAAGGCTGAGTCAACCTTGAGCCTGGCAAGATTCAAACTTACTTTAATTGCAGACAGCTGGTGTTAAATTATAGTGCCTTGTCCGCAGAGCTATCCAGGTTCCTTTGGGGTGGGGGTGGCGTGGCATGGCCAGCTCGACATCACTCGTGTCGGGGGCGCCTGTGGCAGCCTGGGCGGGGCTTGGGGGATCCATCATCTCCAATGGAGGAAGGCGAGACCAGAGGAAGCACCAAACCCTTGTCCTTCAGAGCAGCCTCGCCGTCCCTTTCAGGCCACACAGAGGACCCCTGGAAGGTGATGCAGGCTGTCCAGAGCCCTAGGCAGCGGAGAGCAAGAGCCCAGTCCGGCCCTCAAGCTCCCAGGGCACCGGGACCCCACAGCCCAGCCTAGCCCCACTTCAACGAGGGGATGCCCGGTTGCGCTTATCTCCTCCTCGAGGCTGCTGCTGCTGTTCTCTCTCCTTGGCCAGGTTGCTCATGGTGTGTTTGGGGGGGGGGTAGGGAGAAGAAAGTGTGTGGGTCACAGGGAGGCACACTCCCTCTTCACGCAAGGAGACCCGGCTTTGTAACCAAAGCATCCTCAGTGAGAGGAGACCGCCAGGAGAGGTCAGGCGAAGGAAACAAGGGGATGGTGAAAGAGCAGCAGGGCTGCTGGTGGCCAAGTGCTAAGGCAAGACTTCCCTCAGACTCTCCCTCCCTCTCATAATCTCCTTCCTTCCTTCCTTCCTTCCTTCCTTCCTTCCTTCCTTCCTTCCTCCCTCCCTCCCTCCCTTCCCTTTCTTCTTTACCCTTCCCTCTTCCTTCCCCTTTCCTTTTTTTCCCTTCCTTACTCTCTTCCCATCTTTCCTTCATTTTCTTTCCTCTTTCCCTTTCTCCTTTTCTGTCCCTTCTTGGATGCTCAAATGCAAAAGGAGGCCACCGGCCACGATGGCCTCCTGCGCTGTTTCCAGGGTGGCCCCGCGGACCAAATCTAAGCACCCAGTGAGCCAGATCGGGCCCACGGGCATTGAGTTTGACATCCCTGATCTAGCACCTACAGCATCATTATTCCTCTGTTATATCTGAAAGCAATTCTTTATAATCCCGTTTGAATCATCTTGAGGAAACCCTCCAATTTTGTCAATGCCTCTACCCAATCTGTTTTTGAGTCTTCGCCGACATCTTTTAATGCATTTGCAGTCATAAGGACTAGAAACCCTTAAAAAGCACTTTAAAAAAAAAAACCTTGCTTAGGTCTTGGCCCAGAACTGCAGCATGTACCTCGTTTTGTTTCCAGTTTTCAAAAAAAAAAAAGAAAACATTTGGATGATTTTGTTCCTTGTTAAACTTGTTTCTCTTACCTTCCATTTCTTCCAGGTCTGTTTTATAATCCTAACCGCTTTACGTAACCTCTGGAAATGTTTCCTAGCTAGCCACTGGCGAACAGCTACCAAAAAGAGAGAGGAAAAAAAATGCATTAAGAAATATGCTAGAGGAGTGTTTCTCAACCTTGGTAAATTTAAGATTAAGATTTAAGACTAGGAGTTGAAGCAGGGGTGAAATGCTCCTGGTTCAGACCGGATAGCCCAATCCAGTAGTGATGGCAGTGGGTGGTTCAGAGAACCGGTAGCAAAAATCCCTGCCCCCCACCCCCATGCCCAGGTGAGCTGCACGATCACCAGAGGCTTTTTTTTTAACTTTTAAAAGCATTTTTTCTACAACCTCTTCAGCCGAAGAGGTTGCTTAAAAATGCTTTTAAAAGAAAACAAAAGCCTCTGACGATCAGGCAACTCAAATGGGATCGTCACAGCCTTTTAAAAGCATTTTTTTTATCAACTCTTTAGCCGAAAAAATGCTTTTAAAAGTAAAAAAAAAAAAAGTTGGCCACGCCCACTTAGTCACATTATCCCCTACCAAGCCACGCCCACAGAACCGATAGTAACAAATTTTACATTTCACCACCGAGTTGAAGTGCATACAACTTGCAAGTTTGCCAGGGTTGAAAAACACTCTGTTAGTGGGACACAAATAGCAACTCTCTTATACTAGGACAAATGGCTCTTCTGACTTTCTTGGAACTTGGGAAAATAACAGAATAAGAGAGTTGGAAAGGATCTTTTTTTTTTTTTTAAATTTGATTTATATGCCGCCCTTCTCCGGAGACTCAGGGCGGCTTACAATGTGCTCAGCAATAGCCTTCATCCTTTTGTATATTTTATACAAAGTCAGTTTATTGCCCCCACAAACTGGGTCCTCAATTTACCTACCTTAGAAAGGATGGAAGGCTGAGTCAACCTTGAGCCTTGGCGAGATTCGAACCTGCAGTAATTGCAGGCAGCTGGTCTTAATAACCAGCTTAATAACAGGGTGCCTTAGACCACTGTACTACCAAGGCACTGTACTATCTTGGAGGCCTTCTAGTCCAACTCTCTGCTCAAGCAGGAAACCCTACACCATTTCAGGCAAATAGCTCTCCAATCTCTTCTTAAAAACCTCCAGTGTTTTTAAGACTTTCCAGAGGGAGGAAGGAGGCGTTTCCCTAATTCGGTCCCTTTAAATTGAAATGTCCGGGATTGAACCTGCAAAGCAGAAGTTTCACTCTGAGCTATGTCTCTCTTCTCAAAGGACATGTAGAAACTCTTCCAGATCTCTCTCGGTCCCCCTCACCTGACTGGATGATGGTTGCAGACCACCTCTGCCTGGCAACTTTCTTCCTCTGAAACCTTCTCCAACAGCACTGGATGCAGAACGCTTTCTCCGATAAGATAGAAGCCCTTTGGAATTCGAGAAGCTCCAACTATGAAAACAAATGTAAAAAATATTTTCTTGTTGGACCTCGGTGTAGCCAAAACAGATTCCTACCCACATACTCTCTTATTTCCCCCCAGAGTCAGAACTACATGGTCAGGGCTAAACCTCATCTCCTCTTTTCTGGTTTACAAAACAATTATGCAGTGGTGAAATCTGAACCGGTTTACTATTACTGTGGTGCATGATTTTTTTTTTACTTTTAAAAGCATTTTTTTACAACCTATTCGGCTGAATAGGCTGTAAAAAAATGCTTTTAAAAGTAAAAAAAAAGGCTCTGATGATCAGGCAGCTCAGCTGGGATCATCAGAGCATTTTTTTTTAACCTTTTAAAAGCATTTTCTTTACAACCTATTCGGCCGAATAGGTTGTAAAAAAAATGCTTTTAAAAAAATATTTTTAAAATGCTTTTTAAAAATGCTTTTAAAAAAAATAAAGGCTCTGATGATCAGGCAGCTCAGCTGGGATCGAGTTTTTACCTTTTAAAAGCATTTTTTAAAAGAAGCGGCAAGCGGATGACCGGGCGATTGGATGGGCATGGGCCGGGGGGAGGGATTTTTGCTTCTGGTTTTCCGAACCACCTGCCACCATAGCTACCGGATTGGCTGAACCGGGAGAATTTCACCCCTCAATTATGCCAATCGAAATGATTTTGTCTTTCCCCACATCCAAGATAGGTGGAGAGAAAGGAGAACGGGAAGGCCTGAATCTAAGTCACTAAAGTGCCTTGCCTCCACCTCCCAGGCTTGTTTTTCATATGTCTTCATGAGGGCTAGAAACCTTTGAAGTTACAAAACTTCTTCCGGGTGCACTTCAAGGTTTTGGTTACCATCTTTAGAGCACTCCATGGCTTAGGATCTGGTTACCTACGGACTGCCTACTACCACCAATAGCCTCCCACCAGCCGGTACGCTCTCATAGAGAGGGGCTCCTCCAGGTGCCGTCAGTCAAACAATGTTGACTGGTGGCCCCCAGGGGGAGAGCCTTCTCTGTGGGGGCACCTACTATCTGGAATGAGCTCCTCCCGGAGATATGGAGGATCCCGGACCTGCGCACCTTCCGCCGCGCGCTCAAGACCTTTTTATTCCACCAGGCGGGCCTGGCCTAATCTTTTCCCTTTTTCTTTTTTAATATGAAAATTTTAATCTGTTTTTAAATGATTGGGGTGTTTTAAATTTGTCTGGGCCAAATTATTTAATTCGGTTTTATTTTGTTTTTAAATTTTGTATTTATGTATTTTATCGCTTGGCTGTTCACCACCCTGAGTCTTTCGGGAGTAGGGCGGTATATAAATCAAAGAAAGATAAAGATAAAGAAAGATAAACTCCTATCTTGGCAAAATTCACCCTGATTCCAGCCCCGGACAACATTTTGTTTTCCTTTCCAAAACTCGCTGCATAATTCCTACCGTGGAGTTGGTCAAAAATACTTTGGTCATGCCACAAAACATGGGTAGGTTGGGTGATTTTGTTTCTCCAGGTGTGACGGAAGAATTAATGGGTTTCACTTCCCGAAGGATATCTTGGACCTTAGACTGCAAAGTGTCACATTCTTCTTCTATAGGAGGAGTTACTGATTTGCCTGTTAAGAGAAATTAAAAAAACACAGTAAAATGTTTTAAAGTATTAGCAGTCACTGTGGGCCAAACTACATGGGTTTGAACCTAACAGGTTCTTAGTAAAATGGGACTGACTAAAATGTCTTGGAAATGGCAAAGCAGGTGTTGCTGTGGGATCTAAATAGGCACAATCTTTCCCCTCCTGCATGGAATGGGTGCAGCGTTTATGGATTCTGTCTTCTTTATTGAATCTACAGGTAGTCCTTGACTTATGACTGACTGCTTAGCCACTGCTTGAAGTTACAATGGAAGAAGGGAGTTATTTATTTATTTATTTATTTATTTATTTATTTATTAATCATATTTCTATGCCGCCCACTCTCCGAGGACTCTGGGCGGCTTACAACAATCGAGAGTATACTAAATAGCATATTGCCCCCAACAATCTGGGTCCTCATTTTACCCACCTCGGAAGGATGGAAGGCTGAGTCAACCTTGAGCCGGTGAGATTTGATCTGCTGATCTGCTGAACTAGTAGTCAGCTGAAGTAGCTGCAGTTACTACACTCTAACCACTGTGCCACCTCGGCTCTTATGACCCAGATTTGAAGTTAAGAGTGGCCATTCCCCCAGTCTGCTATCACGTAACCACATTTTGGCCATTGGGGAACCAGTCTGCATTGACTGTCGTTTGCAACATCCTGCGGTTATGTGACCATAATGTTTTTTTCCAGAAACTATTGTTTACTTTCAGTTTCGGGGGGGGGGGGGGGAGAAAAAAAAGCCACACAGCAAACAATGGCTTCACTTAGAGACTGTGGTGTTCGCTTTACGACTGCAACTTTCTGTAAGGACCCGACTCAACTAGTTCCTCAGGAAAGTCAGACTCTTGAATCCGTTCGGGTGAATCAAAAGAACATTTACTGGGAGAAAAGTGATTGCAGGAAAGCGAGGCTGAATCTGAAAAAGCCCACGCGAAGCACACAGCATTCTTTCGTTTCCCCAAGCCCAAACCCTCTGACCAGTCCACCAGCAGCCAACGTGATGCCATAAAGTTGTTATGGAAACTCTGAGGCGCTAGGTAGGTAACATGTCACCCTCAAAGCATGATAGCCATGAAGTCAGGCTGGAACCAGCCGAGAGAGAATCCGTTCCATCTCCGAAGACAGTCCCCTTCTAATTCTCAAGCAGTTACAGTCACAGCAAAAGCAATAAAGCACTTAGGCCTACCGTATTTTTCAGAGTATAAGACGCACCTTTTTCCCCCCTAAAAGGAGGTGAAAATTTGGGTGCGTCTTATACACCGAATGTAGCCCTGTCCACCCACTGGCCCCCACCCTTTGGCCTCTGCCTCCCAGCAGTTTACCTCCCTGCAGCAAGCAGCAAGAAGAAAAAGCTCCTTTCAGCTTCAGAACAGCCTAATTAGCACAAGTTGATTGCCTCCCAACTCTCAGCTGTTTTGCTCTAGGCTGTTTTGCTAGGGCCTCTGCTGCTTGCTGCAAGGAGGTAAATTGCTGGGAGCAGATTTTTTTTTCAGGCGCTAATCAAGCTATGCTGAAAACGAAAATGAAGGTAAAGCAGGCTGTTTGCTGCAACGAGGCAAAATTGCTGGGAGGCAGAGGCAGATTTCTTTTTCTTCTTTTCCTCACCAAAAAGGTAGGTGCGTCTTATAGTTCGGAGCATCTTATATTCTGAAAAATACAGTATAGACCACTTCACAGTGCTTGTACAGCCCTCTCTAAGCAGTTTACAGAGTCAGCCTCTTGCCCCCCACAACCTGGGTCCTCATTTGACCCACCTCAGAAGGATGGAAGGCTGAGTCAACCTTGAGCCTGGTGGGATTCGATCTGCCAAATTGCAGGCAGCTGGCAGGCAGCAGAAGTAGCCTGCAGTACTGCGCTCTAACCACTGCACCACCGTGGCTCGCGAAAATGCCAGTGAGCCTTCTCTCCCCCCCCCCCCCACCTTCCAACAGAATGGCAGGACATGATGGGGGAGCTGACACATTCACTTTATGACACACACACACACAAAAGGTCATAAAAACAAATGTGGACACGGGACGATCTGCTTAACAACCATCGTGACTTACGAGAGTAATTACGGACTCAATTACACTAGTAAATCAAGGAGTAACTGTACACAACAGTCCCGTGAGATGATGTACTTGCCCCAGCTGCTGCCCATTTGAACAGTTTGAAAGCATACAAATGCAAGTAGATAAATAGGTACCACTTTAGTGGGAAGATAATAGTGTTCGCCTTGGCGTATAGTCATGCTGGTCACATGACCACGGAAGTCTCTTCGGACTACACTTGCTCCCTTGGCTAAGAAACGGAGATGAGCAGCCCGTTTCCGAACCCGAGTCGGACACAACTAGACAGGTGAATTCTTTACCTTTACCAACCCATGTAGTTTGGCCCCACGGCAGGGGGAGTCCTAATCTAAGCTTACCTCTACTAGCCAGCCTTGTTCTGCTAAAGCAAGGAGAGAAGGGTGAAGTGTGTTGCTTGGAGAGAGAGAAGCAAGTTTTGGGAAGAGTGGAAGAGGAATCCAAGGAGAACTAGGAAAACCAAAAGGGCAGTTGGAAAGAAAGCGGGCAACTCATTTGATTAGCTGACAAAATAATAATCAAAAACTAAACCAAACACCAATAATTATTCCCGGATTAGTATGCAGGTAGTCCTCGAGTTACGATCACAATTGAGCCCAAAGTTTATGTTGCTAAGGGAAACATTGGTTAAGTGAGTTTGCCCCACTTTTTTTTTTTTTTTTAATTTGATTTATATGCCGCCCTTCTCCGGAGACTCAGGGCGGCTTACAGTGCATTAAGCAATAGCCTTCATACTTTTGTATATTTATACAAAGTCAGCTTATTGCCCCCACAAACTGGGTCCTCAATTTACCTACCTTAGAAAGGATGGAAGGATGGAGGCTTGAGCCTGGCGAGATTCGATCTTACTTTAATTGCAGACAGCTGGTGTTAAATTACAGTGCTTCTGTCTGTTGAGCTATCCAGGCTTCCTTTCGTACTTTACGACTTCATTTCATTTATTAAATTAGCAACATGGTTGTTAAGTGAATCTGGATTCCCCATCGATTTTGCTGGTCAGAAGGTCACAAAAGGGGATCCCATGACCCAGGGGACACTGCAACCGTCATAAATATGAACCCCTTGCCAAGCGCCTGAATTTTGATTGTGTGACCGTGGGGATGCTGCAAAGGCCGTAAGTGCGAAAAATGGTCATAACTCACTTTTTTTTCAGTGTAACCTTGTAACTTTGAACGGTCGCTAAACGAACCGTTGTAAGTCGAGGACTACCTGTATTTAGGTGCTTATTTTTCTAAAAACAGTGACAAATAAGATGGACTTCCCTACCAGAAAGGAGCACTGAGTTATTTGTAAGTGTGATTCTTCAAGTGATCATCTGGGATTTCATGTATATTTGGCTAAAACTTTCCAGAGCAGGGGTCTCCAACCTTGGCAACTTTAAGCCTGGTGGACTTCAATTCCCAGAATTCCCCAGCCAGCTTTGCAGCCTGCCTGGGCTCCATTTTTGGCCACAACGGCCTCCTGCAGCCCTCTGCCAGTGAAAATGGAGTCCTGGTAGAGGCCATGTGCTCCGTTTTCGCTGGCTGAGGGCTGCAGGAGGCCGTCACGGTCGAAAACAAAGCCTCGACGAGTGATGTCAAGCTGGCCACACCCACCCTGGCCATGCCCGACCACCACCATCCTGGCCCCCTGAGATCAAACCCAACCCTGATGATGCGGCCCTCAATGAAATCGAATTTGACACCCCTGGCCCAGTCACTCTCTCTCTCAGTTTTAGGAATGAGCAATGGCAAATCCCTTCTGAAAAACTTTGTCAAGAAAGCTGCACATAAATGACTTCTCACAACTATTGCTTGTGACAGATGTTTAAGAGGAATGTTCTGCAAAATGTAACTCAACTTAACCCTTACAGCTCAATTCCTCATGCACTATGACTTCTGAAATCTGCAAATTCACAAATTTCAGAAAAAAATCAGAAAATCCAAAAGCAAAGGGAGGAATATGAAGAATAGAGAAAATGAACAAAACATTTAAAAAATGGAAGAGAAGCTTAAAGACATTGAATGCCCCAAGCTGATAAAGTAATTTAATCTTAGAGATAGTTGTGAAGAAGAAAAAAAAATAATGAAACTTTGACTTTGGTTTTGTTGATTAAAAAGATTTGGTGTTATAGTAAAGGTAGGTAAAGGTTCCCCTCGCACATATGTGCTAGTCGTTCCTGACTCTAGGAGGCGGTGCTCATCTCAGTTTCAAAGCCGAAGAGCCAGCGCTGTCCGAAGACATCTCCGTGGTCATGTGGCTGGCATGACTAAACGCCAAAGGCGCATGGAACGCTGTTACCTTCCCACCAAAGGTGGTCCCTATTTTTTCTACTTGCATTTTTTAAGTGCTTTCAAACTGCTAGGTTGGCAGAAGCTGGGACAAGTAACGGGAGCTCACCCCATTACGCGACACTAGGGATTCGAACGGATGCAGTGGCTCACTGGCTAAGACGCTGAGCTTGTTGATTGAAAGGTTGGCAGTTCAGCGGTTTGAATCCCTAGTGCCACATAACGGAGTGAGTTCCCGTTACTTGTCCCAGCTTCTGCCAACCTAGCAGTTCAAAAGCACGTAAAAAATGCAAGTAGAAAAATAGGGACTACCTTTGGTAACAGCGTTCCATGCGCCTTTGGCATTTAGTCATGCCGGCCACATGACCATGGAGACGTCTTCGGACAGTGCTGGCTCTTCAGCTTTGAAATGGAGATGAGCACCGCCCCCTAGAGTCGGGAATGACTAGCACATATGTGCGCGGGGAACTTTTACCTTTACCTTAATTATATATTAATGTGTAAAAGCAAAAAGTTGATGTTGGAGTGTGTTTGTCTTATACTGTGCTCAGAAGAGTTGGAAGTCAATCCCCCTTTTCTTTCTTTTTTCTCTTTCCCCTTGTATCTCACACCCCCTTTCCCCCTTAATTTCCTATTTTTTCTTCTCTTTTTTGTATTTTATATAATAAAATAAAACCTTAATAAACATGAAAAAAAATAACCTTAGATAGTCAATGCTATTACCACTTAGAGTAAGCTTACCATTCTCTGCATCAGGGGAAAAGTTATTTCCTTGACTGGATGTTGCGCTCAGATTCCGTTTCTTTAATTTCTTCAGCAGCCCATAACGTTCTAAAAAGCTTCCGAAGGAAATCCTGCCAGGAAGCAGTAGGGGGGGAAAAATGATCTGATGCATAATCCAATTCTGTCTACTTCTGTACAAACAGCTCTCAGTTTATCACCATAATTGAGCCTGGAATTAGGGTAATAAGTCATGCCAATTATTAATAGCAATAGCAATAACACTTATATGCCGCTTCATAGTGCTTTTACAGCCCTCTCTAAGTGGTTTACAGAGTCAGCATCTTGCCCCCAACAATCTGGGTCCTCATTTTACCCACCTCGGAAGGATGGAAGGCTGAGTCAATCTTGAGCTGGTCAGGATCGAACTCCTGACAGTGGGCAGAGTTAGCCTACAATACTGCATTCTAACCACTGCGCTACCAGGGCTGGCTTGCTTGCTTGCTTCCTTCCCAAGGAATAGCACTTAGACTTATATACCACTCCAAAGTGTTTTACAGCCCTCTCTAAGCGGTTTTACAGAGTCAGCCTCTCGCCCCCAACAATCTGGCTCCTCATTTTACCCACCTCGGAAGGATGGAAGGCTGAGTCAACCTTGAGGTGGTGAGATTTGAACTGCTGAACTGCAGCTAGCAGTCAGCTGAAGTAGCCTGCAGTACTGCACTCTAACCACTGCGCCACCTAGATATTCTGAGTGTGCTCAGAGAAAGAAATATCTGTGTCTACCTAGGATCGAGCTCACAGCCTCCTGATTGTGAGGCGAGAGCTCTACCTCTAGGCCACCGCACCACAGGGCAATGAGAGAAAAATGCAGGAAAAAATAAAAAGTCAGGAAAATTATAAATAAGGAAAGAAATGCAACCTCTTGAGTAGCTTTACCTAATCGGAAAGCCAGCTGCACTGATGTTGACGGTTTCTACAATGCCGCACGCCTCCAACTGATGCAGAACCTGGAACAGAAAGAAGCTTTGAAGAGCACACCACCCGAAAAACTGTTTCCACTTCTGGGGACCACACTCCAAGAGGGGTTCAGAGACAGAAGGGCCTGAGAAGGGCAATGAGAATCATAAGCGGTGTAGAAAACTAAATCCTACAAAGGGAAATTGAAAGTCCTGGATATGCTTAATCTTGATAAAAATTGATCTAGAAGTGATGTGATGAATATCTGAAAGAAGCCCAGAAGAAGGTGAGTATTTCTCCATTCTCATTTCAGAGCTTAGAATGGATTTTAATTACCAGGAGGCAGGTTCTAATTGAAGGTTAGAGAAAAAAATCCGAAGAATAAGAGTACTTTGACAGTGGATGTGTTCATTAGGGGCAGGGGTGAAATGCTACTGATTTGGGTTAAAAAAAAAAGCTATCGGTTCCTCTCAACCGGTATTTCTAACAATCAGCTGTGCTGCACAGTTTAGCTTTGCTAGAAAGCAGGAAATCCTGCTTTCTAGCGAAGCTAAATTGCGTGGCACAGCTGATCCCCCCTCCCCGCTGTTCTACTTACCCAAGCCTCCTTTTGGCGCGTACTGCACAGAATGTGTTTGGTGTGCAGCGTACATGCGCGGCCAGCTAACCGGTAGTAAACTGGTTCGGATTTCACCACTGATTAGGGGTGTTTTAATTTGGATTCCTGCTCTAAGAGAGGAGTTAGATTAAATAGTGTATACCCCCTTCAAACTGTATCACTGGAGAGTTAGATAGCTGACATATGCTAAAACAAGAGATTTTGGGGGGGTGGGTAAAAGATAGCAATAGCAATAGCATTTCGACTTATATACCGCCTCATAGTGTTTACAGCATTCTCTGGGAAGTTTACAATGTCAGCATTATTTGTGCCTTGCCCCCGACAATCTGGGTCCTCATTTTACCAACCTTGGAAGGATGGAAGGCTGAATCAAGGACTCCAGAAAGAAATGTTTGATATGGATAGATGAGAATATTTGTCGCTCAGGGAGGAATTATGGGATCCTTGTCGGTCTCTGAGCTTGGTGGTTTTCTTGCAGGTTTCATTACCGAACTAGGTAACATCATCAGTGCTAGCATGCTCTCCCCACTTCAGCTATAATTAAATGAGTGCTGAGGGCTTCCCTTTTTTATAAATTAGTTGGTGCAATCCTACTGCAAATTAGTGGTGGCCCTCTTGAGCTCCATTTTTGCTGGCAGAGACACTATGGGCTGGTCCTTTGCTGTTTCCAGGACGGTCCCGCGGGCCAGGTCTAAGCACCCCACGGGCTGGATCCAGCCCACGGATCTCGAGTTTGACACCCCTGTCCTATAAGATGCCCTTGGGGGTGGAGGGGAAAACATCAATCAATAAAAATTAGTGTACAGGTCACCTCCTCTTTTCTGAAAAGGGCCGCCTTGCAGTCTGCGTTGGGCTTAATGCACCGGATGTATTGCGGGGTGGTGCTGTGCAGGATCTCCATCAGCTGCTCGAGGGAACCCTGCAAGAGAAACAGGAGAAATGGGGCCCTGAGGGTTTTGAAAAGAAAAAAATGATCTGCAGTGAAACGTTGCAGCGTAATGCATTCCTGTTCAAAGTTGCAATTCATTAGCAGGGCTCTTTTCTAAAGCATCCCAAATATATATATTGTCTCCTGCAGGGGTGAAATCTACTTACCTTCCCTACTTGTTCGGAAGTGCGCGTGCGTGTCATGTGCGATTTTGGACCCCCTGCGCATATGCAAAGCCTTCTGCACATGCGCAGAGAGTAAAAAACGACATCCGGGCAGGTGGGTGGAGCCTCCCGCGGCCGCCGCTACCGGTTCTCCAAACCACCTGCCGCCGCTGCTACTGATTCGCCCGAACTGGTCCAAACCGGTAGCATTTCACCCCTGGTCTCCTGGTTTTATATATATTCCTTCCCACTGCAGCCGGCAGTCTGTGCCTGCTAAGCTCATCGGAATCACGCCTCATAAGAAGCCTGGGGGAAGCAGGATGTGAAAGCAAAGCAAAACTGGGAGAAGCAGGACACTATGCGCTCACAGGGAGACCAAGGGACTGACTGGAATAATTTGTGATTTTTCCTGCTGGCTTCCCCTATGTCTTTGCTTAAGGGAAGCCTGCAGATCATGTGACTGTGGAGTGGTGCTGTCATCCCAAGTGACAGCTGGTTGCCAAGTGCCCAAATCCTGATCATGTGACTGCAGGGTCCTGCGATGGTCAGAACTTCAAGGACCACTCAAAAGTAAAGGTAATTCTTGACTTACGACAGTTCGAAGTTACAATGGCGGTGAAAAAAGTAATTTATAACCGTTTTTCACACTTATGACCACTGTAGCATCTCCAGGGTCACGTGATCAAAATTCAGATGCTTACCAAGTGACTTGTATTTATGACAGTTGCCATGTCCTGGGGCCATGTGATCCCCTTTTGTGATCTACTGACAAGCAATGGGGAAGCCAGATTCTCTTAACAGCCATGTTACTAAGTTAAGAACTGCAGCGATTCACTTAACAACTATGGCAAGAAAGGTCATAAAATGGGGCAAAACTCTCACTCAGCAACAGAAATTTTGGGCTCAATTGTGTTCGTAAGTCAAGGGCTACCTGTATTACTTATTCAGTTCTGTTACAATTTCAAATGGTCACTGAACACAAAGTAAGTGAGGACTACCTACACTTTAATGATTTGTCCTCTACTCATACAACATCCCAAAAGACCATCCTACCTCCCTTATCTGTGATCTCCTGTTCTAAGAATCTCACTTCCTCCTCTTCCTCTGGTTTAACAAACACAGGTTTTGGGGCTCACTGTTGTAGGAGGAAAGCACGGGGGAGGGGGGGAATGAGGCACAACCTAAACTGAAATCTGTAAATGGGATGAACCTTAAATTTTGAGACGACTGTGACAAGTGCAGGTTTTGCTTGAGTCTTTGTATCAATCTCATCAGGTTTGGTGTTTGTCTCTTCTACGGGAAATAATTTCTGAAGCAAGGCGTCCTGGGATTGTTGCAGCAATAGGACCAACTCTGGGGGAACGGGATCCTGTATTTTTAAAGAAAAATCAGAAGCAAATTATCAGACTTTATCATCGTGAACCATAAACATACAGAACAAGCCTAACTGCATTTAAGTGTTGCAAGAGAAAGTGCTTCTGATAAAAATTCCAGTCCTTGTTCCATCCCCAATGCATCTTGCAGGGCCTGGTGTTCCAAAGGGCGGGTGCCACCACAGAGCAGGCCACTTCCTAGGTCCTATCAGACGGCACTGCTTAATGGATGGAGTACGGCCACTCCAGGCACAAACCATGAAGTACAGAAAGGTTTATCTCTGTCTAACTTTTTTGTGGGTTTGTAAGTAAAAGCTGTTGTCACACAAAAGCTTCAGAAATAAGACCCAAACCAACAGCCAGAGATATGTTCATTTGTGCACAAAATTTAAAATTTTCTGGGGATGATGACTTCATGTTATTGCTGGAGGAACTGCAGGAGAATTTTTTCCAGCCCCTTAAATAAAATGGTATGAAAAAATATTCATATGAATAAATGTTATCTTCTGCATTCTGTTGGCCACTATGGTCAGTAGATGATGGTTTAAATTGGCATTGTTCCCTGTTACCAAAGATTCAAGCAGCATGTGCAGGGACCTTCTCTGTGGCAGCACCCTTCCCATTTTTACAACTCACTTTTAAAAGGATAACATTTGTTATATCAGAAAATAGTAAGAAATATGAGAGACAGAGGGAGGGAGGGAGGGAGAGAAAAAGAGAGAGAGAGAGATGAACTAAGGTTTACTTTATTAAATAATTGGATGCTTTTCTTTAATTGCCCATCTAGTAAACCTATCAAAAGTTTTCTTTTACTGAAGAATTAAATGGAATTTGATTTTGGCCTCATTTTCAAATGAGACTTACCAAAAAACAACTGAGAGGTCTCTGGTTTCCCTGTCTCTCATTTAAATTAAGAAACACAAGTGATAACCAAACATACCTTATTTTTTTCCACCATACTCTCAATTCGATAGCAGACACTACCAGCGTAATGGGATACGATGAAGTTTGGCTCCTTCCTAAATTTGTCTCGGCTTACGCAGGTGTTCTTGGACAGAGCAATCTCAATCCGACTTTGAAACTGTGCGGCATTGGAGGTCCAGTTAAGACGACAGGCCTGTCAAAGAAAAGAGACACACAGTGGGGGAAAGTTAGATGGGAGGGTGGGAAGAAGGAGGAGGAGGAGGAAAGAGGATCAAAGCCAACCAAATTTAGACATAGATGAGTATTTTGCAGCAGTCCAAAAAGGGGGAAATCCAATACCGTGGTCAAAGTCTATGGAGGTTCTTTGAAGACAGCAAAGTCCACATTCTAGACAGAGAGAACTGCTGGTTTGAAAGAGGGGGTCAAAGAGGCCATCTATGTCCAAATTGAACAGCCCTCTCTCAACAGAGGAGGAGAGATACGACACCACCCATCTCCTGTTTACAACATAATCCTTTTGGCAGTTCCAAGAAGTCTGCATAACCCATTTGCCTCACTCAGGTAACCCTGAGGACACAGATAAACCTCCAGGTGGCCTCAACAACTCTCCAAAAGGATGCAAATGACCAGCTGTCTGTAAGGAGTATAAATACTTCCATTCCCCACCATCCAGCCAGAGCTGAAGAAGCTTCTTGGATGAGAAGCGAAAGATCTTCAAGGAAAAACAAAGAAAGTCCAGTGGCCTCTTGAAAAAGCACCTTTGGGACAATGCTGTGGTCTTTAAATCAGGCATTCCTTTATGCCTTTTACATTCCTTTTTTCCCTTATGTCTCGTATTACATTGGTATTGACTTACTGATTATGATTGAATGGACTTTATTTGAAAGGGAAGAAAGGGAAGCTTTGGACCCACCTCATTAAGCAAGGAGAAGATGCTAACAGGATTCCCCTCAATGGCGTCCAGACAGGTTTGATTATCTTGGTAGTTTACAAAGGACCATTCAAGACCTTCCTCGGCATATTCTTCCTGGAGGAATCAAAATCACAGGAAAATAAAGAGAGGAGGGAGAAGATAATTTTAATTTGTCCAAAGTCCCTGGGACACAACAACTGATACTTGCAGAAGAATCTTTGGAGAAAATTCACTAGCAATTACCTGTTGAGCCTTTAGAAAATGGCCGACAAAATGCTGCTGCAGTTTCTCGTTGGCATAGTTGATGCAGAGCTGTTCCAAGTGGTTTTCCACAAAAGATTCAAAACCGTAAACATCTAGTAGACCTGGAGGTGAAGCAAAGTCAACGGGGAAGCCAGGTTCTCTTAATGACCACGTTTCACTTAACAACTGCGGTGGTTCCCTTGACAACTGTGGCAAAAAAATGTTGTAAAATGGGGGGAAACTCACTTAACAACTGCCTTGCTTAGCAACAGAAATTTTGGGCTCAATTGTGGTGGTAAGTCGAGGATTACCTGTAGCCTCATCCCAAACCATTTAAAGGCAATAATCAGCACCCTGAAAGAAACTGGGTGATTCCCAGACCGCAGAAGCTTTAATGTACAGAAAATTATTTAATGCAGATTCTAACTATTTCTGCCAGCAGTTATGTACCCAAGATGGCCCCAAATATTACCTATGAAGTTGTTCCACACGGAATTTGAGGCACAGATGCTTTCGTTGATCACAGACACCAGCCAGTCAAAGATCCTGCAAGAAAGATGAAAAACTGTATCACTCTAATCAGCCAGAAGCAGATATGCTTTTACATAGCAACAAAAAAGCTGGATATACAAATACTGAGTAAGAAATAGAATAACAGAGTTGGAAGGGACCTTGGAGGTCTTCTAGTCCAAACTCCTGCCCAGGCAGGAAACCCTACACCACTTCAGACAAATGGTTATCCAACATCTTCTTAAAAATTTCCAGCGTTGGAGCATTCACAACTTCTGCAGGCAAGTTGTTCCACTGATTAATTGTTCTAACTGTCAGGAAATTTCTCCTTAGTTCTAAGTTGCTTCTCTCCTTGATTAGTTTCCACCCATTGCTTCTTGTTCTACCCTCAGGTGCTTTGAAGAATAGTTTGACTCTCTCTTCTTTGGGGCAGCCCCTGAGATATTGGAAGACTGCTATCATGTCTCCCCTAGTCCTTCTTTTCATTAAATTAGGCATGCCCAGTTCCTGCAACCGTTCTTCATATGTTTTAGCCTCCAGTCCCCTAATCATCTTTGTTGCTTTTCTCTGCACTCTTTCTAGAGTCTCCACATCTTTTTTACTTTGTGTCGACCAAAACTGGATGCAGTATTCCAAGTGTGGCCTTACCAAGGCATTATAAAGTGGTATTAACACTTCGCGTGATCTTGATTCTATCCCTCTGTTTATGCAGCCCAGAACTGTGTTGGCTTTTTTGGCAGCTGCTGCACACTACTGGCTCAGTTGTAGGCGGGTGTCATAAACAGGACTGAAGGCCCAATCCAAAGCTAATAATCAGTCATGAAGATTATGCTTTTCCTTCCAGGTTAGCTTACCCTCTGGGGGGCCTCATTGAGAAAATGAGATATTAAGGAATAGAATAGCGAGAGATGCACAAACTGAGATCTATCAGCTAAAATCAGAAAGATACACGGCATCTTAAAATGTGATACGAGGAAGGAAAACATAGATTTTTAAGGACATCTGATGAACATTTGATGCTTTTATGAAGTATCTAAGGCAGTGTTTTTCAACTTGACAACTTGAAAATGTATGGACTTCAGTTCTCAGAATTCCCCAGGCAGCCATGCTGGTATAAGGACTTACCTGGCATAAATCACCTTGGCCAGGCAGTCCCTCCTTGTTTCACACTCTGCCTTGAGGCAAGGCTTCCTGAACACCTGCCGTTGTCTCCCAGCGGTTATCGTCCGGATCCTGAGTGTGTCCAACAACTGCTCCCCAGGCACTCTTAAAAGCCGGGAAGCAGTCTCTGCAAAGCCTTGTTTTAAAAGAATCATTAAAAAAAAAAATCAGCCACTATTTTCTTAAAATAGCCTGGCTAAATTTCTGCTCTACAGTATAAAGCTTAGGAGAATATATTGGCTTGATCTAGGGGTGGTTCAGAAATATGAAATGGGAAAACGACTATCCATCCTGAAATGTTCTAAGTCAGCCACTATACTCACACACATACACACAATTTATACAGATACAAAGATCTGTTGGATAGCCAACTGGGTTCCTACATTATACAGTTAGTCCTCAACTTATGACCACAACTGAGCCCAAAATTTATGTTGTTAAGTGAGAAATTTGTTAAGTGAGTTTGCTCCATTTTACGACTTTTCTCGCCACAGTTGTTAAGTGAATCAAAGCAGTTCTTAAATTAGTAACACGGTTGTTAAGTGAATCTGGTTTCCCCATTGGCTTGGCTTGTCAGAAGGACTCTGGGATGCTGCAACCGTCATAAATCTGAGTCAGTTGTCAAGCATCCAAATGTAAATCACATGACCATAGGGATGCTGCAACGGTCATAAGTGTGAAAAATGGTCATAAGTCACTTTTTTCAGTGCCATTAACTTTGAATGGTCACAAAATGAACTGTTGTAAGTCAAGGACTACCTGTATTATGACGTACTTTGCTGAATAAGATCCAAATGGCTGGTTTTACACCATCTTCAGCCATGATTTAAACCATGATTCGGCAAAACTGAAACCAGATTGTTTTGAGATTGGAGGACTGGCTCTTGGGCAGCTCACCTTTGGCCAGGTCTTCCAACTCACAGAGTTGTGCTTCATCTTCTGACTCGCAGAACTGAATATTGCCCAAATGGAGAAGACCAGCTAGTATCTGTAACAAAGCGAGATTGCAAACTAATTGGTTTCTCTGTATTCTGTATGGGTGATGTTTTTGGGATGAACAAGGATCCATACTCAGAAACTGAGTTTACTGGAAAATGACCAGCAGAAGATTTGAAAAGAAACCCAAAGAACACAGACAAAAATGGCATGAAGCCAGGCTGTTGAAATTCAGGATATGCTAAATCACCCTCAGAGATCAATACCAGGGGTGAAATCCAGCAGGTTCTGGAGAAGCGGTAGTGGAAATTTTGAGTAGTTCGGAGAACCGGCAAATGCAACCTCTGGCTGGCCCGAGTGGGGTGGGAATGGGGATTTTGTAGTATCCTTCTCCCAGGAGTGGGGAGGGAATGGAGATTTTGCAGTATCCTTCCCTTGGAGTGGGGTGGGAATGGGGATTTTGCAATATCCTTCTCCCAGGAGTGGGGAGGGTATGGGGATTTTGCAGTATCCTTCCCATGGAGTGGGGTGGGAATGGGGATTTTGCAGCATCCTTCCCCCAGGAGTGGAGTGGGGATTTTGCAGTATCCTTCCCCCAGGAGTGGGGAGGGAATGGGGATTTTGTAGTATCCTTCTCCCAGGAGTGGGGAGGGAATGGAGATTTTGCAGTATCCTTCCCATGGAGTGGGGAGGGAATGGGGATTTTGCAATATCCTTCTCCCAGGAGTGGGGAGGGAATGGAGATTTTGCAGTATCCTTCCCATGGAGTGGGGTGGGAATGGGGATTTTGCAGTATCCTTCCCCCAGGAGTGGGGAGGGAATGGGGATTTTGCAGTATCCTTCCCTTTCCATGCCCACCAAGCCAGAACCAGTAGTAAAAAAAATTTGAACTCCACCACTGATCAATACGTGCTGATTAGGTGGCCTGACAAATCCTATCACTCAATCCAACTGCTATTGAGCCAAGGTTTAACTGACCTTAAAAACATTATTCTGGGTGAAACTGTCAATACCCAGGTGGGTCATGGCCTCCCGAGTGACATCAAAGCTGTCTTCTACAAGGCAAAAAGACATTCGTTAGATGGAGGTTGTCTCTTTTCTCCTGAAGATCAGGTGGCTCTAATGTAGTCCCAAATCATGATTTGTAAGGCCTAACGATGATTTGTTGCGACAACTGAACCAACAGCCTTGAGTTAACATGCACTGGTACTGAATTAGGCCAAACTGCTGAAGTCCAAGAACAGAATGGATGGGACAAAAGCAAATTTATTTTCTCTTTCATGATAGAAAGAAAGAAAATATTGTCATTTTTCTTGTACTTAAAAGTATTTTCCCTACTTCTCACATTAAACTTCGAAATTTGGAAATCCTCATGTTGTATATCCAGGCAGTACTGAGAGAAATGGGGATGGGTGGGGAGAGATTATTGGTTTTTGTGTTGGGGTTTCATCCCCAATAGCTGTCCGGGGTCACCAAGAGTGAGTTGGGCAGCCATATACATTTTCTGAATAAATAAATTTTCTAAAACCAAACCAAAATCTCAGGGCTTGCTGGGGACTAAATTCCAATTAAATAATCCTACTGAAGTGCCTCAGAAATTACTGTGTTTTCCCAAAAATAAGATCCTGTCTTTTTGAACCCCGAAATAAGTGCTTGGCCTTATTTTTGGGGAGGTCTTATTATTTTGGGGCGCGTGGAGCAAGACGGGGCTCCTCTTGCCGTCTTACCTGATTTCCAGCTGTTTCCCTAACCCTAACCAGAGGAAATGGGGACTGGTTCCAGATGTGTTTAAATATTTTTGAGGAGGGCTTATCTTCGGGGGGGGAGGGAGCTTATTTTAGCGCATGCGGTCAAAAGCCCAATTGGGCTTATTATCAGGGGATGTCTTATTTTCGGGGAAACACAGTATGTAAAAATCCTTTCAAATGAATAGGACTGAGAGTTTTTTTAATAAAAGGCATAGGAGTTCACCATAGGAGTTTGTCCTTATCTTTGTTTGAATGCTAGCCTCAGAATTTGCTCCAGCAGTTTTCATCTAGTCGCCTTTTCTGCAACAGCAATTCATCTTAAGGAAATTATATTAGTTACATTAAATTCTATTTATGTAGGCGTACAGTCAATCTCCTCCGTTTCTTTAAAAAAAGCCTAAAGGTCTGGGTTTCCAAATGCTACCTTCTAGAGTCTCTTCAGAATTTGGAAGCCAACAGAAACGCGCAGTCTCCAGAAGATCCCATTCTCGGCGCTCATCCTGCGTGGCTCCCTTTGCAATCTGGAAAGTAAAAAAAAAAAAACAGCTTGGCAATTTCCCTCAAACCTACACTGGTGTCCTAGGTACTGACTGTCATCCTCATACAGCTGCATTTACAGAACCTGCTGAATGTGCTTACCGAATTAACCCATTTACTGAATTTGTACAGTGATGATCGTCTTGCTTAAGTTGAATTTGGGCACATGGCAACTTCTAGCTTACATTTCTGGGATCTCCTGGTGGCCTCCTGTCCAAAGTCTAACCAGAACTGAACCTTTTTCATTTTTTTTAGGTCAGCCAATACCGGCTAAGATGGAAACAAACCAAACCAAACCAAACCAGCTGTATAACATGCTACCCTCTGCACCCAAAGTTAATATTAAATCAGGCATACTTGTATTGAGAGAATTCAGAAACTAGATTATTAAATGAGTTTAACACAATGATGGCAACAGGATCAATATTTAAAAGCAACTATGGTTTAACCCAGAGGTCTTCAAACTTGGCAGCTTTAAGACTTGTGGATTTAAAACTCCTAGAATTTTCCAGCCAGCATAGGTTTAACCATTAGACAAAGAATTCATAGGCATCTAGTAACTAAACTTACAGCTGAGAAGGAATGAATCTGGTTAGTACTTGGATGGGAGACCATAAAGAAATCCCAGGATTACAGGATAAATTGGGAAATTATGGAAAGAAGACAATGCAACTCTCTTTTGCATCCCTTGAATGGCTAAATTTGCAATGTTCCTAGAAGTCAGGCTCAGTTCAAAGAATCTTGACTTTGCTGGCATATTATGGTTGGTCGCACAATCCGCCAGAAGCTTAGACTGGAGGCAGTATTTTTGTCCACCTATCAAGTCCTATCCAAGGATACGGGATAGGCGGGTGTTTTTGTCTGGTGGTGTTAAAGGCATCCTCGCAGGGTGTAAGCTGTTCTGAGTAGGTACAGGTAGTCCTCGACTTACAACAGTTTACTTAGTGACCGTTCAAAGTTACAACTGTATTACTTATTTAATAACTGTATTGGTTCATTTAACAAACTTGGCAAGAAAAGTTGTAAAATGGGGCAAAATTCACATAACAAATTTCTCACTTAGCAACCTGTTTTGGGCTCCATTGTGGTCGTAAATTGAGGACTACCTGCATATCTCTCTCTCTCTCTCTCTCTGTGTGTGTGTGTGTGTATGAACACAAGACAGTGAATAAACCTAATATTCCTCCCTCCTATTTTCCCCCAAACAATTGAAGCAAACTGGTTATTCCACTGAACAAATCAGAACTAATTTTAAGTATCTTTATATGCATACAAATTTTTAAAAAGGAAGTTATTGATTTACGTTAAACAAACACAGTAGAGATACAAACCTGGTAAAAAATATGGAAATTCCTTTCCTGAGGGGCTTGATAAGCAACTCTTGTTTTCTCCAGAAGAAAAGTCTGAACGGAAGCACTTGTTAAAAGCTGAGATCTGCAGAATGGCAGTTTAAAATTAAATTCATAGGCTCTCTAAGAGCAGTGGAAAACCAGCAAAATTACATTTCCCGTTCTATTCCAAAAGGCCTCTCTTCACACACAGGCTTTCCCAACCCAATGGATAGCAAAAAGCAAGGATTATATCTTCATGAATGCCAATCAATGACCACAAATACTGAGGATTCTGGGAGATGCAGTTCCAACATATTTGATGGGCATTCAAAGTAGACAGGATGGCAAATGGCAATGCATGATGCAAACTCCACCCTTCTACCTTAATGCCGCATTGGTTATCTTGCTTGTTTTGATCCCACCCCTGGATGCAATGCATAAATCCTTGCCCAGAATACAGAGTCCTCAATTTACAACTAGTGGCTTAATGACTGTTTGAAATTACAGACAGTCCTCGACTTAAAACAGTTCACTTAGTGACCATTTGAAGTTTCCACGGCACTGAAAAAAGTGACCTAAGGACCGTTTTTCACACTTATGACCTTGGTAGCATCTCCATGATCATGTGATTAAAATTCAGATGCTTGGCAACTGATTCATACCTATGACGGTTCCTGTGTCCTAAGCTCTTTTGCGGCCTTCTGACAAGCAAAGTCAACGGGGAAGCAAGATTCACTTAACAAGGATGTTACTAATTTAACAACTGCAATGATTCACTTAACAACCTGTGGCAAGACAGGTTGTAAAATGGGGCAAAATTCACTTAACAAATGTCTCACTTAGCAACAGAAATTTTGGGCTCAATTATGGTCATGTTAGGACTACCTGTATTATAGGCCTGGAACAGCTACTTTATGGCCCCTAAAGCATTTATGACAATTATGAAGTGTCGTGCCACTTACTCCTCCCATGGCAGTCATGTGACCACATTTTGGGCACTTGGCAATCAGTGTGCCTTATGATCAGATGTAATGTGCCTCCATCATGTGACCATAACTTGTGACTTTTTTGCTGGTTTCTGGCATATTTTTTTTTGCTGGTTTCTGGCAAAAGACACCTGTTTGGAAGAATGGTTCACACTTATGAGTGCAGCATCCATGTAATGATTGTGGATTTGCTTCACAACCACAGCAAATCACTTAATGACCACTGCAAAAAGTGTCATAAAATCAGGTCTGATCACCTGAGACCCTTGACTTATGACTGTAATGACTTAAATCCAGCAATCCAGTTGAAATCTGGGTCATAAATCAGGGACTGCCTATGTGACATCTTTCAAATATATTTTCCAAAGCTCCAGACTGGATTGGAGCTCAAATCCATTGACTTTTCAAATATATATATATATATATCAATCAAAATACGGTATATATAAAATATATTATAAAAATAAAAGTCGTGGAAGAAATGCTTAAGATCACCAGGAGGTGAACTGGACTCAAAGGAGAATGTATCTTTTTAACCTTAAATCTGAAACTTGATCATTGCAATGTTAAAATAGAATATCACTATGTGAGTGAATTGACAATACCTATTTAAGTGAAGTTGGATATATTTCCCAAAGCGGCTGCTGTTGTTATTCCGAAGGGTGCATGCGTTTCCTGTGAAATTAACAAAAAAAAACCTGGCAATATGCAAGACACACATGCCTATCACAAAGGTTAAAGGAAATATGAATGAAGGTAAAAGAGAAATTGAGCATTATGCTAACATGCAAGGGAATTTGACATAACACGCTGTGTAAACTTGGCTGTGATTTAAGTGTGTGTGCATGTGTGTATGTATGTATGTGTGTGTGTAGCCTAAAATCCTGTTTCTTCTATAGTCTATCTAGCTAATAATGCTGACATTGCAACATCTCACAATTCAAGGCAGGAAAGTAATGCAAGGCTCAGAACTGGACTAATATAATTTTTAAAAATGGCATCTCTCAAACCAGTTTTATCCAATTAGTTTAATTGCCTTACATCTTGTGGCCCTCAAGGTCCCCAAATGTGGCCACTCCTTTATATAATTTAGCGCCTTTTGTGAATCAACCAGTTGTGGGTTGTTGTTGGGTTTTTTTTTACAAAATGTAGCTTGGGGCAATGTGGAAAGCCAGTCACACTTTTTTATTCATGGCTGTGTTTAGACAATTTTTGTTGGGTATGTCTGACTTCATAATCGGCTGGAAAAAACTACATGCAAGAACTATGCCTTGAGGAGTATTTTTAAACTAAGAAGAACGCTTCTTGTTTCATCTAACAAGCTTTGTTCTTTTTGTACCTCTGCACAATATTGTAACATAAACATAAAGTTTGTATTGCAGCCCGTTTTTCACAGGTGTCTCAGCAAAACGGGCTGCACTACAAAATTTATCCTTACATTACAATATTGCGCAGAGGTACAAAAAGAATAAAGCTTGTTAGATGACATCATAATGCACATCTGATTATTCTGATAGCTTGCTATGGACATTTATGGTCTGGAACGGCTTGAACAGACTAGATCAGTGTTTCTCAACCTTGCCAAGTTTAAGACAGGTGGACTACAACTCCCAGAATTCTCCAGCCAGCAGGGGGAATTCTGGGAGTTGAAGTCCACCTATCTTAAAGTTGCCAAGATTGAGAAACATTGGATCAGATTTATTTTTTAATTGAATTGGATTGTACCGTTTGCTAGAGCATTGGTCCCCAACCTTGTCGGCTTGGCAGACCGGTGGGAGGAGAGGATGGATGGTTCTGTGTGAATGGCGGGCACGCACTGCTTATGCAGCCTAGTTCTGAACAGGCCTCGGCTCGAGGGTTGGGGACCCCTGTCCTAGAGCAAACATTTTGTTTATTAAAAAGATCATACTTACCAAAAGCTTCCATGACAGGATTGGAATCCAACACTCGTTGCTCTATTCTCTCCACTGTTATACTGCCTTCCGGGATGTCAGATGAAGCTGCAACAGTGGCATAAAACTTCATCAGGCAGCGGGAGGTCCATGTCTAGAAACAGATCTTGAATCAAACACCATCTTTAACAAGATCTGAAATCTCTCTTTAATCCTGATCCAGTACAGTTATGCAGATGCAAGAACAAACTGATTCCATTCAAGTCAAAACTGGAAGGGGGTGAAACTCAAAGCCTTAACTTCTAACACGGAAAAGTGGGTTAGAGTGGCAACCTTCTGAAGCCAGGTCAAAAAATCTGCTGGTTGCACATATGTATAGTTTGATTCAACCAGAAAGAAGCATGCAAAATTTCCCCAAAACAGTTTTAAAGAGATCTCAGCTTACCTTACCAGCACCACTTTCCCCGCTAACAATTATGGACTGATTGACTAATGGAATCTGGCTCTGGACATTTCGGTAGCTTTCTTCTGCTACCGTGAAAATGTGAGGTTTTAATTCCTAAGGAAGAAAAAGTACACAAGCAATTGGAAAGAAAAATGAAAACAGGCAATTCAATGGCAGACTGAAACCTTTCCGCAAAATGGACTCAACAGTAGCATCCTGGATGGATGTTGGATTGCCATCTTGTCTGTTTTGATACACACACAACTCATGGACACAACTGGACATGAACCCTGTGGACTGAACCAGAATTGGAAAATTAACTAAAGCCAGGGTTGGCCTGTTCATGTGCCTTGGTTCTTGCAAATGCCCTGTCTTCTAATCTCCAACAGTTGTTGTGGTCTTTCTTTGAATTCTTCCCACACTGCAAGATCTGCTTGTTTTTACATTGTGCTCACTGATTTCTTACCCTGAAGCTACCAAAACACATTGTGCTGGTGCAGTTTTGTTTATTAGATGGCCTGTGACAGAATCTATGTTTGTTAGGGCTAATCTATGTTTGTCACTCACGCCCTTGTCACCTCATGCCTGGATTATTGTAATGCTCTCTACATGGGGCTCCCCTTGAGAAGCACCCGAAGGCTCCAACTGGTCCAGAATGCGGCCGCACGGGTGGTAATGGGAGCAATGTGGCGCTCTCATGTAACCCCCCTCCTGCGCGAGCTGCACTGGCTCCCAGTGGTCTTCCGGGTGCGCTTCAAGGTTTTGGTTACTATCTTTAGAGCGCTCCATGGCTCAGGACCAGGGTACTTACGAGACCGCCTCCTGCCACCAATAGCCTCTCACCGACCAGTTCGCTCCCATAGAGAGGGACTCCTCAGGGTGCCGTCGGCCAAACAATGTCGACTGACGGCCCCCAGGGGGAGAGCCTTTTCTGTGGGGGCACCTACCATCTGGAACGGGCTTCCCCCGGAGTTACGAAACATCCAAGACTTACGCATTTTCCGCCGAGCCCTGAAAACATTTCTATTCCAACAAGCTGGTCTGACCTAACTCTCCCTTTTTAATTGGCTTTTAAACTGTCTTTTAAATTGGGTTTTAAACCTCTTTAGATAAATTTGGATGTTTTTTAATCTTTGAGCCTAAATTACTTAATCTGTTTCTTAATAGTTTTTAACTTCTATATGTATTTATATTTATTATGGCTGTTCACCGCCCTGAGTCCTTCGGGAGTAGGGCGGTATACAAATATGAAAAATAAATAAATAAAATAAATAAGAAAAAATACTGACCTGAACTCATTCCTAAGAGAACACCAAAAGCTAGGTCTATCCACTCCTAACTCATCACCTCCACCATGCACTGCACTACTTCTCACTGGTCTCCCCCAATATATTTCAAAAAAAATAAATGACAGAAAGCTTTAAAACAATGCTTTGTTTTAAAATATGGGTACTAGCAATATTTTATTATAGGCCTGTATCAAGGTGTCGTACAAATCAGAAAAAACAATTGTAAAATTCCATGCAGCAAAATTACCGTATTTTTCGGAGTATAAGACGCACCTTTTTCTCCCCTAAAAGGGGTGAAAATTTAGGTGCGTCTTATACACCGAATGTAGCCCTCCCACCCACTGGCCCCCACCCTTTGGCCTCTGCTTCCCAGCAGTTACCTCCTTGCAAGCAAACAGCAAGAAAAAAGAGCTCCTTTCAGCTTCAGCACAGCCTAATTAGCACAAGTTGATTGGATTGGCCTCCTGACTCTCTGCTGTTTTGCTCTCAGCTGTTTTGCTAGGGTCTCTGCTGCTTTCTGCAAAGAGGTAAATTGCTGGAGCAGATTTTTTTTCTTTGTGCTAATTAAGCTACGCTGAAAACGAAACTGAAAGTAAAGCAGGCTGTTTGCTGTAACAAGGCAAAATTGCTCAGAGGCAGAGGGAGATTTCTTTTTCTTCTTTTCCTCACCAAAAAAGGTAGGTGCGTCTTATACTCCGGTGCGTCTTATACTCCGAAAAATATGGTACTTTGAAACTTAGCAGCCAAACTAGTAAACAAAGACTGAGCATGTGAAATATTGTAACAAGTAAAACCAACTGCAAATTACATAATTTGTGCAATGATGCCCTAGCACCGTGATGGCGAACCTATGGCACAGGTGCCACAGGTGGCACACGGAGCTGTATCATTGGGCACGCGAGCGTTGCTGTAGCTCAGCTCCAACGTGCATGTGTGTGCCGGCCAGCTGATTTTGGGGCCTTTCTGTCCTACCAGAAGTTGGGAAATGGGCTGTTTCCGGCCTCCGGAGGGCCTCCGGGAGGGTGGGGAAGGCTGTTTTTGCCCTCCCCAGGCTCCCAGAAAACCTCTGGAGCCTGGGGAGGGTGAAAAACAGGCCTACCGGGCCCACTGTGCCATCATGTGCTAAAAGTGGGGGGGGGGGCGCATGCGCAGGGGCACACACATGGGCGACCTCACCGCACTCCCCCCACTTTTGGCACACGACGGCAAAAAGGTTAGCCATCACTGCCCTAGCACATGTTCTGCTTAGTGCTTTATGCTGGCTGCGGAATTCTGGGAGTTGAACTCTGCACATCTTTGACTGATAGAAGAGAATATTTTGTTGAACTGTGGAGTCCAACGCTAGAGCTGATGACGTTACCTAGCTTGGTAATGAAACGTCTGCAAGAAAACCACTAAGCTTAGAAGGCATATTAGAGTTGCCAAGATTGAAAAGCATTACTCTAACATACAGTAACTAAAGTTTGGTTTTTCAGAAAGGCAGCAATCAGCCACTTCGGCATACCCACTCACCTGAAGACGAGCAACAGCGTGGTATTCTTTCATGAGCTCTTGTGAGTAGAGAGACTGAACTGGACGGAAGGGGTTGATGGCCACAAGGCTGCACCCCGCTTTGGTATAAAACACATCGATAGCATATCTTGCTTGCAGACACTTCAGAACTAAAGATAGCAGAACGTTTTGTCAATATTTACTACCTGTTCTCTTTTGAATAATCTATTTTAGTTACCATTTTCAAAATACAGAACACTAAGTCTCTGCCTCGTCTGCTAATGTCTTTTTGGGCAGACAAAGCTGACTTCACATTGGACTTCGCAAGCTTCAATTCCCCAGCAATTGCCAAGTTGGCTTGGGAATTCCGGAGTTGATGTTCATGTGTATAAATTCGTAATATCAAATAGTGGCGTTATGCACAAAGGCATACAGATAGTCCTCAATTTACAACAGTTCATTTAACGACCATTCAAAGTTACAAAGGCACTGAAAAATGAGGCTTATGACCATTTTTCACACTTACAACCATTGCAACATCCCCATGGTCACATGATCAAAATCCAGATGTTTGGCCACTGGTTCATATTTATGACAGGTGCAGTGTCCCAGGGTCATGTGAACCCCTTTTGCGACCTTCTGATAAGCAAACTCAACGGGGAAGCCAGATTCACTTAACAACCATATTACTAACTTAAAAGCTGCAGTGATTCACTTAACAACTAAATTAAAGGTTGTAAAAATGGGGCTAAACTCACTTAACAAATGTCTTACTTAGCAACAAAAATTCTGGGCTTGTGGTAGTAAGTCAAGGACTACCTGTCATTTTTGCATGATGTTATTGTTGAAATGACAAATATCTCTGATGTTACAAGAGGCAACTCCTCACCTCAATTGAGCCTATTAAATCAAATTATATTAAAGGCGATACAATCTATACTGCAAACTGACTGTTGATTTCAAGTGAGAGAAAAGTTTTCATGAACAGGCAAGTAACCCGATTGTGTGTGTGTGAAAAAGGAGTAGCTCTGAAGCAAATTGTTTTCTTTAAGAGAGTTTGAACTCTTACCAGTTGTGGTGGTTACAGGATTCACTTTGGTAAGGTCACTGATGCAAGAGAATTGTTGATGGTCACTCAGAAAAGATTCAACTTCTTTGTCCAAAGAGTTATCGTCCCCATTGTGATGGGCGGTGAAGCCATTAGCCTAAAAGCAGAGATAGAAGAATTAAGACAGTGGTGAAATCCATTTTTTTTTACTACCGGTTCTGTGGGCGTGGCTTGCTGGGCGTGGCAGGTAAAGGATATTGCAAAATCTCCATTCCCTCCCCACTCCAGGGGAAGGATACTGCAAAATCCCCATTCCCTCCCCACTCCTGGGGGAAGGATATTGCAAAATCTCCATTCCCTCCCCACTCCAGGGGAAGGCTACTGCAAAATCCCCATTCCCTCCCCACTCCAGGGGAAGGATACTGCAAAATCCCCATTCCCGCCCCACTCCAGAGAAAGGATACTGTAAAATCCCCATTCCCTCCCCCCTCCTGGGGGAAGGATATTGCAAAATCTCCATTCCCACCCCACTCTGGGGCCAGCCAGAGGTGGTATTTGCCAGTTCTCCAAACTACTCAAGATTGCTGCTACCGGTTCTCCAGAACCTATCAGAGCCTGCTGGATTTCATCCCTGAATTAAGAGACTAATGTAAGTGAGATATTATTCCAAACACTTCAGGATATCATCTACAGGAACCTAAATTTAAAACATTACCAGTATTTTTTTTTAAAAAAAAAAGTCCGCATTCCTGCCATGAAACCTTGTGAGATTTGCCTTCTGGTGTGATTTCTGTCTTTTTCACTTTACATGAATTTTGCCCTTCTGGGTTCATGCTATCTCACGTAAATGGGTGCTCAGCATTGCAATACAGGTAGTCCTCAACTTATGACCACAACGGAGCCCAAAATTTCCATTGCTAAGCAAGACAGTTAAGTGAGTTTTGCTCCATTTTATGACCTTTGTTGCCACGATTGTTAAGTGAATCACTGCAGTTGTTTAGTAAGCAAATAACACTGGCTTCCCCACTGACTTTGCCTGTCAGAAGGTTACAAAAGGTGATCCTGGAACACTGCAACTGTCATAAACAGTTAGCAAAAAATCTGAATTTTGATCAGGTGAGCATGGGGTTGCTGTAACAGTTGTAAATGTGAAAAATGGTCATAAATCACTTTTTTCAATGCTGAGGTAACTTCAAACGCTCTCTAAATGAATGGTGGTAAGTTCAAGATTAACTGTTGTTATTAAACCCTCAGTTTCAACGTTTGTTGACAAAGGAATTTGGTACAATGAAATCATATGCATCATGACATCTACATGTGTGTGACATCATGACACATGCAACATTATTTGCCTCTCTGCAATTACTAGGTTCACGAATCACAGTAAATTCTGGTTTAGAAAAATGTAGCTGTCAGGGCTCTGACAGATGCCCTAATTAAAACATGAGCCTTGAGCCAAGCTTCAAAAGAAATCCAACGGATTCATACAGTAATTGGAATGAATTGGATTGATGAATTGATTCATACAGGACTCTAAAGGTCTATGGAGATTCTCAGTCATCCAGGTCATAGTTGCCCCAAAGATGCTTCTCATCCAAGAAGCTTCTTCAGTTCTGACCTTAGAGCCCTGTCCCAAAGTTTTTTTTTTTCAAGAGGCAACTGGACTTTCTTGTTTTTCTTTGAAGACATTTCTCTTTTCACCCAAGAAGCTTCTTCAGCTCAGAGAAGATGAGAAGAGAAACAGAGCTCCGAGGCATCCACTAGTAAAATTTGTATGGTTTCATTAGGCACTAATTGCATGAACCCTTGTCATCATTTTGTATGTAAAGACTAACAATTTACAGGTAGTCCTCAACTTACAACAGTCCATAGTGTTGTATAGTTGCAAAGTGACCATTCAAAGTTACAAGCTCAAAAGAAAGTTCAAAACATTCTAAAAGATCCAACTCATCCTGGGCATCCTTTTTTTGAACTATTACCATCTGGCAGGTGGTACAGGAAAATAAAAACAAGGACAAATAGGCTGAAAAACAGCTTCTATCCCAGGGCAGTCACTAAATTGAATTCTTTTTTTTTTTTTTAATTTGATTTATATGCCGCCCTTCTCCGGAGACTCAGGGCAGCTTACAATGCGTTAAGCAATAGCCTTCATACTTTTGTATATTTTATACAAAGTCAGCTTATTGCCCCCACAAACTGGATCCTCATTTCACCTACCTTAGAAAGGTATACACTACTGTATAGTGTAATATTAATGCATGTGAATGTGACGGATGTGTGTTTGTGTTTTATTTTTATAGTTATAATGTACACAAGATGGCATTTAATTTCGTTGTACAAGGTACAATGACAATAAAGTAAACTAACTAAACTAAAGGGCACTGAAAAAAGTGACATGACTTACGATTATTGTAGCATCCACATGATCACGTCGTCATAATTCAGACACTTTATGAGGGTTGCAGTATCCTGGGGTCATGTGATCCCCTTTTACGACCTTCTGACAAGTAAAGTAAATGGGGAAGCCAGATTCATTTAACAACTGGGTTACTAACCAAACAACTACATTAATTCACTTGGCAACTGTGGCAAGACAGGTCAAAAAATGGGGCAAAACTGTCTCACTTAGCAACAGAGATTTTGGCATAATTGTGGTCATACGTCAAGGACTACCTGTATAATATTTAATTCCTTGCATTTTGATTTCAACTACCACATACCTACCATTTTCATCTGTTAATAACAATTTTAGTTTTAATTGTGGATTAATCGTCAAAATTACTCCATCAGGCTTTTTCAAACCTGCAGGTTTTTTCTTGTGTGTGTTTCTGGCAGATAAATTGTATTTACTTTTAATTTTCTTCCAAATCTTCAATGTATTTTGGTAAGTGCTATGAAAGGAAGGACCAACTAATGCATGTTCATCCTAACCTGAAACCTGTGAAGCAGCTATTTACAAAATATACAACACACACTGCTACTGTTGTGGACTGCCAGAGTTGAAGATAATCCAATAATTTTTCTCCAGTACAAGAGATCTGTTTCCAGATTGTTATACGCACATTAGCAGAGAGAAGAGGAATGCCTGAAGGGAAAAAAGAGTCAGAACAATTTTGCATGGGTGTGGTCTGTGGAAAGTTTTATGAGGACAAGGGGGGAAAAAAGTCTGAAAACATGCTTTTTGATTGCTAGCTTCATCCCACTTCGGAGCAACTGGCAGATCATAGCCTTTAAGCTACACTAGATACTTGCTTATTAATGCATAGAGTACGTTTATATTTCGCCTCCTGTTATTTTCTCTATTAAGATTCTTCCCTCAACTTCACAAAGAATTATATTGTACAATAATACAATTTATATTAGTTTCTTTCTAACATTATTATAATGAAACCATTATTACTACCATATATTTTAAGCAGAAAAGGCAGTAGAAAAACAACTGTTTCTTTTCATAGAAGTCTTATACTGGTATCTGCCTAGAAGCAGTTTTCCTCCTTCTGCATAAAGAAGGTTAGAAACTAGGAGAACGTGAGTTCTAGTTCTGCTTTGGACATAAAGTCAGCTGGGTGACCTTGGGCCAGTCATTTTCTCTCAGCCCTAGGAGTTAACAATGGCAAACAACTTCTGAAAAATCTTACCAAGAAAACTGCAGAGTAGTCTCTTGAGAATTGGGCACAATTGAACAGAAGAAAAAGAAGTCTAATTATACCGGTAGTCCTTCAAGTCTCCCCTACAAAAGCTAATCGGTTCTAACTCTGTTAGCTTTTGTGCCAAGGCAAGGTCAGTTGTTATTATTATTAGGCAAACATTGAATTCTCTGCAAATTTGCCAGGAGAAAATGCTCACAAAGATCTTGATGGTCCATTTTTGCATTGCATTGCCATTTTTAAGCAAGTAAGTAGGTAAGAAACAAGACATATAAGCCATAATTGAATTAAACATTCCATTTTGTATATCAGAGTTTCCAGCTTAGAGCTATGTAAGAACCAAGTAATGTTTATTATAATTCGATAGGATAGGACAGGACAGGACAGGACAGGACAGAATAGAATTCTTTATTGGGCAAGTGTGATCAGGCACACAAGGAACTTGTCTCTGGTGCATAAGCTCACAGTATACATATAAATATGATAAAACATAGGAAAGAATGTTTATGGTTGCATGTGCTGAGCAAATCCTGGAAAAGTGCTAATTTTGGAAATCTTAATAGTATTAACCATTAATCAGCATAGTGTATCAAGTATAGCCAATCAGCCTTAAAAGGAACCATGGTTTATACAGATTTATGGAATAAATCACCAAGGTACAGGGAAGATCTACTGTACAAATCACAGTGGCTGAATTTATCAATCATATTAAGAATAATTTTTACTTTCTGGGTTTTGAAAAGCCAACCAATGCAGTTAATAGATTCTGCCTTAGGGTTTACCATGGCAATTTTTGATTACCAGAATCTGATTCCTTTATTCCATATGCAAATACGGCCACGCTTTGCCTCTTGCCAACCCAGACAGTGCAAAGAAAGGGATTAGCATTGACCTCAAGTATTGCCTTGGGAATGAATCAAGACAACACGCACTGGTTTCTGATTTTATAATTTAATTTAAATCAAGCTAAACCCTCACAGTCAAGAAGAACAAGCTGCTGTACTGTTTATAACAATAAAGCTACTCTAGCCTTAACAGTGAAGATCTATTGTTATATACTATGGCTTTTTGTGAATTTTATCTGTCCTTCAAATAACCTACAATCCATACAAAGGGCTGTAAACAAGTTTTCTTCTCCGACCTCACCCCAAACTGGTTTAAAACAAAACACACATGCAAAATTCAGGATTTAAGGACATAAAAACAATCTTCTTGAATCAGAAGAAACCTTTTAATTCTTAATGCTTGCCCTCTTTTTTTCCTGCCTCAGATTAGAACTTCATTTAGGGGACACAATATTTCTGGGAGCCCCCATGAATAAGACTTAGTGGAATTGCAGTATAAACACTGGGTAGAAGCTCTTTGACTGAAAAAAAAATTCCTTCATTTTGATGGCTCTATTGAGAAGCTGATGGCCACAGAAGACTACTACAGCATTGTAGCACTAGTTCCAATTATTTTTTTTATTTTTTATTTTTTCATATTTGTATACCGCCCTACTCCCGAAGGACTCAGGGCAGTGAACAGCCATAATAAATACAAATACATATAGAAGTTAAAAACTATTAAGAAACAGATTAAGTAATTTAGGCTCAAAGATTAAAAACATCCAAATTTATCTAAAGAGGTTTAAAACCCAATTTAAAAGACAGTTTAAAAGCCAATTAAAAAGGGAGAGTTAGGCCAGACCAGCTTGTTGGAATAGAAATGTTTTCAGGGCTCGGCGGAAAATGCGTAAGTCTTGGATGTTTCGTAACTCTGGGGGAAGCCTGTTCCAGATGGTAGGTGCCCCCACAGAAAAGGCTCTCCCCCTGGGGGCCGTCAGTTGACATTGTTTGGCCGACGGCACCCTGAGGAGTCCCTCTCTATGGGAGCGAACTGGTCGGTGAGAGGCTATTGGTGGCAGGAGGCGGTCTCGTAAGTACCCTGGTCCTGAGCCATGGAGCGCTCTAAAGATAGTAACCAAAACCTTGAAGCGCACCCGGAAGACCATTAATTAATTAATTAAAAATATAAACACAGGAATAATTCTTTTAAAGATCAGTCTTAGCCTTAGGCCAAATTTGTCCACTGGATATTCATCAAGGAAGAAAAAGATAAGTAGAGAAAACCACCAGTTGCTAAGGGAAATGGAGACAAGGTCTGGATTTGAGTAGGATGTTGGGGTCCCATTAAGCAACCCAGCCCAGAATTGGCAACACAAGTTGATTGAGGTTAGAAGAGTTTTGTCCCAGATTTTTAGTGGGAGCATTCCAGATAGCAAATATGAGGCTATGGTCATGATTTATAGAACACAATATATTTAATTGTGTTCATATACCATGTGTAGCCATAAACAAGGTTTCGTCAAGATTTCCACATTTCACCTGTTATGCCAAACTTTTAAATAGGTAACAATCTCAAACAGCCTTAAAAATTCCCCCGTTGCCTTCATCTTTTTCATTAAGCCTTAATCTTTAATGTAAGAAAGTCCTATTGAAATCTATGGGACTTTTCATATAAACATTTCATATTTTTTTTAAAAAGCCACTTTCCTCTGGCTTTGTAACTTTAAAAATTTTACCACCAGCTCACCAAGCAGGATATTTCAGTTTTTCACATGCTGGAGGTAGATTATCCTTGGGTATAAAAAGTTCCATTGAGTTATGGCATTGTACTCATCAAAAGAACTATCAGGCAGACCCATCGGAACTATTTTGTGAATGAATTAGCTTATTTTGGACATCGATGAATTTAAAATTTGGTATTTAAATTCCAGCACTTTTGACCGTAAAGGTTTGCGTACAAACATATATTCAGGTTGGCTCACCAACACACTACACCAAAAGACAATTTTATTTTTTATGTGTATCGTGTGAGCCAGAATTAAGCCAATATGGTTTGAAAGCTAGGATCAACTTGAATGTATTGTACTGACAGACCTATATTCATTTCCTATAAAAGGGCCCTTACCTGTTATTTTTTTTTAAAAAAGAATAACATATTGTTACTATTGGATAACTTGCTACAAAATTATTATTATTATTTTTGCAAATGTTGGAATTAAAGGAAAGCCGGGCCTCTTAGCTGTCTCTTCTCTTACACAATCTGGCAACTACTTTTTCCAACAAAACACTGCTTCTGCCAAGATTTCTCCCCTCCCACGGTTTAGCTTCGGCCTGGGAAGCAAGAAGGAACTCCGTACATGCGCAGCCGAACTCTTGCTCTTTTTACATCTCCTTTTATTTCTCAAGATTTGAGGGCATATTAAGGGGGCAGAGGAAATTAATCAGTGCTCTGGTTTAGCTATGGAGATTGCGGGGGGAGGGGGGTGTAAGAGAAAACAGAGCGAAATATTGCCCAATCGGACTCACCCGCCGCATATAGATAGGTATGGAAAGCGGATAAAGCTAGAATCGGAGTTTCGTGGTGGTCCTGGGGAAGCCGAAGGAAATGTCCTCTAACAACAACCGGGGAAGGAAGGCTGAGGTCGCTCCCTACTGGTCCCAGTCCCAGTCCAGGCAAGGGCGGGGCAGGAGCAAGAGGCGGAGGCTGCCGAATTTGAATCACCAAAAGGCTTGGCTCCCGGGATTGAGCGTCCCGCCGGCGGGATGCGGAGCCCAAAAGCCCCGTGCGTTTTTTCTGGGGAGGAAAGATTAGCAAAAGGAGGGTGGCGGAGGGCTCTTGCAAGTGTGGTGTGCGTTTTCCTGCGAGGAAGTCGGGGTGGGAAAGTCCTGGACTCGGCAAAGTTTAAACTTCCCCGAAAGACGCAACCCCTGGGAAAATGCAACACGTGGCCCGTGGAAAGAGCTGAGCCGGAGTGGTATCACGTGCTCGAATGCTTTGCGAATACCGCACGCGGTCCTGCGTTTTCGCCAAAGGCGCAAAAAGTTTCGTCGTTTTTTTGCCTGCAATTCTTTATATTACAAGGATGTGCGCGCGCGGTCCTTCGAATAAAACAGCTGGCTTAAAAGGGTCGCTAAAGGGCTAGCTTTCTACTTGAAGGGATTCCGTTTACGGAAAGGGAAGATGTCACTCAACGCCTGTAATCTGGAGGAATCGCTTCTAAACGGGTGGAGACGCCAAGCGCAGGATTTGTCGGTCTTCGATTGTTTCAGAGTTTAAAGGAAGGGCAGGAGGGAGGCGGCTATCCTGGTTAGGATACGTACCAAAGCCGTGGTTTCTCTAGGTCCCATTAGCCCAAATTGCTCGAAATTTTATAAATGACAGTGGAAAGGCATTTTTCCTATTTGGGATAAAAAAATAACTTTGTGTAAAAAAAATGGATTTAGAGGTTTGGGTCGAAGTTACAAGCCTAGAATAAACCTCTTGTAAACGGGACCTTATTTCAGTGACTGATCTTATCTATGTCTGAGTTCACTTTAAGATTCAGTAAGGCTCCGATTTGATGGACTCGAAGGAATTCACGTACATATCAGAACATAAATTTGCGTATCATTGTAGTCCTCGGCACTTTTAATAGCAAACGAGCATTCATTGCTCAAACGGCGTGGTGAATCAGGCAGTACGATTTAGGAGGATAATTGCTGATGAAAATGTCGCTAGGAAACTGATTCCTTCTTTACTTTTTGTGTATGTACGGTGCTGTAACAGCAGGAAGTTTAAAATAGTCCGCAGCGGAAGCCAAAGAAGAAACTGTATCCCAGGCTTTCAAACACAATATTCTTTTGAAAGGGCAATTCTTCTCTCTAAACTGCGTCATCCTGTGGAGGAAATATTCTCATTTAACCAACTCAAGTCGTTTATTTTTTTTTTTAAGGAGTTGGTCTCCCTGGTGACTCATATAGGTTATTCTTTCAAAGCATTTCCGGGTGAATATTTGAAAAATGCAAAGAAATGGGTAATTCAACTGGATTTTAAACTTTTCTCTCTTCCTGTTGCCGTCTCCCAGCCTGACTGAATTAATATTCAAAATTTGGGGATATTTGTAAGCTCGTATTTATTTAATTGCTTCAGAAGGGCAGGTTCCAGACTCATTCGCTGCCTGGGGAGAAGCTTCCAAGGGGATTTGGTTTGAATTTTAAATTTAATTATTTTAACTGTTCCTGTTAAAAGGAAATTAATTTTAAATACTTTAAATTTTCTGTGATTCTTGTCACAATTGAGCAGTGCTGGTATCTGATTGAATACTTAATTGCTTGTTTGATTTTACTGTTTTTAAAATATTTTTATTGTCAATAGTTCAAAGAAATGTGTTCACAATTAGTTTACAAATCGCATAAATATTCTGTGCATTGACATTTTAATCATTCTCTGCCCCTTCCTTATCGGAGAAAAACCAAAACTCCAAATTTCATATTTACTAATGAACCCAAAAAAGAGATTAACATTTCAGCACTCTAGATCAGTTTGGGAATAAACAGAATAGAAATGGAATAGAGTAAAACCGAATGTGTTTACTGGAACCCTAAAGCAACACTTTACATTTTGTACTGCAATGTTTTGTTATGTTCAACATGCCTTGTCAATCAGAATGCATAGCAATATTTCTTTGAATTTGTAGATTTCAAAGAATAACTATTTTGTTTTTCAGCAGACTGAGGAATTTCTAAGGAATCTGCTAGCCAGAAAAAAACATGCTGAGAACAGTGATGAATCTTCCTTGAATTATCTGCTTATGAAAAGTACTTATTTTTTTATTACATTTCTTTGTTAGACTTCTGCTCTACCTTTCTCATACAGTATTTTCCAGGAGTTATATGGAGAAGTAATGAGTAGAAATGCACCAAGGGATGAATGGAAAAAGAGAAGGAAAAGGGGGTTAGCTTTATTAACTGAAGGGCTATTGTTTTTCTGTGTAAATTGTGGTGGTCATTTCTGGATCACAATATCTTTGGTCAGAATGTATCTTCTTACACAAATCTTTCTCATCTGCTTCCCAAAATTGTTTATGTGGCTGGAGAAAACCCTTCAGCTCAGCAACCCTGGGCAGAAAGGAGGATGAGTGAGTGCTGTTCCCTTGGCTCCTCCTATACCGGTGATGGCAAATCTATGGCATGCATGCCACAGGTGGCATATGGAGCCATGTACATGGGCATGCAAGCGTTGCCCTAGCTCAGCGCCAACGGATTTTTGGGACTTCGGGCCCACCAGACGTCGGGAAACAGGCTGTTTCTGGCCTCTGGAGGGGTGGGGAAGGCCGTTTTTGCCTTCCCCGGGCTCCTAGAAAGGCTCTGGAGCCTGGGGAGAGTGAAAAATGGGCCTTCTGGTCTCACCGGAAGTTGGCAAATGGGCTGTTTCCAGCTTCTGGAGGTCCTCCAGGGAGTGGGGAAGGTTGTTTTCGCCCTCCCCAGGCTCCTAGAAAGGCTCTGGAGCCTGGGGAGAGCAAAAAACGGGCCTACTGGGCCCACCGTGCCATCATGTGCCAAAATTCAAGCATTGAATTATGGGTGTGGGCGCGCACACACATGACCCCCCACGCTCTCTCCGCTTTTGGCACGCGAAGGCAAAAAGCTTAGCCATCATTGTCCTAGACAGTCTTCTCAAAATGTGTGGACTTTAACCCTCAAAAGTTTTTTAAAAATGGCCCTGCTGAAGAATTCTGAGAATTGAAACCCAACCAATCTGGAGGCTATTAGAGACAACTTTAGAAAGTGACCCATCAGTGGGTCAGTGGACTGCCAGAAAAAAACACACTCACGTTGCATTTAGTCACATCTGAAGTTTGGTGAGTTGTTGAAGTTGGTTCAGTGCTTGAAATGCCTTACACAGTGCAAGTTTTGCATACCATCCCAATCTAATAGATGTCAGCTGAGAGGATGATGATATTATTATTATTATTATTATTATTATTATTATTATTATTATTATTATTATTATTATTATTATTAGAATTAGAATTAGAATTTATATACCACCCTACTCCTGAAGGACTAAGGGCGGTGAACAGCCAAAAGATAAAATACATATAATACATATGTTAAAAAAATCATTAAAATACAATTAAATAATTTGGCCCAGAAAACAAAATTTAAAAACCCCAATTTTATAAGACAAATTTAAAATTTAAACAATTTAAAAACAATTTTAAAAAGAGGTTAGGCCAGGCCGGCCTGCTGGAATAGGAGTGTTTTGAGGGCACGGCGGAAAGCGCACAGATCAGTGATCCTCCGTATCTCCGGGGGGAGCTTGTTCCAGATGGCAGGTGCTCCCACAGAGAAGGCTCTCCCCCTGGGGGCCGCCAGTCGACACTGTTTGACCGACGGCACCCTAAGAAGCCCCTCTCTATGGGAGCGTACTGGTCGGTGAGAGGCTACTGGTGGCAGAAGGCGGTCTCGTAGATACCCCGGTCCTAGGCCATGGAACGCTCTAAAGGTAGTAACCAAAACCTTGAAATGCACCCGGAAGACCACTGGGAGCCAGTGCAGCTCACACAGGAGGGGGGGTCACATGGGAGCGCCATGTTGCTCCCATAACCACTCGCGCGGCCGCATTCTGGACCAGCTGGAGCCTTCGGGTGCTCCTCAAGGGGAGCCCCATGTAGAGAGCATTGCAGTAGTTCAGGTGGGAAGTGACGAGGGCATGAGTGACCGTATTTGAGTCCCGATCCAGAAAGGGACGCAACTGGCGAATCAGGCGAACCTTATAAAATGACCTCCCGGCCACAGCCGTCAGATGCCCTTCTAAAGACAGCTGTGAGTCCAGGAGGACACCCAAGTTGCGGACCCTCTCCGTGGGGGCCAATGACTCGCCCCCAATAGTCAGTGATGGCACCAACTGACTATATCGGGATGTCGGAAACCACAGCCACTCGGTCTTGGATGGGTTGAGCCTGAGTCTGTTTCTCCCCATCCAGATCCATACAGCCTCCAGGCACCGGGACATCACTTCAAGGGCATCATTGGGGTGGTCGGTCCGGGGTGGAGATGTACAATATGCATGGTGGGCTACCTGAGTAGTAGCTAAAGACCACATGATCTCTCATCTCCTAAGTGTCTCAAGTTATGACGTCCTTTTATTTATGGACATGTTGAAATAAGATGACTGGGATGACAAAATCCAACTTTAATTCCCAGCATAGGTGTCTGCATAAAGTAGAGGGAGTGAGCAGGGACAACAAGCAATGCTACATTCTGCATGATGACATTGTAACTGCATATCCTAGTTTGGGTTGTTGAAAGCCATTAGTGGATTAAAATAGGATGATTTGGATATGGTGGAAAAATGGGCTTGGGTATGTCACTAGAAGTTATTTTCTACCTCAGTTCTTACCAAATGGTTATAATTCTACAGTATCTTTTCAAAGCTGTGATCTTCCAGATATGTTGGGAATGACTACTTGTTGGGGATTCTGTGAGTTGTTCCTCTATCTGGTATATGTTAGCGTGGAGAAAGCCAACCTAAGGATTATTATTATGGATTATTATTATTATTATTATTATTATTATTATTATTATTATTATTGATTCACCTTTTGACAAGGGATTCCAAATTGAAAATAAACAAGGGCACAAGCTTTGCTTTACAGATAATTGTCAGCTTGCAACCATTCACTTATGACAACCTCCCCAAAAGGTATTTACCAACCAGGATTTGAAATTCAAATGGCCACTCTGCATGATTGCATTTATGGTCATTTGCAGCAATCCATGACTGCAATTTACAACTTTCAGGCTGGAAACTGGTGTCTCTGGCAAAAATGCCCATTGCGGACAGTGGATTTGTTTAATGATCACAACCACATAGTTCACTTTATGATGTCACATTTGCTTAACCAGAGCAAAAAAAGTAATAAAATTGGGCACAGTCACGTGATGAGCTCCTTAATGGCTAGCATGACTTACAGTCATTATTCTGGGGTTCATTACAATCATAAGACAAGGATTAGCTGGGGAGATAATATATTATTGCTAACTGGTATCTTTCATCAACTGTTCCCAAAAGAAATGTATTGTCCATTCTTTTGTCCAATAAATCCTCTATTGTACATTGAGAAATTGGAAAGAAGTCTCTGAAAGGTGGGAATCTATCTTGAAGTAAACCCAGATGTTTGCTTTTGATTCTTGTTTTAATTGTCTTGCCATTCTGATTTTTGTTTTAAATGTAACTTTGCAGAGGCTGAGAAATGTCACAGCAGCTGGTAAAAGAAGCTTTTCTAAGTAACCTAAATGGAACGACATTACTTGAAATTTCTGTTAGCTTACCTCTTGCACCATTATGTGTTCTCGCCAGAGGACTGCTCCTAATTTTGTATTTTCTCCATAACAGAAGACCTTTATGCTCAATATATGGCAATTTTTTTCTAGACTTCACTGTTTTAATCGTCCCTCTAGTACTTTCCTGTACAATTTTAGCTTCCACACTCCCTTTTGTGATCCTCTCCATTATGGCACTCTGCACAGGCTTGATTTTTGTCATTTATACTAAACGGACAAATTATGCCCAAGTAAATCTTAAGCAAATCTTAGATGATTTTCTGAGAACCAACTTGGACCCAGAATACATTCCCGCCATAACCTCGCTTCGAGTGTTTATCAATTTATGGACATCCATTAACATCCTGGCTGTAGACTTCCCCCAGTATCCCCGGAGGTATGCCAAAACGGAGTCTTATGGGACCGGGCTGATGGATTTGGGAGTTGGAATATTTGTTTTTGGAAATGGTGTGGTTTGTCCAGAAGTCCGGTTGAAACCTGGTGCATCCCAAAACAAATTCTTTTATTTCACAAGGCAGTTGTTGACCGTATGGCCTCTCCTACTCCTTGGCTTTGGACGACTAATGAGTGTTAAAGCAGCTGACTATTATGAGCATGTCACTGAGTATGGTGTGCACTGGAACTTTTTCTTCACTTTAGCTGCTATACGAATGGGTGCATCGCTCCTTCTGACTGTATTCCCCGTGCACAAAGCCTGGATAGTCGCAGTAATGTTAGCTGTGGTTTATGAATGCTTTCTTGAGATTACACCTCTGAAAATGTTTATTTTGCATGGAAGCAATGGGCAAGATTCAAGGACTGGTTTTCTAAATGCCAACAGAGAGGGCATATTTTCTGTCATTGGTTACCTTGCTATCTATATGGCTAGTGTGCAAGTAGGTTTATATTTGGTAGGAAAAAGAACAACAGCAAGAGGATGGCTTAAAATAATCTGCTACTTTTTACAGGCCATTTTCCTCCTTTTTATATGTCTCTTCGTTGCTCAGATGTACATTGACACCGTGTCCCGACGAATGGCAAACCTTTCTTTTTGTATATGGATCGTTGCTAGCTGCTTGATTGCATTTAGTTCTTTTTTAGTGGTTGATCTCATTCTCATATTCACAAAGCTTGTTGTGGGTGGGGCCGATATTCCTAGTAGCTGGAATGTTCTACACTCATCAACATATAAAAAATCTGATTTGGAATTTCGGCACAGAAAAAACGAATCTCAGAGTATGTGCATGATCAATGCTGTGAACAAAAACCAGCTTCTGCATTTTTTGCTAGCCAATGTTTTAACTGGTCTTGTAAATATGCATGTTGATACAGTGCACAGCAGCACACTCTCTGCCATGTTAATTCTGCATTTGTATATGTTTACAAACTGTTTAGTTATGTATATGTTACAAGCAAAAAATATAGTTTTAAAATGGTGGTAATTTACAAAACTGCAGGACATATCTAGGCAGTTCCCAGGTATGAACACTGACTTGAAGGCACAAAAATATTGCCAATAAAAATGATAAAAGCTGCAATGCCTTTATGAAATATAAAGCCTTGGGTGTTTTTCCTTAGGTTTGCGATATATATGCATAAGATGGTATATATTTTTTAACTGGGATATTTAATAGCCCATTTCCGATTTTTGGAAAATGGAACGGAATTATTTTAAACAAGAGAAAACGTCTTGTCAATAATATATGTTTACAAACTTTTGTAACATTATGAAACATAAAAACCATTATCACTCAAGTGGATTGGGACAATTTTTTTTGTAGGGGGTTAAAGGATAAAATTGATAAAAACAAAGATACCTGTTTTGATTCTTATTTTAGAAAAATATATATTTCAATGATACAATTGAATATCAGTGCTGGAGGATCAGGTGTGGCTTGAAGGTTTCTTACACCTGCTATTTCTACTTAGCCCAACTGACGTATATATTTAGGCTGGTTTTGGGCCCTCAACTGAGAATACGGAAGGTAAATCAAAGTATAAAAATTAAAGGCGGCCATTCTACTTAGGTTTCTGGAAATGGATCAACTGCTACATACATTAGCAGTTGTAATTTACTATTCATTGGAGAAAAACAAACGTGACATAATATAGAAAATAAAGTTCTCGTTTCTGAGCTCATAACCTCAGTGGAACTATGCCCAACGAGTCATTATGCAATAATGTTCCATTTTCAAGGCCATGCAATAAAGTAAGCCATTTGTTGTATTTGTTCTGAAACACAATTTATTTAAAAGTACCAGTGTTTATGCAACTGAAACTTGCCAAACACAATGAGAAAATGTGGACTTAACATCCTTGACTTCCAACCATTCATGATTGTGGTATCTAATTATCACTAGAAATAAAGGGACATGAAGAACCAGAGGTCACTCCATAAGGTCAGTCCCTTTCATACATGTATGCAATGTTACAATGCACATACAAAGGATCTTTCATGACAACACAAAAAATTCTTTTCACTATTATTTGCAATTCTCCCCATCACTCCCAGAGATACTGATACTTTTGAGACAGGTGAAATAATTTTCAAATACTTTTGGCCCGCAGCCCTTGGCTATTTTTCTTTTCTAAATAAAATTATGCTTTACATTGTTATATGCCACTTCCAATTTATTTATGATGCTAAAATGCTAGATGAAGAGCCTAGCGAGGGGGTTGTCACAACCCCTGGAGTGACAAATGGAATGGCAAAATACTGGGCAGGCTAGAAGCTAGGTACTAACTAGCAGTCCAGGTACAAGCCAAGTTTTGTTAGCAGAACCTCAACCCTATAGTTGCTTAATGCCAAGTTGATCCATATTGTGAATGCAATAATATACAGGTAGTCCTCGACTTACAACTGTTTGTTTAGTGATCATTCAAAGTTATAACGGCACTAAAAAAAGTGACATGCCCTTTATTCACACTTAATACTGTTGCAGCATCCCCATGGTTATGTGATCAAAGTTCAGACACTTGGCAACTGACTCATGACAGTTGTAGTATCCTGGGGTCATGTAACCTTCTGACAAGCAGTCAGTGCGGAAGTCAGATTCACTTAACAACTGTGGCAAGAAAAGTTGTAAAACGAAGCAAAACTCACTTAACAATCCTCTTTCTTAACAATAGAAATTTTGGGCTGAAATGTGGTCTTGAGTCGAGGATTACCTGTAACGATGGATAAAGATCATAAGATGACCTTTCTTTCCAAATGGATGTAAATGATTAAACCCTTCAGTTTTACCTGAGTGCTGGTATCCAATTTGCTGTCAGTATGACCTTGAATTGTAGAAGCAGCGTTCCATTTTGATTTCAGATTCAGGTTTATTATCTTCTGCTGGACACCTGTCTGGAACAGGTATTTTTTTCTGTTCTATTGCTGTGCCATTTCTCAGTCGATTGCAAGAAAAGGCTCCAGATTTGGCATTGTGCATCTCCAAGCTTCTTTTAAATATTTATGATGTATTTTGGGGGGCAAAGCAGGTTTACGTTGTACCTTCTTTAAAATATATTTGGTGTGGGGAAAGCAAGTTATATATTATCCCTCCATTTAAACATTCATAAGGCATACTTTTGGGGGGAAAGCAGGCATACATTATACCTTAGCTATAGGGGAAAGAAGATATATACCTTGTTTTATATCTGCTGCCTGCTGCCACCAGTAGCCTCTCACCGGCCATTACGCTCTCATAGAGAGGGGCTCCTCCAGGTGCTGTTGGCCAAACAATGTCGACTGGTGGCCCCCAGGGGGAGAGCTTTCTCTGTGGGGGCACCTGCTATCTGGAATGAGCTCCCCCCGGAGATACAGAGGATCCCGGATCTACGCACCTTCCGCCACGCCCTCAAGACTTTTATTTCATCAGGCCGGCCTGGCCTAACTTTTCCCTTTTAACTTTTTAAATTGTAAATTTTAAATTTGTCTTAAGTATTGGGGGTGTTTTAATTTGTCCCGGGCCAAATTATCTAATGTGGTTTTATATTGTCTTTTAAATTTTGTAATCTATGTGTTTTATTTTTGGCTGTTCACCACCCTGAGTCCTTCAGGAGTAAGGCGGTATATAAATTTAATTAATTAATTAATTAATTAATTAATTAAATATTGATAACCCGTTTTGGGGTGAACATAGGTATATGTTAAGCCATTAAAATATGGATATCTTCTTTCAAATATTATTAATGTACAGGTAGTCCTCAACTTACAAGTTTGCTTAGTGATTATTCAAAATTACAGCAGTACTGAAAAAAGGACTTAATGACCATTTTTCACACATCTGTTGCAGCATCCCCATTGTGGGAAGTCCCCCCCAATGAAATATTTTGGGAAATACTAAAAAGGCAGAATATTGTATTTCCCTAAAGGAGAAATATATTTTTAGAGGCAGAAAGCAGCCCCCAGTCTACCTTAATAGCCCACAGTAGATGCCAGCACTTAAGGAGATAGAGTTTGCACACACAGACATCTCATCAGCATTTCAAGACCTGTATAAAAATTCTGACACTCATCTAGCTAATTGTGCAGCTGACTTAGAACCACAAACTCTGGTGGTTCTGTTCAGCAATAAATGAACCTTTCTTTCCAATCAGCCTCCATGTTGTTTCCAGCATTTCTCCCAGCTTGAAACTGAACCTTCCAACACCATGACCACATGAACAAAATCGTATTTATTTCCCTCGTTCATGTCCATGTTCATATACATACCCACTATCTTGTACATGTTTGACAAACTAATAAATAAAATTCAGTTGGCAAGGACTCATTTGTGACTGTTGCAGTGTCCTGGCACATTTCCCCCCACCCCCCAAGTAAAGTTAATGGGGATGCCAGATTCACTTAACCACCGTATTACTACCTTAATAATTGCTTATTTGTACCCTGTGTTGTACCTTATGATTCTTGATGAATGTATCTTTTCTTTTATGTACATTTAGAGCATATGCACCAAGACAAATTCCTTGTGCGTCCATTCACACTTGGCCAATAAAAAAATTCTATTCTATTCTTAATAACCGCAGTGATTCACTTAACTGTGGCAAGAAAGGTCATAAAGTGGGGCAAAGTTCACGTCACAAATGTTTCAATTAGCAACAAAAATTTCAGGTTCCATTGTAGTAAGTCGAGGACTACATGTATATTTCGGAGGGCAAAGTCGCCTCATAATTTTTTTTTGTATAAGGGAGACCAAAAACGGTTTAAAAGAAGCGTCCAACGAAGCGTAAGGACCAGTTCCTATTTAAAATGCATGAGGGGGAAAATTCTTCAGGAACGTTGCCCAAAGCGCAATTTCGCCCCCCCTTTTTTTTTAATCCCGAAAACAGCCCGTTAAATTCACTCTCGCCTTAGGGCGAGCGCGAGATAGACGTCGCCTCATCTCCCATCTTTTCCCGCTCGAACTTATTTTTCGAGGCGGAAGAAACGGCTCACTGAGCATGCGCAAAACCTCAGCGTTTTATTCGCCGCGCCGGCGGCAGGGGCTATTTGTGACAGTTTCCAAGAAAGAAAGGCGGGGAATGGGCTTGCGGGTTCCACTTCACGTCAAGCGTTCCTTCTCGCGCATGCGCAGAAGGCCGCAAGCCGGAGCCTCTTTCCGGCCTTACCTATATAAAGGAAACGCTCTTCCACCCTCCTTTCTTCGATTTGAGCCCGCGGCGGAAAAAGCGAAGGGGAAGGCCGAGGAAGGGGCGGGCCACGCAAGGTTCATTTACATAAAGGAAAAAAAAAGAGAAGGGGCGGAGCTTGTGGCAGAGGTGACAGCTTCAGCCGAGGCACGCCCTGAAAGAGCAGTTAGTCGCCTTGAGGGGGGGGGGGAGTCGAAAGAGGGCGGGGTTTGGGAGCCCAGGAGGCGGAGCCCTGCGAGCGGTTGGTCGGGGCGGTGGGTGGGGGAAGGCGGGAGGTTGGCCTTCTCCGTCTCTCGCGAGAGGAGGGGGGGCAGGAGGAGGAGGGGCAGGGGCGGAGCCAAAGCCGGACGAGGAGGCTCCATGCTGCCCTCCTGAAAGGGGGAGGGAGGGGAAGGGAAGAGAGAGAGGCCAAAAAAATCGCCCGTTTCGGCGCTTCGAGGTGTGGCAGTTTCTTCTCCTGCAAGCTTCAGTCGCTTCAGCCAATAGGAGAGGCGGGCTGGGGGGAAAAGGAAGGTAAATTTAAATAGAGGTGGAGCCTGTCGGAGCAGTAAGTGGTGGTGAGCAGGGGGAGGGGGGAGGAAGAGGAGGAAGAGCGAAGGTTATGCTTTGACCTACTGGTTGCTTTATTAATTTATTTTCTTCCGTTGTATTTATATCCTGGGGAGGGGGGGGAGGATTCCTGCGCCTAATCTGCTTCCTTTCAAAATGCAAAAAAAAATAATAATTAAAAAATACCCCCCCCTCCCTGAAGAAGGAGGGGGGAGGCCATTTTCCTCTAAAAAAAAAACACTTTTTCTCCCCATTATTGGAGGATTCCCTGGGGGGAAAAAATTGCAAAATTTGCAATGCCAAAGTGGGGGTGGGGGTGATGCAAAGATGCAAAGAAGGTGGGAAAGTCAAAAGGAGAGGTAGTCAGAGAGTGAAATAGCCCTTGATTAAGGAAAAAAAATCCAAAAAATTCCCTCTTTTGAAAAAAAAGTTGGCAGGCTGCTAATTACCAGGACTTTTTCTTTCTGCTTTGAAACAAGCTACATTTTGTTTTTGTTGTTTTTTTGTCCCCTTGGGCGTATTGGATGAGTGTGTAGTAGGTGTACAGGTTAAGCTTCAACTTAATCATTGCTGGCAAGAGCTCTTGATTTTGGTTGCTAAAATACTTTTGCAAGTTGGGTCTGCCTGCAATTCCGGGGTTGCTTAGTTCTAGAAAACAGAACAATGTTTCTCATAGGTGATTTTGCGAGCTGTTAGCAGGCTTGGCTTTTGGAGTCCTGCTGTAATTCAGAGGCTTTGGCTCGGTAGCGTGGAGTTTGGTATCCTGCTTATATCTCTGCACGGCAAAAGTTTATTTTTTTCCTAGAAAAAGTGGCCTTGAGGAACCTCGTTTGCAGTTACCCTGTTTCTCCCAAAATAAGACATCCCCTGATAATAAGCCCAATCGGGCTTTTGAGCGCATGGCAATAAGGCCAAGCACTTATTTCAGGGTTCAAAAAAATATAAGACGGTCTTATTTTTGGGGAAACACAGATTGCTGGTGCCCTGTTACCGGAAGGTTTCAAAAATAGACTGGACTACCATTTGACCAGGATGGTATATAAAAGTCTCCTGCTTTGAGCAAGGGGTTGGACTGGAAGATCTCCGATGTCCCTTCCAGCCCTATAATTCTGTGTTCTATGTTGTAAACGGTAAATTGGGGTTGCGGTGTGAAGTTGTTTTGGCTTAGCCTGTTGTGTGAACTCAACCGACATGTGATCTTGCATAAGGTAAACTCAGCCCTGGCACAAATCTGTGATACAGGTAATCCTCGACTTACGGCCATAATTGAGCCCAACATTTCTGCCCTTAAGTGAGAAATTTGTGAAGTTTTATGACTTTTCTTGCCACATTTATTAAGTAAATCATTGCTGCTGTTAAGTTAGTAACCCAGTTGTTAAGTAAATCTAGCTTCCCCATTGACTTTGTCAGAAGATCTCAAAAGAAGATCCCATGATCCTTAGACACATCATAAATACGAACCAGTTGTCCAGCATCTGAACGTAAATCACGTGGCCATAGGGATGCTGCAACGGTCATAATTGTTCATAAAATGTTCATAAGTCACTTCCCCCCCCCAGTGCCGTTGTAACTTCAAACGGTCACTAAATGAACTGTTGTAAGAGGAGGACTTGCTTGCATATTATATGGTGCAGTTGTTTTTTGTGTCTTTGAATCTGTGTTGTCTCCTGGTGATTGCCTGGGCAAGTCTCTGCAGTTTTCTTGGCAAGGTTTCTCTGAAGTGGTTTGCCACGGCCGCCATCCTAGAATTGAGAGTGACTGGCCCAAGGTTAACCAGCTGGTTTTCCGCCTAAGGCAGGACTAGAACTCAGCTTTCCAGTTTCTCACCCGGTTGCCTTAACCACTAGACCAGACTGGCTCTCCTGATATATACCTCTAGGTGCCCAAAATATTTGCACATGCATCATAAATATGTGGTAGGCTCTGAGTGCAGATAATTATTTACAGGGATGGTTGTGAATATGCATTTCAGGGCTTACGTTAGTCTAACAAAGATTCAGCAGGAGTCTGGTAGCCCCTGTCCTGGCTGACCCATTTTATTCTAAGGCATATTTACTCGATTGTGAGATAAGTGGTTAATAAATATTAATAAGTTAAGCTTTTGTGAGCTGCATCTTGCTTTATCGGGTACACAGTGGGCGGCAGCTCACAAAAGCTTATATCTTTGATTACTTATTTATTTAGCGTATGGCATATCATGCCTGGGCTACCAAGATATATTAACATTTCATCTAGATTAGGAAAACAATAAAATTTAAATTGTATCTTATTTTATATATTGATATTTGAACACAGCTCTTAAAAAGAGCTGTGTTCAAATTGCAGTGTCTAGGCCAGGGATGTCAAACTCGTTTTCATTGAGGACCATTGCATCAGGATTGTGTTTGACCTTGTGTGTGTGTGTGTGTGTGTGTGTGTGTGTGGCCAGGGTGGGCATGGCCAGCTGGACCTCACTCTTATCGGAGAGGGGGGCACCTGTGGTGGCCCAAGCCAGTGAAAACGGACTCCCGAGCTCTGTTTTTGCTTGCGATGGCCTCCTGCAACCCTCTGTCAGCGGAAACGGAGCTCGGGAGGGCTGCCCGTGACCCTCCCAAGCTCCATTTTCGTTGGCAGAGGCACTACGGGCTGGTCCTTCGCTGTTTCCAGGGTGGCCCCGTGGGCCAGATCTAAATACACCCCACCACCTCTGGCCAAATCTGGCCTCCGGGCCTTGAGTTTGACACCCTTGGTCTAAGCCATCTAACAAACTATTGAAGCCCAACATTATTTATATTTTTTTAAAAAATCAGCTTACAGCCGGTCATGAGGTGATCTACAATTTGACGTGGGATCCTGCAATCTCACCTAGGGTAGGATATTATGCCCCATTTATACAGAGTGTTGGCAGAGTGTTGGTTTTGGTTACCACCTTTAAAGCGCTCCATAGCTCAGGACCTGGGTACTTGCGGGACCGCCTACTACCACCAATAGCCTCCCACCGGCCGGTACGCTCTCATAGAGAGGGGCTCCTCCGGGTGCCGTCGACTGGCGGCCCCCAGGGGGAGAGCCTTCTCTGTGGGGGCACCTACTATCTGGAACGAGCTCCCCCCGGAGATACGGAGGATCCCGGATCTGTGCACCTTCCGCCACGCTCTAAAGACCTTTTTATTTCACCAGGCGGGCCTGGCCTAACTTTCTCCCTCTTTTTAAACAATTTTAATATTTTTAATATCTTTTAATTTTCAAAGTTTAAATCTGTTTTAAATTGATTGGGGTTTTAATCTGTCTGGGCCAAATTATTTAATTCGATTTTATTTCTGTTTTTTAAATTTTGTATGTATGTATTTTATTGTTGGCTGTTCACCGCCCTGAGTCCTTCGGGAGTAGGGCGGTATACAAATCAAATAAAAGTAAAAGTAAAAAGACACTATGTGAGGTGCAAATCCTCTTCGGGATTGTCCATTGCTCGCATGGTTATTCAAGGCCTGGCACATTTGTATGGACTCATTTATATGTCCTATAACTGGACGTTCAGTGACACATTTGACTTTCCATTAGGAAACGATTTTAAAAGTTGTTGGTCAGATGTTGTGTAAGTGTCAGTGGGGATTTCCTGCATTTGAGTCTTCCGGCTGATAAATGAGGAAGGTCAGCACTTTGAAAAAATCATCCTTAGTTCTAAGTTGCAATTCAAAGAGAGAAACAACATAAAACTAAGGAGAAATTTCCTGACAGAACAATTAATCAGTGGAAGAACTCTAGAAGTTGTGGGTGCTCCAACATTGGAAGTTTTTAAGAAGAGATTGGACAACTATTTGTCTGAAATGGTATAGGGTTTCCTGCCTGAGCAGGGGGTTGGACTAGAAGACCTCCAGGGTCCCTTCCACCTCTATTATTCTGTTAAAAAGGTGTTACTGGACTAAAAAAAATTTTTTTTTTGGCAAGGCTGCATTATTGCATCTGTTGCATATGTGGTGAGATAGATTTCTTTCAGATAAGTAGAAATGGAAAAAGGGAAAATTGGAGTGAACTTAAAACTTGACTCTGGTAAAGAGAATTGTAATTTGTGAGTGTGCAAAGAAGATACGAGTGTGTATATGTTATTTAGAACGCCACGAATGGTGATTTAAAGTCTTTGGTCCTTTATTATTCTTTCAAGTAAAGCCCAGAGGTGAGACCTTTGCTATGAATAATTATGTTGAGATTTAAGGCAGGCTTAAAATTTAAATGCCCCTCCCCTCCCAAAGATATCGCTGCTGATATGTGTCTAATGGACCGGTGGGGGACAGTGGTATATTTTAGTAACTGAAGTTTCTGGATTTTCTGAATGTGTACCCTGTCCCAACCTATAAGTTGGGTTTATGCAATATACTAAGTGCAAACTGAACACTAACAAAGTTTAGGCTGCTAGAGGAAAGTATTTGTAGCTCAGGGTTGACATGAGGGGTCCTTGGTGTTCTCTGAGCTTGGTTGCTTCCTTTTAGACGTTTCATGACCCAACTAGGTAATATCGTCAGGGCTACCAGGGAGTGGGGATTGCAGATGGGAGGGGGGAGGAGGAGCAGGAAGGACTGGGGGGTCCTTGATGCTGTCTGAGCTTGGTGGTTTTCTTGCAGACGTTTCATGACCCAGCTAGGTAACATCGTCAGTGTTACCAGGGAGTGGGGATTGCAGACGGGAGGAGCAGGAGCAGGAAGGACTGTGAGGGTCCTTGGTGGTTTTCTTGCACGTTTTATGTGTTTAAGACGTTTTATGACCCAACTAGGTAACATCATCAGTGCTAATCAACTGGTCATCATTGATTAGCACTGATAATGTTAACCTGGTTTGAGTCATGAATGATGGCTAACCTTTTTGCCATCACGTGCCAAAAGCGGGGAGAGCGCCGGGGGGGGGGCGTGCACACGTGTGCCCACACCCATAATTATATGCTCCACACACCCTGTGCTCCTCCCGCTTTTGGCACGCGATGGCACGGTGGGCCCGGTAGGCCTGTTTTTTGCTCTCCCCAGGCTCCAGAGCTTCTCTAGGAGCCTGGGGAGGGCGAAAACAGCCTTTCCCAACCCCTGGAGGCCCTCCAGAGGCCAGAAATGGCCCGTTTGCCAACTTCCGGTCCCACCACATAGATTTGAAAGTCGGTGGGACCGGAAGTCAGTAAATGGGCCATTTCCGGCCTCCGGAGGGCCTCTGGGGGGATGGGGAAGGCCATTTTCGTCCTCCCCAGTCTCCTAGAGAGGCTCTGGAGCCTGGGGAGAGCAAAAAATGGGCCTTCCCCACCCCCCCAAGGCCCTCCAGAGGCAGGAAACAGCCTATTTCCCTACTTCTGGTGGGCTCAGAAGGCCCGAAAATCAGCTGGCCAGCACATGCACGCGCGCCAGAGCTGAGCTCACGTGCCCACCAATATGGCACCACGTGCCACCTGTGGCATGTTCGCCATCACGGGCATAGGCTGTTGTATATGAAGCACAGTTATGAATGTTGTTCAGTGGAAAATCCCCCAGTTTTGTTGTGTTTTAACAGCAGCACCACGGCGTCCAACTCACCTGTGTTTTCAACTGCCGAGTGTTTTTTTTTAAAATTGTGTTTCGGTTGCTACTATGATTCAGAGAGAATCCTACATGTGTGAGAAAACATTGACATAATGAAGGCACCTCTGCCTTTCCTTAGTCTCTAGTTCTGAGCAACCGGATTCAGTCGCAACACAATTGACCCCAACATTTTGAATTAATTTTGCTTTTCAATTCGGCCAGGCTGATGGTGAACACATTTGGGTTCGGATTAGAACAGAATTGAATTTTTTATTGACCAAGTGTGATTGGACACACAAGGAATTTGTCTTGGTGCATACGCTCTCAGTGTACATAAAAGACAAGATATGTTTGTCAAGAATCATAAGGTACAACACTTTTTTTTTTTTTTTTAATTTGATTTATATGCCGCCCTTCTCCGGAGACTCAGGGCGGCTTACAATGTGCTCAGCAATAGCCTTCATCCTTTTGTATATTTATACAAAGTCAGCTTATTGCCCCCACAACTGGGTCCTCAATTTACCTACCTTAGAAAGGATGGAAGGCTGAGTCAACCTTGAGCCTTGGCGAGATTCGAACCTGCAGTAATTGCAGGCAGCTGGTCTTAATAACCAGCTTAATAACAGGGTGCCTTAGACCACTGTACTACCAAGGCTCTTAATGATAGTCGTAGTGTACACATGATACAAGCAACAAAATTACAGTCATACAGTCATAAGTGGGAGGAGATGGGTGGTGGGAAAGATGAGAAGATTAATAGTAGTGCAGACTTAGTAAATAGTTTGACAGTGTTGAGGGAATTAGTTCTTTAGCAGAGTGATGGCGTTCAGGAAAAAACTGTTCTTGTGTCTAGTTGTTCTGGTGTGCGGTGCTCTATAGCATCGTTTTGAGGGTAGAAGTTGAAGGAATTTATGTCCAGGATGCGAGGGGTCTGTAGATATTTTCTCAGCCCTCTTTTTGACTCATGCAGTATACAGGTCCTCAATGGAAGGCAGGTTGGTAGCCATTGTTTTTTCTGCTGTTCTAATTAACCTCTGAAGTCTGTGTCTGTCTTGTGGGTTGCAAAGCCAAACCAGACAGTTATAGAGGTGCAGATGACCGACTCCATAATTCCTCTGTAGAACTGGATCTACAGAATGATTAGTTCTATAGTTAATTCAGAATGATTGGTTAATCATTCTGAAATCTGTGCTGTTATCCCAAGGGTGAAATCTAAAATTTTTCCCTACCGGTTCTGTGGGCGCGGCTTGGTGAGCATGGCAGGGGAAGGATACTGCAAAATCTCCATTCCCACCCCACTCCAGGGGAAGGATACTGCCAAATCCCCATTCCCTCCCCACTCCTGGGGGAAGGATATTGCAAAATCTCCATTCCCACCCCATTCAGGGTCCAGCCAGAGGTTCTCCGAACTACTCAAAATTTCCGCTACCGGTTCTCCAGAACCTGTGAGAACCTGCTGGATTTCACCCCTGTGTTATCCCCATAATGGACAGGTAGTCCTTGACTTATAAGAGTCCATTCAGTGACTGTTCAAAGTTTACAACGGCACTGAAAAAAAATGACTTAAGACCGCTTTTTCATAATTACGACCTTTACAGCATCCCCAGGGTCATGTGATCAAAATTCAGAATGTTTGGCAACTGGTTCATATGTACGACCTTGGCTGTGTCCCAAGGTCACATTGATCACCCTTTGAGACCTTCTGACAAGCAAAGTCAATGGGGAAGCCAGGTTCACTCAACAACTCACTTATCAACTGCAGTGATTCACTTAACAGCTGTGGGAGGAAAAGTTATAAAACGAGGCAAAACTCACTTAACAAATGTCTCAGCTAAGAACAGAAATGTTGGGCTCAGATGTGGTCGTAGGTCAAGGACTACCTGTATTCACAAGTTGATCCGTACTGAAATTTCAGATGCCTGCTTACTTTTTTTCCTTTCGTTGTGGGTCTGTGGGAAAGAATCCATGGGAATTCACACACCCGCAAATCAAACCTCGAGTGCTTTTACTTAGCATGGGTGTGTTCCAGCCGGTCTTTATGACCTACATTTTGTGGACTCCATTCCTTCCTCCTCGGAAGAGCTTTAAGAAGCACATGTTCAGGCATCCCACAACTCCAGGAGTCGTAAGATGGTTCTCTGCTTCTCATCCTTGAGACAGAACCACAGGTCAGAATAACAGATGGAAGGGACCTTGGAGGTCTTCTAGTCCAGCCCCCTGCTCAAGCAGGAGGACCTATACCAGCGATGGCTAACCTTTTTGCCATCGCGTGCCAAGTGGGGGTGGGGTGGGGGAGGTTGGCGCGCATGCGTGCCCACACCTATAGTTCTATGCGCCCTGCCCTACGCGCTCAACCCCCCCTCCTCCCTGCTCCTGGCATGCGATGGCCCAGTAAGCCCGTTTTTCTTTCCCACCTGGCTCCAGATCCTCTCTATGCATCTTGCGTTTCCCTTTCCTCCTCTTCCTCCTCCTCTTCCTCCTTCTCCCACTTTCCTTTTCCCTTCTCCTTTTCTTCTCCTCTTCCCCTTCCCCTTCTCCCTCCTCCCCCTTTTACTTATCCTTCCTCCTCTTCCTCCTTCTCCTCCCACTTTCCTTTTCCCTTCTCCTCCTTCTCTCCTCTTCTCCTCTTCCCCTTCCCCTTCTCCCTCCTCCTCCTTTTACTTATCCTTCCTCCTCCTCCCTCCTTCTTCTCTTCCCCTTACCTTCTCTTGCATTTCCCTTTCCTCCTCCTCTTCCTCCTCCTCCCACTTTCTTTTTCCCTTCTCCTCTTCCTCTCCTCTTCCCCTTCCCCTTCTCCCTCCTCCCCCTTTTACTTATCCTTCCTCCTCTTCCTCCTTCTCCCACTTTCCTTTTCCCTTCTCCTTTTCTTCTCCTCTTCCCCTTCCCCTTCTCCCTCCTCCCCCTTTTACTTATCCTTCCTCCTCTTCCTCCTTCTCCTCCCACTTTCCTTTTCCCTTCTCCTCTTCCTCTTCCTCCCCTTCCCCTTCTCCCTCTTCCCCCTTTTACTTCTCCTTCCTCCTCCTCTTCCTCCTTCTCCTCCCACTTTCCTTTTCCCTTCTCCTCCTTCTCTCCTCTTCTCCTCTTCCCCTTCCCCTTCTCCCTCCTCCTCCTTTTACTTATCCTTCCTCCTCCTCCCTCCTTCTTCTCTTCCCCTTACCTTCTCTTGCATTTCCCTTTCCTCCTCCTCTTCCTCCTCCTCCCACTTTCTTTTTCCCTTCTCCTCTTCCTCTCCTCTTCCCCTTCCCCTTCTCCCTCCTCCCCCTTTTACTTATCCTTCCTCCTCTTCCTCCTTCTCCTCCCACTTTCCTTTTCCCTTCTCCTCTTCCTCTTCCTCCCCTTCCCCTTCTCCCTCCTCCCCCTTTTACTTCTCCTTCCTCCTCCTCCTCCTCCCACTTTCCTTTTCCCTTCTCCTCCTCTCCTCTTCTCCTCTTCCCCTTCCCCTTCTCCCTCCTCCTCCTTTTACTTATCCTTCCTCCTCCTCCCTCCTTCTTCTCTTCCCCTTACCTTCTCTTGCATTTCCCTTTCCTCCTCCTCTTCCTCCTCCTCCCACTTTCCTTTTCCCTTCTCCTCTTCCTCTCCTCTTCTCCTCTTCCCCTTCCCCTTCTCCCTCCTCCTTTTACTTATCCTTCCTCCTTCTCCCTTCTTGTTCTCTTCCCCTTACCTCCTCTTGCATTTCCCTTTCCTCCTCCTCTTCTTCCTCCCCCCTTCCCTTTTCCCTTCTCCTCTTCTTCCTCTCCTCTTCTCCTCCTCCCCTTCCCCTTCTCCCTCCTCCCCCTTTTACTTCTCCTTCCTCCTCCTCTTCCTCCTTCTCCTCCCACTTTCCTTTTCTTTTTTTTTTGTCGAATCTTTGTCCTGGCTAACGAGGGTTGACTTTCCCTCTGCTGGTGAAAGTGTGGCAGAGGAACGGAAGGTTGTATTTACTTGCTCTGGGTTTGGCTGCTTTCAGGCTTTTGGAAGGAAGAGGCAGAGCAACGGGCAACACAGAGATGGCGCGGCTGGTGGCAGTTTGCAGAGACAGCGAGGAAGAATTCCTCTTCGAGAGGCTGCAGATCCCCCTCTACATCGATGACACCCTGACGGTAAGCGAGTCGCACGGGCCACTTCACTCTGCGTCGGAGGGCGGAGGGGGGGGACACGGAGAGGTTTGCAACAACGCCACACAACGGGTGTTTTGCAATCCCTAGGCAAGCAATTCCCCCCCCCCCTCTTCCCCTCGTCGTCCTCTTTTCCTTGCAGACTCTGGAAAAGGCCTCCGGCCCCGCCTCGGAGCCCTCCCTTTGCAGTAATTGGTACACTAGGGTTGCCTCCAGTGCCCGCCCGTAATGTGCTTTTTCCCTTACCCACGGTCTGGGAGACACATGCATGCACACACACACAGACGCGCGCACAAAAACACACACACAAACGGGCAACACACATGCACTCACTCGGGAGGCCTAAGCCGGAGAGTCGAGGCCATTTTGGAACCTGAGCGTCTATATCGCCCATCGGAGGCCTTGTGCAGCTTTGTGGGTGGGGTGGGGTGGGATGGGGGTGGGGAGGGGGATAAAAGACCCACACATGCAAACTGCGGTGGGGGAAGGGGAGAAGATGGCTGCGTTGTTTGGTGTCACTTTTAACTCTCGGACGGGGGTCGGGTCCCTGTCCCCCCCCCCACTTTTCCCAGATCGTGGAGGGTGGAACTTCGGGTGGCTTTGCAACACCTGTCCGGTTTTTTGCACGCTTCGTTTTGAGGATGTGCATTTTAATTTTTTTCGTTTACAAGGAAGGGAGGGAGGAAGGAAGGAAGGAAGGAAGGAAGGAAGGAAGGAAGGAAGGAAGGGGGGGTAGGGTGGCAGGGTTGGCTTGCTTGTATTATTCGCTTGCAGGTTGGTTTTTTTTTTTTTTTTTTTTTTGTGTGTGTGTGTGCAAGATAGAGGTTTGGGCAGGAAAGAGCCCAATTCCCAGTGGAACCAAGTAGAGAAATTTCTTCCTAATTTTGAAGGTGACACCCGCAAAATATTTCAGAAATTTACTTGTGGATTTTTTTTTAACTTTCTCCATTCATTTAATACTCTTCCAATCTGTTCACTTTCCTTCTTTCCTTCCTTCCTTCCTTCCTTCCTTCCTCCCTCCCTCCCTCCCTCCCCCCTTTCTCCCTCCTTCCTCCTTTCTTCCCTCCCCTTCCCTCCCTCCCCCCTCCCTCCCTCCCTTTTCCTTTTCCTTCCTTCCTTCCTCCACCTTCCTTCCCTTCCTCCCCCTTCCTTTTCCTCCCTCCCTCCCTCCCCCTTCCTTTCTTCCTTCCCTTCCTCCCCCTTCCTTTTCCTTCCTCCTCCTTTCTTCCCTCCTCCTTCCTTTTCTTTCCTTCCCTCCCCCTCCCTCCCCCTTCCTTCCTTCCTTCCTTCCCTCCTTCCTTCCACCCTTCCTTTTACTTCCTTCCTTCCTCTTCCTTTCTTCCCTCCCCCTTCCTTTTTTTTCCTTCCCTCCCCCTCCCTCCTCCTTCCTTTTCCTTCCTTCCTTCCTCCTCCTTTCTTCCCTCCCCACCTTCCTTCCTTCCACCCTTCCTTTTACTTCCTTCCTTCCTCCTCCTTTCTTCCCTCCCCCTTCCTTTTCTTTCCTTCCCTCCCCCTCCCTCCTCCTTCCTTTTCCTTCCTTCCTTCCTCCTCCTTTCTTCCCTCCCCACCTTCCTTCCTTCCACCCTTCCTTTTACTTCCCTCCCTTCCTTCCTTCCTTTTTTTCCTTCCTCCCCCCTTCCTTTTCCGCCTTCCCTCCCCCCATCTCTCTCAGGGCTGCGTTCTTTTTAACTCTCCTACCCAGGCCCTGATCCATGGCTTCCAACTCCCATCTTAACTTGCTTGCTTCTTATTTTCGGGTAGCTTAGCCAACCTCTTGGAGATAAGGCTATTGGAGATAAGGCTATTGGATCAGGCTGGCAGAAGGAGGGCCCAGTTAGGATCATCGGTCTAAATTGGCAATTTTAATGGGTAGAATGAGAAGTCCCCCATTTTCCTATTCTGTATATCCCGGTCATTAATCCTTGGCTTATGACTGCAATTAGGATCAGCAAGGCAGTTAAGTGACTCGCGCAGGATTTCAATACTTTTTTTTTTTGCCATGGTTGACGAGGTGATCAGTGCAGTCGTTAAGTGAATCATGAGGTCATTAAGCGAATCCTGCTTCCATGGACTTTGTCACATGACCCTGGGATGCTGCAGCCATCGTAAATACACACTGCTTGCTAAGCTTTTGAATTTCATGTGACCCTCGGAAGGCTGCGACCACAGTTCTTGTATGTCGGGGCAGTGGTGGGTTCCACCCGGTTCCGCCGAGCCGGTAACGGTGACGATATGACGTCACCGAACCGGTTCTCCCCCCCCCCCGCCCCCCATGTTTTTTTTACCTTTTATTTGGCCCCACCCCCAATCTATTGCTGCCTCCTGAGTCCCAGCTGATGGGCTATAAGGAAAAAAACTGTTTAAATTCTTGCTGCAGGGCTTCAAAGAGCGGCCCTACAGCTGATCAGTGGTAAAAGGCAGTTTAGTGCCTCCAAAAACAAATGAGTAGATCGGTGCCTGCAAAAATACATGAGTAGATCAGTGCCTGCAAAAATAAATGGGTAGACCGGTACAGCTCTGCAAGCAGTTAAAAGCCTGGTAGACCAGTACCTCTGCTAAATCCTAAAGAATTGTCACATAACCATCAAGCCACACCCACAAAATAAGCCACGCCCACAGAACTGGAAGTAAAAAAAAAAAAAATTAGAACCCACCCCTGGTCAGGGGTGTCAAACTCAAGGCCTGCGGGCCAGATCTGGCCTTCGGGGCTGACCAGGGAACAATGAAACTGCGATGTGGCCTGTGGGACCTCTGCCAGCGAAAACGGAGCTCGGGTGAGGGCGGGTGGCCGTCCCGAGCTCCGTTTCCGCTGGCAGAGGGTTGCAGGAGACCATCGTAGCTGGCCGAGCACTCGGGCCACCACAGGTGCCCCCGACACGAGTGACATCGAACTGGCCACGCCCACCCTGGCCACTCCCCCCCCCCCCCAAGGTCAAACACAACCCTGATGCGGCCCTCAATGAAATCGAGCTTGACACTCCTGTTGTATGTGCAAGGACTGGATTGTAAGTCACTTTTGAACTGGTCACTAAATAAACGGTTGGAAGTCAAGGACAACATGCACTTGGATGCTCGGAGTGCGATTTCCATCCGCTGCATTGAGCGATGGGAATAAAGGACCTGTTGACTTGGGAGATCAACAGCTTGGGGAAATCCAGGCAGAAAATTTGGACTTTGCAGAGACAGATTCTTCCTCTGCCCTCAGTTTCCCAATGAGAGACCTTTCTGGATCGCCGGTCCAGATTGTTGAGTGCCTCCGACACAAGGTGTGCAGGCGGTCCTTGGCTTAAGACCACAATAAGAGCCCAAAATTCCTGCCGCTAAGCGAAGACAGTTGTGAAGTGAGTTTTGCCCCCATTTTACCACCTGTCTTGCCGCAGTTGTTAAAGGAATCACTGCGGCTGTTAAGTGAGTCACACGGTTTGTTAAGTGAATCCGGCTTCCCCACTGACTTTGCTTGTCGGAAGGTCAACAAATGCTGATCACATGACCCTGGGATATCGTCATAAATATGAGTCAGTTGCCAAGCGTCTGAATTTTGATCACATGACCGTGGGGACGCTGCAACAGTCGTTAAGTGTGAAAAATGGTCATAAGTCACTTTTTATCAGTGCCGTTGTAAGTTTGGATGGTCACTAAACGAACTGTTGTAAGTTGAGGACTACCTGTCCACAGCTCCCGACTTGCTTGGAAAAAGATCCAAATTAAATACCCAATACAGGTAGTCTTTGAGCTACCTCAATTGAGCCCAAAGTTTCGTTGCTAAGTGAGTTTTGCCCCATTTTAACACCTTTCTTGCCAGAGATGTGAAGCAAACCACTGCAGTTGTTAAGTGAATCAATCGGTCATTAAGCGAATCAGGCTTCCCCCATTGACTTGAGTTGTTGGAAGCCGGCTGGGAAGGTTACAATGGCGATCACATGACCTCTGAGCAGTGCAACCGTCATAAATACAGGTCCTCGACTTACAACAGTTCACTTAGCGACTGTTCGGAGTTACGATGGCACTGAAAAAAGTGACTTACGACCGCTTTTCACAGTTACGACATTTCCAGCATCTCCACAATCGTGTGATTGAAAATTCAGATGCTTCGGAACCGACTCACATTTATGACGGTTGCAGTGTCCCGGGGTCATGTGATCCTGTTTTACGACCTTCTGACAAGCAAAGTCAATGGGGGAAGCCAGATTCACTTAACAACCATCTTACTAATCCAATGACTGAACATCTGGTCGTAAAATGGGGGAAAAATTCACTTAACAAATATCTCGCTTAACAACCGAAATTTAGGGCTCAGTTGTGTGTGGTCGTTACATCGAGGACTACCTCTACAAGCCAGTTGCCAAGCACTTTGTATTTTGATCATGTGACCATGGGGATGCTTCAATTGTAAATGTGGGGGGGGAAAAGGGCCATAACTCGCTTTTTTTTTCAGTGCCTTTGTAACTTAGAACAGTCACTAAACAAATGGTTGTAAGTCGAGGACTTCCCATATTGCCAAAGGCCAATTTAGCTACTGTGGTTGTTCAGTATTAACCGAGATGGAAACCTGGTGCCCTTTGTATGCTTCGGATTATAGTTTTCCCAGCCTTGTCATTAATAGGAATTAAATGAGTTTCTCCGCTTAAGCCTGGAAAACAATAGTCCTCTATTATTATTTTCAGGCAGACCACTTGAAAGGGGCCCTTTGATCTCAGCCTGAATCGCTTCGTGAACTCACCGCACAACTGCAAGCACTTTTATTTTAATCATCGCAGCGGTTGCTTTCTAAGGCGGCGGCGGGTGTGTCCCTCGTGAGTGCAGTTTTGTGACGAGGGTGGCAATTGCCTTAACGCCTCGGGTGCCGTTTCACAAAAGAGAGTTTTCGAACTGGGAAACGTCCAAGGGAAACATTCTTAGACTGCACCAGTGGCGTGTTAGAAAGTCCCTGGATCTCCGATGGAAGATAAAAATATTTAGATTTTAGGGTTGAACTGTGGGGGCTTGGTGTCCTCTGGCTTTGGTGGTTTTCTTGCAGATGTTTCATGATCCTAACTAGGTAAGCTCATCAGTGCTCTTGACGATGTTATAGGTAGTGTGTGTGTGTGTGTGTGTGTTTTCTTTAATTTTCGTAGGTCTTTATGTGTATTTCTCTTTAGCCAGGTTCTTCCTACGTAAACAAATACTGTACCTTTACAGGGAGGATACATGGGATGAAGGTGTGGCTAACTGATGAGGGCTTATAAGTCCGAAAGAGATCTATCTTAGTCTCCTTAGTCTCCCAATGGGCAGCAGGGAGCTTGCTGGCTGCTGGAAAAAAAAGCCTAGAAACTAGTGGATTGGGATTTCACTGAACTAGGGCTGCATAAAAATCTTGGTTTACGTAGGAAGAACCTGGCTAAAGAGAAATACACATAAAGACCTACGAAAAGAAAACAAAACAAATACTGTACCTTTACAGGGAGGATACATGGGATGAAGGTGTGGCTAACTGATGAGGGCTTATAAATCCGAAATAGATCTCTCTTAGCAGGGGTGGGTTCTAAATTTTTTTATTACCGGTTCTGTGGGCGTGGCTTGGAGGTCATGTGACTAGGTGGGCGTGGCTAGCTGGTCAGAGTCATTTCTGGAAGCTCCTCGCACTTACGACCAGTCCTCGCACTTACGACCCGACTCACTTGTTTGTGTTTAACACTGATCACCTGTAGGACGGCCCTTTGAAGCCCCGCTGCAAGAGTTTAAACAATTTTTTTCCCTCTAGTCATCAGCTGGGAGTCAGGATGCAGCAATAGATTGGGGGTGGGACCAAATAAAAGGTAAGAATAACGTGGGGGAGTGGGAGGGCGGGGGGGAGAACTGGTTCGGTGATGTCATATCGTCACCGCTACCAACTTGGTCAAACCGGGAAGAACCCACCACTGTCTCTTAGTCTCCTTAGTCTCCCAATGGGCAGCAGGGAGCTTGCTGGCTGCTGGAAAAAAAAGCCTAGAAACTAGTGGATTGGGATTTCACTGAACTAGGGCTGCATAAAAATCTTGGTTTACACAGGAAGAACCTGGCTAAAGAGAAATACATACATACATACATACATACATACATACATACATACATACATACATACATGCATACATACATACAGTCAGTGTTTTTCTGTTGAAGCACCTGGTCTACCCCAATATGGGAGGGGGCATTCTGCTCCCTTTTGCCTTTCAGCTCCAATCCAGGAGCCCTCAAGCAGTCGCATTCACGACAAACCATTTTATACCGAATTTATATTTGCTGATAAAGAAATAAAGGGAGACTAGTATAGATCTATTTCAAGCTATTTAGCTCTCATCAGCTAGCCATACTCTTACTAGCTACTTGGGCTACCCAGCTAGCCCAAGTTCGAATCCGAATAAGGGTATGGCTAGCTGATGAGAGCTAAATAGCTTGAAATAGATCTATACTAGTCTCCCTTTATTTTATCAGCAATTATAAATTTGATATGTGTGTGTGTGTATGTACACACACACACACCGTGTTTCCCCGAAAATAAGACCCTGTTTTATATTTTTTTGAATCTTGAAATAAACGCTTGGCCTTATTTTCGGGGAGGTCTTATTATTTTGCGGTGCGTGGAACAAGATGGGGCTCCTCTTGCCGTCCTACCTGATTTCCAGCTCTGCATTTAAATATTTTTAGGGAGGGCTTATTTTCAGGGGGAGGCTTATTTTAGCGCATGCGCTCAAAAGCCCGATTAGGCTTATTATCAGAGGATGTCTTATTTTTGGGGAAACAGGATATATATATATCCTGTTTCCCCAAAAATATACAGTATATATAATAACAGAGTTGGAAGGGACCTTGGAGGTCTTCTAGTCCAACCCCCTGTTTAGGCAGGAAACCCTACACCACTTCAGACGAGGGGTGGGTTCTACTTAACTTTACTACCGGTTCTGCTTTTGTCGTGCGCTTCTGCGCATGCGCAGATCACCCATGATGATGTCAGGGCAGGTGGGCGGAGCCTCCCGCCGGTTTTACTACCAGTTCTAAAAAACCGGACAGAACTGGGAGCAACCCATCACTGCTTCAGACAAATGGTTATCCAACATCTTCTTAAAAACTTCCAGTGTTGGAGCATTCACAACTTCTGGAGGCAAGTTGTTCCACTGGTTAATTGTTCTAACTGTCAGGAAATTCCTCCTTAGTTCTAAGTTGCTTCTCTCCTTGATGAGTTTCCACCCATAGTCCTTGACTTATGACTAGTCGTTCAGAGTTATGACCTACCTGATAAAAAGGGGAACTTACCATCTGGATTCAAAGTTTTGATGGTTGCGTCCACTGTGGTTGTGTGACCGCACTTCGAGCATTGGTCAACACGGCTACCTGTGCGATTACTTCTGGTTTTCAGCAAAACTGCACCCATAGCCAACGATTTCATGGCTGTGGTATCTACGGTAATTGTCATTAGAAAGAAAGGCCCATGAAGAACCGGAGGTCACACCTTTAGGTCAGTCCCTTTCATACATGCTCAGTTGTAATTTACCATTGATTGAAGAAAGGAACATCAGTATGATAGCAGTATCCCAGTATTTGAGAGGCTGCCACAAAGAAGAAGGGGTCAGATTATTTTCCAAAGCACCAGAGGGCAGGACAAGAAACAACGGTTGGAAACTAATCAAGGAGAGAAGCAACCTGGAATGAAGGAGAAACTTCCTAACAGTGAGGACAATTAACCAGTGGAACAGCTTGCCACCAGAAGTTGTGGGTGCTCCATCACTGGAGGTTTTTAAGAAGAGACTGGACAGCCGCTTGGTACAGGTTCTCCTGCTTGAGCAGGGGGCTGGACTAGAAGACCTCCAAGGTCCCTTCCAGCTCTATTCTATTCTAATTCTAACGTGACGTGCAAATAATGTAGAAAATAAAGTTCTCCTTTCTGAGGTCATCACCTCAGCAATGAGTAGTTTGCAGTGGAACTGTGCCCAACAAAAGTCATTCTACAATAATGTTCCAATTTCAAGGCCATGCAATAAAGTAAGTGATTTGTTGTATTTGTTCGGAAACACAATTTATTTAAAAATACCAGTGTTTATGCAACTGAAACTTGCCAAACACAATGAGAAAATGCGGACCGCAAGGTAATCCTCGATTTACAACCGTTCATGACCGTGGTAACTACCGGGTTTCTCCTAAAACAGGACCCATTAAATTTTAACAGATCTGTTAAAATTGAGTTAAAATTAAGACCTACCCCCAAAATTTGGCCCTATTTAAGCGCATGCGCGGCCAGGCTTGCCGGAATGGACGACGGCAGGCTTTTTTGGGTGGACGGCTGGAGTGACCATTACAGGTAGGCAAGGGTGCGCGAGGCGCATGGGTCGCGTTGCTTGCTCTTTTCGGCTGCAAAAGAAGCGGCCCGGTGGCCAGGCCAGGCACATGGGGGGGAAATTAAGACACCCCTCGAAAAGAAGGCCTAGCTGTTTTTTCGGGAGTCAAAAGAAATTAAGACAATTAACACCGTAATTGTCACTGGAAAGAAAGGGACACGAAGAATCGGCAGTCACTCCATAAGGTCAGTCCCTTTCATACATCCATGCAATGTTACAATGCACATACAAAGGATTTTTCGTGGCAACACTAAAAATGCTTTCACTATTTATTGTTTGCAGTTCTCCCCATCGCTCCCAGAGATACTGATACTTTTGAGACAGGTGAAATAATTTTCAAATAATTTTGGCCTTCAGCCCTTGACTGTTTTTCTTTTCCCTTTTTCTTTTTCTTTTTTTTTTTTAAATTTTTTATTATATTTTTATTGTTAAAGAATAACAGAAAGGAAAAAAAAAATCAATACAAAAAATCAATAGTAAGGAAAGAAAAAAAATTTTCCCCCAACGTGCTATACAAACGGAAAGGAAGTTTTAGGAAATTGAAGTCTTCAATTCTTCCAGAAATCTCTTTGATAAGGTACTGGTGCCGATTCATCCAATCTCCCAAGTGCAAAGTCCACAAATGGTTGCCAAGTGTTCCAAAAAACATTTTCTTTATATATACCACTTCTAATTTTAATATCACAAGTCAATTTATCATTTAATGCAAATTTCCATGTTTCATTGTACCATTCTTCTAATTTTAAGTCAACATTTAATTTCCAATATCTAGCAATTATAATTCTCCCCATTATAACCAAAATCTTTTCCCTTTTTCTTTCCTTTAATGACCGCCGCAAAAAAATGTGAAATCGCGTCGGTCACCTGACAATCAATATTATGACTTACGAACCGTAATGGGCAAGTTCCAGTATGGTTGTAACTCAAGGACTGCCTGTACTTAGCGACGAAGGGACCGAGTTGGGGCGAATGAAATGTCTTGCCTGCAAACCACCAAAGTCCAAGGAGTGCCAAGGACTTCCACATCAGAGTCTCTCATCACCAGGAATACATTCCCAACCTAAAAAAAAAAAACCCGCATAAAAATGGCTCAAACCTTCCTGCATTTCAGTGTCCTGGATGAGATCCTGTGGGTGAGAGTTGCCAGGCTTGTGCAAGATTTTGGCCGTTTTAATGAGAAAGTCCGGGTTTTGGTGATGCCTGCATCCTTTAGCAACAGATTGCACACCAGCTTCTTCTGCCTTGGGAAAACAGCCCCTGTCTTAACCCCAGCAGTCTCTCTGAAGTGCTTTATAGTTGTGAAGGGACATCTGATTGTGTAAGGCAGCTCCCTGCCTTCCATTCCTCAGCCGGGCACAACCAGGGCGTTAAGCATCTCCAGGGGTGAGTTGCTGGGAGTTCGCAGGGGTTCGGGAGAACCTCTAGCTAAGATTCTGTGCAATTCGGAGAACCCCCAAATCCCACTCCTGGTTGGCCCCACCCAGGAGTCCCCATGTGGCCTGTTTTGGATGCAGGTAAGTGCAGGGCGTTCACGGAGACTCGGGGAGTGCGAAAAACAGGCCTACTGGAAGTTTAGGAAAGGCCTCCGGAGCCTGGGGAGGCCGTTTTCGCTCTCCCAGAGGCTCGAGAAAAGCCTCCGGAGCTTGGGGAGGGCGAAAATGCTCCCCTTCCCCCGTGATGCAGGAGGCCAAGTAGGCCACGCCCACCATGGCCACACACACACACACCCAGCAACTGGGCAGAGAACCGTTTGCTAAAATTTTTGAACCCTACCCCTGGTGTTAAGCATCTCGGCTGAAGATAACTTCAGAAAGGTAGAGCATTAAAAGAAGCTTTTGCACTGTAAAGGTCACTGTTGGATCTGTAGGTAGATTATATTTAAATATAACTTCTGATAATTATCTCCGAGAAGACCTGGGATTAGTTCTAAAAAGGTACAGGGATGTGGTTTGAAAATAGAACGAATGACTTAGCAAGGTGGTAGGCTCTCGTTTACTGGAAGTGTTCAAGACTGCCTGTCAGGGTTGCTCTAATTTGGTTCCTTGCGCCGTCTGTGGGGTTGGGCTAGATGACCTCAAGGGAAGTGTTCCAATATCTCAGGGGCTGCCCCAAAGAAGAAGGAGTCAAGCTATTCTCCAAAGCACCTGAGGGCAGGAGAAGAAGCAATGGGTGGAAACTAATCAAGGAGAGAAGCAACCTAGAACTAAGGAGAAAATTCCTGACAGTGAGGACAATTAATCAGTGGAACAACTTACCTCCAGAAGTTGTGAATGCTCCAACACTGGAAGTTTTTAAGAAGATGTTGGATACCCATTTGTCTGAAGTGGTGTAGGGTTTCCTGCTTAAGCAGGAGTTGGATTAGAAATCCTCAAGGTTCCTTCCAACTCTGTTACTCTATTCCATTAACAATAGAATTCTATTTTAATTAACGCAGTTAAAAAGGACTGTAAAATCAGGACCAGTCATACGATCTTCCTGTGCTTTAACGACCAATGTATGATGAAAATCCCAGTCTTAAGGATTGCGTTAACAACGTCAACCTTGGCTATTTTTTTCCCCACAAGTCAGCTGTTCGAAGACACCCAATTTTTATTTGATCCATAAAAATTTAATCGGGGTTCATTATTTATTATTAGCTTTAAGATGTCCTCCGTATTGTTAGAAAGCAGCTTTTGAGTAGCTTTCCTAATCCCGGAGAAGTGGGCAGAGGGACCAAAGAAATGCAATTTCAATTTCCAGTTCAATTTTATTTATTGATTAGCCCATTGGGCCATATCAAGTGCAGAATTCCAAAGACAAATCATTACAAAGGTTTGGTAAAACAAATTAAGTGAGATTGGAATAACTCGCAATTAAAATACAATTAGAATAAAATGCGATCTAAAAGAAATGCTTGCAAAGAGAGGGCACCCTTGCTTGTGACTTAAGACGGAGGAATGTTGGATTAGGTCAAAGGCCTTTGCTTGGCGCTAGAGAAGAAGCCGACAAGGTCCTTCCTCAAAGACCTTTGATCTTCTCAAAGGACAATTTGAGAATTCCAGGGATTTGGCACCGGGGGCAAAGGTGAGTTGGGAGCAGGCACCTGACCAGCATGCTTCTTAGCCCTTCAATATTTATTTATTTATTTAAAACGTTTATATAGCCGTCCATCTTTCAACCATGTCTGGGCAGCTCTCAATCCAAAATTAAGACGTACAAGTAGTTCTCGACTCACGACCGTAATTGAGCCCCATTGGCAAGCAGGGCATATGTTAGGTGAGTCATTTTATGACCCTTTTTGCCGTGATTGTTAAGCAAATAGTGAACCGGCCAGTCATTGAACGAATCTGGCATGCCCCCCCTAGGGTAGTGGCAAGTGACAATTGTTGCTACAAATCAGTGTTTCTCAACCTTGGTAGCTTGAAGATGGGTGGACTTCAACTCCCAGAATCCCAACGCTGGCTGGGGGATTCTGGGAGTTGAAGTCCACCCATCTTCAGGCTATCAAGGTTGAGAAACACTGCTGCAAATATTTTAAATACAGGTAGTCCTCCAGTTACGATCACAATTGAGCCCAAAATTTATGTTGCGGAGTGAAATTCATTTCTTCAGTGAATTTTGCCCCATTTTACGACCTTCCTTGCCACAGTTGTTAAATAAGTCACTGAAATCCTTAAGTTAGTAACAGGGTTGCTAAGTGAATCTGGCTTCCCTATTGACTTGTACTTTGTCAGATGGTCGCAAAAGCCGAACAAAGGACCCACACGATATTGCGACCGTCATAAGTATGAACCTGTTGCCAAGCGTCTGAATTTTGATCCCGTGACCACGGGGATGCTGCAACGGTCATTAAGTGTGAAAAAAAACGGCCCTAAGTCACTTTTTTCAGTGCCGTTGTAACTTCGAACGGTCACTAAATGACTTGTTTGTAAGTCGAGGACCAGCTGTATGGTAAATACATTGCTGGTTGCCAAGCACCCAAAGTTTGATCACACAACCATGGGGATGCTGCAATAGTCATAAGTGTGAGAAACAGTCATAAGTCACTTTTTTTCAGTCCTGTTGTAACGTGGAACGGCCGTGGCTCTAAGTTTTATACTACCTGTATAAAATTGAAGGAGCCTGGATAGTTCAGCAGACTAAAAGCACTGTAATTTAACACCAGCTGTCTGCAATTACTGTAAGTTTGAATCTCACCAGGCTCAAGGTCGACTCAGCCTTCCATCCTTTCTAAGGTAGGTAAAATGAGGACCTGGATTGTGGGGGCAATAAGCTGACTTTGTATAAATATACAAAGTATGAAGGCTATTGCTTAACATATTGTAAACTGCCCTGAGTCTCCGGAGAAGGGCGGCATATAAATCAATTTTTTTTAAAAAATAATCATTTTAAAAATTATGAAACTCAACCAGATAAAACATAAAACATGCCATCAATTTATCTTTTTCCATCGTTTGGGAGCAAAGGCAGGTCTTCAAATTCTTACACAAGGCTAGCCATATCAACACCACTTTGACTTATACTGTTAGTCCTCGAGTTATGACCCCAGTTGAACCGAAAATTTATGTTGCTAAGAGAAAATTAGTTAAGTGAGTTTTGCCCCATTTTACGACTTTTCTTGCCCCAGCTGTTAAGTGAATCACTGCGGCTGTTAAATGAGTCACACAGTTGTTAAGTGAATCCGGCTTTCCCACTGACTTTGCTTGTCAGAAGGTCGCAAATGCTGATCACCTGACCCTGGGATACTGCCATCGTCATAAATATGGGTCAGCTGCCAAGCGTCTGAAGTTTGATCACACGACCATGGGGACGCTGTAACAGTCGTAAGTGTGAAAAACGGTCATAAGTCACTTTTTATCAGTTCCGTTGTAACTTTGGACGGTCACTAAACGAACTGTTGTAAGTTGAGGACTACCTGTCCACAGTTCCTAACTTGCTTGGAAAAAGTTCCAAATGAAATACCTAATACAGGTAGCCTTTGAACTACCCCAATTGAGCCCAAGGTTTCCGTTGCAAAGTGAGTTTTGCCCCATTTTACGACTTTTCTTGCCACCGTTGTTAAGTGAATCATTGCATTTGTTAAGTCAATAAGAGGGTTGTTAAGCGAATCTGGATTCTCTATTGACTTGGCTTGTCAGAAGGTCGCAAAAGGGAATCGCACGACCTTGGGATACTGCAACCGTCATAAATACGAAACAGTTGCCAAGCGTCCGAATTTTGATCACACGATCATGAAAATGCTGCAAAGGTTGTAAGTGTGAAAAACGGTCGTAAGTCACATTTTTTCAGTGCTGTTGTAACTTTGATCACCAAATGACTTCTTGTAAGTCGAGGACTACCTGTATTTATTAGGCATTCCACGTACTCTCATTCGTGCCCTAGTTTCATTACAAAGATAGTCCCCAACTTATGACCATCATTGAACCAGGAATAATGGTTGTACATCGTTGCAGTCGTAAGAAGATGCTTTATGTGGCGGCACCTGATTTTTTGACATTTTTTGTGGCAGTTAAGTGGACATAGCAGTGGTTAAGCAAATGCCACAGTCATTAAATGAATCCGTTTTAACCTAGTGGGCATTTTTGGCCGGAAAACAGAAGTAATTGGAATTACGATTATAAATTGAGGTATCATTACAGTCCTAAGTTGAGGTATTATGTGGCTGGAACTGATGATTTGACATATTTTGCAGAAGTTGTTCAGCAAAGCGTCGTTAAGCAAATGCTGCCGTCATTAAGGAAATCCATTGGGTGAATCCAATGGGTGGTTGGGTTTTTTTTGGCAGAAACCGGAAGTAAATATCAGAAACTAGCAAAAAAAATATAATTTCCCCACCCCCAAATCATGGTCATTTGACCACAGGATGCTGCAAATAGCCATGAAGGTGAGGTGGTTGCCAAATGGCCAAAATGCAATCACGTGACCGGGGCAACCCCCAAATCCCACTCCTGGCTGGCCCCCGCCCCGCCCACCCCGCCCTGCCCCTCCCAGGTGTCCGCACGCAGCTCATTTTGGATGCAGGTAAGTGCAGGGCACACACGGAAGCTCAGGGAAGGCGAAAAACGGGCCTACCGGAAGTTTGGGAAGACTGGAAACAGGCCCGTTTCCGGCCTCCAGAGGGCCTCGGGAGTCTGGGGAGGCTGTTTTCACCCTCCTGGAGGCCCAAGAAAAGCCTCTGGAGCTTCGGGAGGGCAAAAACGCCCCCTCCCCGCCGTGGTGCAGGAGGCTGACTAGGCCACACCCACCATGGCCACGCCCACCCAGCAACCAGGCAGAGAACCCCTTGCTAAATTTTTTGAAGCCCACCCCTGGTGTGTCCATCATAATTTCGAACAATCATTAAGCGATGTCCTGTAACTCCCATCAACTTTCTGAGGTTGTGTTGAAGTTTTCATTGATTTGTGGCAGCGCAAGCATTTCTGTTCACCTTCAAAGCAAAGAGGCTGTTGTGTTACAAGAGAAGGGGGTACCACAACAAGGCATAGGACCTGGGTATTTGCGGGACCGCCTTCTGCCACCGATAGCCTCCCACCGACCAGTACGCTCCCACAGAGAGGGACTCCTCAGGGTGCCGTCAGCCAGGCAATGTCGGCTGGCGACCCCCAGGGGGAGGGCCTTCTCTGTGGCAGCTCCTGCCCTCTGGAACGATTTGCCCCCGGAGATACGAAGGATATCGGATCTCCGGGTCTTTCGCCATGCCCTGAAAACTTTTCTTTTCCATCAAGCAGGGCTGGCGTGAAATCCCCCCCCCCTTTTTTTTTTAGCTTTTTAAATTGTCAATGGGTTTTAGTTTGAATGTTTTAAATTTTGGGCCAAAGTCACGTAATTCTTTTAAAATTTTAAAATGTTGTATTGGTATGTGTTTTAGTTCTGGCTGTGCACCGCCCTGAGTCCACTAGGAGAAGGGCGGTATACAAATTGAATAAAATAATAAAATAAAATAAAATAATAAAATAAAATAAAATAAAATAAAATAAAATAAAATAAAATAATAAAATAAAATAAAATAAAATAAAATAAAATAAAATAAAATAATAAAATAAAATAAAATAAAATAAAATAAAATAAAATAAAATAAAATAAAATAAATAATAAAATAAAATAAAATAAATAAAATAAAAAAATAAAATAAAATAATAAAATAATAAAACAAAATAATAAAATAAAATAATAAAATAAAATAATAAAATAAAATAAAATAAAATAAAATAATAATAAAATAATAATAAAATAAAATAATAAAATAAAATAAAATAAAATAAAATAAAATAATAAACAAACAAACAAGTCCTTAAACAGGCAGACTGATTTGAAACAGTGCTGCCAGAATGCATGCCGTCGTGGTCCCTTTAAGAAGGTCTTGAGCAACGGGGACCTTGAGATTGTGTTGCCCTCCTGAAAGTCATAAGGCTTAGCCACCTGTTGCTCCTTTTAGAACTGAACTCTTCAAGGTTTTGTTTTGTTTTTGTTTTTTTTTAATTTAATTTATATGCCGCCCTTCTCCAGAGGCTCAGGGCGGCTTACAATGTGCTAAGCAATAGCCTTCATCCTTTTGTATATTTATACAAAGTCAGCTTATTGCCCCCACAACAAGGTTGAGGTGCAAGCAAGGTCAGCGCAGCCTGCAGGTAGGCCTCGAATTATAACCATTCGTTTAATGGCCATTTGAAGTTACATTTACTGAAAAAAGTGACTTACGACCATTTTTCACACTTAACGACCGTTGCAGCATCCCCGGGGGCTGTGTGATCCCCTCTTGTGACCTTGACAAGCAAAGTCAACGGGGAAGCCAGATCCCCTTAACAACCCAGTTGTTAAGTCAACAACTGCAAGAGATTCGCTTAACAACTGTGGCAAGGAATTTATAAAATGGTCAAAACTCAACAAATGTCTCGCTTAGCAAGAGAAATTTTGGGCTCGACTGTGGTCGTAAGTCGAGGAATACCTGTACAGGACTGGATGTCACATTCAGATACAACTTCTGATCGTCTATATATGGATGGATGATGAACCATCGAATTGGTATTGACTCTTAATGACCACCCAGATAAGGGGAGTCCAACCTTGGCAGATTTATGACTTATGAACTTCAACTCTCAAAATTCCTCAGCCAGCATAGCTGGGTAGATTTCTGTGGAGATTCTCAGTCATTCAGGTGATGTGTGAAATTTCCGAAAGATGCCCTAATTAATTCATGAGCCATGAGCTGAACTTCAAAAGAAATACAGTCATTTATTAGGAGCACCATTTCGGCAATATTCGGATGCAGTTAGAACTAATCCCACGTAGATTTACGTTCCCCTATGATCCTGTCTCTCCCCTCCTCTCTGGCCATGTCATAAATCACATTCTCCAATTAACCACTTTGGCTGGCTGTGAAATCCAACACCCTCCTTCTGATTGCGGTCAGGAAGAATGTATGGAATGTAGCTTCAGTTAGGGAAATCAATCAGCTCTATCAGTTCTCCCTCCCTCCTGCTCATGGCAACTTGAAAGCTTTGCAAGTTGACATCATGGTTGTCCCAAAGGTGCTATTTTCAAGAGGCAACTGGACTTTCTTGGTTTTTCTTTGAAGATGTTTTGCTTCTCATCCAAGAAGCTTGTTCAGCTCTGACTAGATGGTGGGGAATGGAAGGATTTATACTCCTTGCAGACAGCTGGTCATTTGCATCCTTTTGGAGCATCCGTGAGGCCACTTGGAGCTTTGACTGTGTCCTCAGGGTCACCTGAGTGGTGCAAATGGATGTGCGGAGCCTTCTTGGAACTGTTGAAAGGACTGTGTTGTAGACTGGAGATAGATGGTGTTGTTTATACACACACACACACACACACACACACACACACGCCCTTCCCTCCCCCCCCCACACACATGCTGTTCAGAGAGGGTTGTCTAACTGTCTGTGAAGTTTCCGAAAAATGCCCTAATTAATTCATGAGCCATGAGCCAAACTTCAAAAGAAATACAGTCATTTATTAGGAGCACCATTTCGGCAATATTCGGATGCAGTTAGAACTAATCCCACGTAGATTTACGTTCCCCTATGATCCTGTCTCCCCTCCTCCCTGGCCATGTCATAAATCACATTCTCCAATTAACCACTTTGGCTGGCTGTGAAACCCAACACCCTCCCTACTGATTGCGGTAAGAAAGCATCTATGGAATGTAGCTTCAGTTAGGGAAATCTTATCAGTTCTCCCTCCCTCCTGCTCATGGCAACTTGAAAGCTTTGCAAGTTGACAGCTGTTCAATTTTGTCACAGGTGGCCTGACTGTCCCAAAGATGCTCAGCTGGCTTTGTGTCTAAGGAAGGACAAGGTTTGCTCACCAAATGTCTATGGAAATTCTCAGTGATCCAAGACATGGTTGTCCCAAAGGTGCTTTTTCAAGAAACAACTGGACTTTCTGGTTTTTCTTTGAAGACGTTTCGCTTCTCATCCAAGAAGCTTCTTCAGCTCTGACAGGTTGGTAGGGAATGGAAGGATTTGTACTCCTTGCAGACAGCTGGTCATTTGCATCCTTTCAGAGAGCCGTTGAGTCCACCTGGAGGTTTACAGACAGAAGGAGTATTAATCCTACCATTCCCCTCCGTCCAGTCAGAGCTGAAGAAGCTTCTTGGATGAGAAGCGAAACGCTTTCAAGGAAAAAGAAAGATTGTCCAGTTGCCTCTTGAAGAAGCATTTTTGGGACAACCATGACCTGGATGACTGAGAATCTCCATAGATACTTATGTGCGTGTGTTTTATGTAATGATGGACATCACCGGGGCAAAAGAAACAGTACAAATGGCACATGGGATCTCCAGTGTCTGCTTCCACCTGACCCCAGAACTCAACTGTCCATGTTGTTTTTCTCGTACAGATGGTGATGGAGTTTCCTGATAACATGCTAAACCTCGATGGACATCAGCACAATGGAGGCCAGTTGAAGCAGTTCATTCAGGTACGGTACTGTCTTGCGTTGCGAGATCCAAGCGCTGGGGCTTTCAAATCACAAAAATGATTACGGGACGGGAGGCTAAAGCATAGGAAGAACTCAAGTTTGATCCTGGCGGCGCTCAAGGTTGACTCAGCCTTCCGTCCTGCCGAGGTCGGTAAAATGAGGACCCCAGATTGTTGGGGTCAATGCGCTGAGACTGTAAACCATTTAGAGAGGGCTGTGTAAAGCATTGTGGGGTGGCATATAAGTCTTAAGTGCTATAAATTTAGTTTATGATTTTTATATATTATTTGTTGCCACCCAGAGTCGTTTGTTTAAGATGGTATGTTGCATCCAGTTTTGTCACCATGATATAAATGTCAGGTTTCGAGGTCATCTCAAATAAATTGCACTCCAAACAATTAATCTTTGCTGAAATATTCCATTTATTGAGTACGACAGATCTGGCCCGGACTTCGTCGTAGCCGATACTAACCCTCTGACCCCCAAACCCTTCCCTTTCCGTTCCCCAATTCTCATCTTCTCATTGGCCATCTTCCAAGTCAGTCTCCCCAGGTTCTGACCTCACCCCACAGGAATGTTCCCCTCTCCCATCCCATCTCCTAGGGGATATTATCTACAGAGAAAATAAGTAGGTGAAACGTCAAGCCTCGTCTTTTTATGGCAGCATCAGAATGCTGACAATAAAGATGTTGAGACTCTAGAAAGAGTGCAGAGAAGAGCAACAAAGAGGATTAGGGGACTGGAGGCTAAAATATAGGAAGAATGGTTGCAGGAACTGGGTATGTCTAGTTTGATGAAAAGTAGGACTAGGGGAGACATGATAGCAGTCTTCCAATATTTGAGGGGCTGCCACAAAGAGGAGGGAGTCAAGCTATTCTCCAAAGCATCTGAAGGCAGGACAAGAGGCAACAGATGGAAACTAAGCAAGGAAAGAAGCAACCTGGAACCAGTCAGAACAATTCATCAGTGGAAGAACTTGCCTCCAGAAGTTGTGGGTGCTCCAACACTGTAGGATTTTAAGAAGAGATTGGACATGTCTATGGAGATTCTCAATCATCCAGGTCATGGTTGTCTCGGTTTTTTCAAAAGGGACTTTGGTTTAATTTCTTTGAAAAGAAAAGAATGGCATGGATGGAAAACTCATCAAGGAGAGAAGCAACTTAGAACTAAGGAGGAATTTCCTGACAGTGAGAACAATTAAATCAGTGGAACAACTTGCCTCCAGAAGTTGTGAATGCTCCAACACTGGAAGTTTTCAAGAAGAGATTGGACAACCATTGGTTTCAATCAGTGGTGGGTTCCTCCCGGTTCGGCCCGGTTCTCCCGAGCTGGTAGCAGTGACAATATGACATCACCAAACCGGTTCTGCACCCCCCCCACCTACTCCCCATGTTATTCTTACCTTTTATTTGGCCCCACCCCCAATCTATTGCTGCCTCCTGAGTCCCAGCTGATGGCTAGAGGGAAAAAAACTGTTTAAACTCTTGCCACTGGGCTTCCAAGGGCCGCCCTACAGCTGATCAGTGTTAAAAGAAAACAAATGAGTAGACCAGTGCCTGCAAAAATACATGATTAGATCAGTGCCTGCAAAAATACATGAGTAGATCAGTGCCTGCAAAAATACATGAGTAGATCAGTGCCTGCAAAAATACATGGGTAGATCAGTGCTTGCAAAAATACATGAGTAGATCAGTGCCTGCAAAAAACAAATGAGTAGATCAGTGCCTGCAAAAATACATGGGTAGACCAGTGCCTCGAAAAACAAATGAGTAGACCAGTGCCTCGAAAAACAAATGAGTAGACCAGTGCCTGCAAAAAACAAATGAGTAGACCGGTACAGCTCTGCAAGCAGTTAAAAGCCTGGTAGACCAGTACCTCTGCTAAATCCTAAATAATTGTCACATGACCATCAAGCCACATCCACAAAATAAGCCACGCCCACAGAACCGGTAGTAAAAAAAAGTTAGAACCCACCCCTGGTTTGAATGTTGAATTTATATTTACTGACAAAGAAATAAAAGCAGTTTGCCCCTTCCCATATTTGGGTAGACCAGGTTGCCCTGATAGAAAAAACACCCATTGGTTTGGCTGGTATAGGGTCTCCTGCTTGAGCAGGGAGTTGGATTTAGAAGACCTCCAAGGTCCCTTCCAGTTCTGTTACTCTGTTCAGGTGCGTGGCTGTATAAATTTTGCAAACAAGCAGACTAATTTTATTTTCCAACCTATGATGGTCACTGTTGCCTTGAACTGCACCTCCATAACTGTCTGGTTTGGTTCTGCAACCCAACAAGACAGACACAGACTTCAGAGGATAATTAGAACTGCGGAAAAAACAATGGCTACCAACCTGCCTTCCACTGAGGACCTGTATGCTGCACAAGTCAAAAAGAGGGCTGTGAAAATATCTACAGACCCCTCACATCCTGGACATAAATTCCTTCAACTTCTACCCTCAAAACGATGCTATAGAGCACTGCACACCAGAACAACTAGACACAAGGACAGTTTTTTCCCCGAACGCCTTCACTCTGCTAAACAACTAATTCCCTCAACACTGTCAAACTATTCACTACGTCTGCACTACTATTAATCGTCTCATCATTCCCATTACCCATCTCCTCCCACTTACGACTGTATGACTGTAACCTTGTTGCTGGTATCCTTAAGATTTATATTGACTGTTTCCTAATATGATTTGATTGCTTATTTGTACCCCGTGACTATCATTAAGTGTTGGACCTTATGATTCTTGATGAATGTATCTTTTATTTTATATACTCCAAGAGCGTATGCACCAAGACAAATTCCTTGTGTGTCCAATCACACTTGGCCAATAAAGAATTCTATTCTATTCTATTCTATTCTATTCTATTCTATTCTATTCTATTCTATTCTATTCTATTCTATTCTATTCCTATTCCTATTCCTATTCCTATTCCTATTCCTATTCCATTCTATTCTATTTAAATCTTATTCTATTCTATTCTATTCTATTCTATTCCTATTCCTATTCCTATTCCTATTCCTATTCCATTCTATTCTATTTAAATCTTATTCTATTCTATTCTATTCTATTCTATTCTATTCTATTCTATTCTATCCTATTCCTATTCCTATTCCTATTCCATTCTAGTCTATTTAAATCTTATTCTATTCTATTCTATTCTATTCTATTCTATTCTATTCTATTCTATTCTATTCTATTCTATTCTATTCTATTCTATCCTATTCTATTCTATTCTATTCTAATTTAAAGAATTCCTTGCTCTTTTCCCCTCTGCAGAGGCATAGCATGCTGAAGCAGCAAGATTTGAGTATCGCTATGATGGCAACATCACGCGAAGTCCTGAGCGCCCTTTCTCAGCTTGTCCCCTGCGTCGGCTGCCGCCGTAGCGTGGAGCGCCTCTTCTCTCAGCTGGTGGAGTCCGGCAATCCCGCTCTCGAGCCCCTCACGGTCGGGTCCAAGGGAGTTCTGTCTGTCACTCCGAGCTGCATGAGGGATGCCAAGAAGCTTTACACGCTTTTCTACGTGCATGGGTAAGATCACTGAGGGCCAGCGCCTTGCCATATCACTCAGGACTGGTGTGGGAAGATTTTTTTTTTTTCAAAAAAAAGAGGAAAGCCTTTATCAAGCTGTCTCTATACAAGTAGTCCTTGACTTATGACCACAGTGGAGCCCAAAATTTTTGTGGCTGAGCAAGACAGTTGTTAAATTAGTTTTGCTCCATTTTACAACCTTTCTCACCACCGCTGTTAAGTGAATCACTCCAGTTGTTCAGTTACTTAGTCAGTTAATGTTTTATAGATGGTGTTTGCCCCCAGCGAGATTGGCCAAAATGTTTTCAAATTTATCTACCAAGTGTTGGAGATGCGGCCACAAATTAGGAACATACTACTATATGTGGTGGACATGCCCTAGCATAAAAAAATACTGGTGTAAAATTAAGAGATGGTTGGAAGAAATTACACAAGAAAAGATAGAACTCAAACCAGAGCTGTTTTTATTAGGAATATTAGACACGTGTCACTTGAATTTTGATCACGTGACCATGGGGAGGCTGCCATGGTCACGTGAAAAATGTTCATAAGTCACTTTTTTCAGTGCCATGGTAACTTTGAACGGTTGCTAAATGAATGGATATAAGGCGAGGTCTACCTGTTCTTGACCCACTAAGCTAACTTTGGTGCTAAACTGGTTAAGTCACATCAGTTTGATGCCAGGCAACATGGCAAAACCACGGGGAGCTTTAATTTTTTATCCTACATTTGTTTTTAATCATACATACAGTATATCACAGAAGTGAGTACACCCCCTCGCATTTTGTAAATATTTAAGTATATCTTTTCATGTGACAAGACTGAAGAAATGACCCTTGGCTACAATGTAAAGTAGTGAGCATACAGCTTGTATAACAGTGTACATGTGCTGTCCCCTCAAAATAACGCAACACGCAGCCAATAATGTGTAAACCGGTGGCAACAAAAGTGAGTACACCCCTAAGTGATAATGTCCAAATGGGGCCCAAAGTGTCAATATTTTGTCTGGCCACCATTATTTTCTGGTGCTGCCTTAACCCCCTTGGGCACAGAGTTCACCAGAGCTTCACATTTACACTGATATACAAGCTGTATACTCACTTCTTTACTACTACTTTACTACTACTTTACTACTACAACAATGTAAAGTACTACTCACTACTTTACATTGTAGCCAAGTGTCTTTTCTTCGGTGTTGTCACATGAAAAGATATACTTAAATATTTACAAAATGTGAGGGGGTGTACTCACTTCTGTGACATACTGTATGTACGTACGTACTTACAAAAGTATGTATGTACGTGTGTGAGTGTGAGAGATATTTATGTAGTGTATATTGGGGATGCTGACTCTTTGGCAGCTGTATGCAACGAAATTTCATTTTAATGCATGCCGATTAGCGTACATTTAAAGTGACAAAGTTATTCTAAGTCTAATTTTCTTGGTTGGCTAGCTATCAGGGCATTTGCTGCTCAGAGTTGCGGTGAGTGACCCATGAGATGGATGGCACATAAATCCAGTAAGCAAATAAAGTAGTAAATAAAAGTTAAAGCAGATTTGAGGAAGGCGCAAGTCCTTAAAGGGGATTTAAGTACAAAAAAAAAAAATGTACAAATTGTACAGTCCTGAAATAGAGGGAAGTGTGAGGAAAAAAAATATCAAGATCACCCTGCCTTGATTTTGTTTTAATATAAGATGAGACGGAGAGAAAACCTGGGCAGATTAACCGAAAGATTCTGTTAATAATGTAATTCCACTCCTAGAAAATTTATCTCACCTGTTTTTTGAACTGGCCTACCTTACAGGGCTGATACTAGCACATTCCGCCAGGTTTTTTTAATTATTTTTTTACAGTTTCATTTAAAAAACATTTAACATTTCCTGCTGTGACCCATTAAAGGCCCTTTTGTCACCCATTCATCTACAGGCACAGTCCTCGACTTACAACAGTTCACTCAGTGTCCGTTCAAAGTTACAACGGCACCGAAAAAAGTGACTTACAGCCATTTTTCAGACTTATGACCATTGCAGCATCCCCGATAGGGTCACGTGATTTATATCTGGATGCTTGACTGCTGATTCACATTTATGACGGTTGGCATGCCCCCGGGTCACGTGATCCCCGTCTGCAAGTCCACAGGTTGTAAAAGGGCCACAGTTGCCCACCCTTGGCCTAAGTGTATTCAACCCTCCTATCTATTCATCCATCCCTCCTTACTTCAATTCTAGCCATCCACCCATCCATCTATCTACCTATGTATTCATTCTATCATTCTATCACAAAGGTGAGCAACTATGGGCCCCTTACGAGTTGTAAACTGGCTCGGGAATTCTGGGAATTGGTCCACAGGTTGTAAAAGGGCCGTAGTTGCTCATCCCTTTTCTATCAAATTTAAGAGGCTGCCCAAATTCACCTTCTACGCAGAGTAGAAAAAGAGCCATCGATATATGGTGGCTAGAGGGGCCTCATTTGTGGCCACCCCAGAGACAGCCTGAGTCTGGAACAGAGAAATAATCTTAGAGCCTTGATAGTACAGTGGTTTAGTGCACCCTGTTATTAACACAGCTGCCTGCAATTTCTGCTGGTTCGAATCTCTCCAAGGCTCAAGGTTGACTCAACCTTCCATCCTTTCTAAGGTAGGTGAAATGAGGACCCAGTTTGTGGGGGCAATAAGCTGACTTTGTATAAAATATACAAAAGAATGAAGGCTATTGCTTAACGCATTGTAAGCCTCCCTGAGTCTCCGGAGAAGGGCGGCATATAAATCAAATTAAAAAAAAAAAAAAAAAGAGTAACCTCCGTCTGCATCTTGGCGTGTCTTGATTTAGGCAAACTCTGGTTTCCTATCTGGATTATGCCACTCCTTTACCCACATAGTCCACACCTAAACCTCATGCTAGCCGCAATCCCAAAATAGCTGTTGATATTATACAAATGATGTAAGGAATTTTCTGACACTGAGAACAATCAACCAACGGAACAGAAGTTGCCTTCAGAAATAGTGGGAGCTTCATCCCTGGAGGCTTTCAAGAAGAGACAGGACTGCCATCTGTCAGAAATGGTGTAAGGTCTCCTGCTTGGGCGGGGGGTTGGACTAGATGACCTACAAGGTCCCTTCCAACTCTGTTCATCTGTTCAAAATGCAGGCAGTCCTCAACTTATGACCACAACTGAGCCCAAAATTTCTGTTGCTAAGCAAGACAGGTGTTAAGTGAGTTTTGCCCCATTTTTGGACCTTTCTTGCCACAGTAGTTAAGTGAGTCACGGCAGTTGTTCAGTTTTGTTAAGTGACTCTGGTTTCCCGCTCAACTTTGCTTGTCAGAAGGTCGCAAAAGGGGATCAGTGTGACCCCAGGACACTGAGACTGTCATAAATACAATTCAGTTGCCAAGGGTCTGAATTTTGATCACATGACACGAAGATGCTGCAAGAAGAGCCTTGGTGGTGCAGCGGACTAAGTGCTGTTATGTAGCACTTAGCTGCCAGCTGCCTGCAATTAGTGCGAGTTCAAATCTCACCAGGCTCAAGGTTGACTCAGCCTTCCATCCTTCCGAGGTAGGTAAATTGAGGACCCTGATTGTGGGGGCAATAAACTGACTTTGTAGAAACACCGCTTGGGGGGTGGCAAAAGCCCTAATAAGCAGGTATATACAAAAGAATGAAGGCTATTGCTATAAGTGCATTGTAAGCTGCCCTGAGTCTTCGGAGGAGGGCGGCATATAAATTGAACTAATAAATAAATAACGGTTGCAAGTGTGAAAAATGATAATAAGTTGCTTCTCACTTTGAATGAGCTGTTGTAAGCTGAGGACTACCTGTACAGTCAAAATTTATGAAAGAGCATCTGTACTTCGTACAAAATCATGTTGGATAGGAAATATAATGTTGAACAGACTTTTCGGGTTTTTTTATTAATGTTTTCTTTCCCATTTTCCCTCTTTCCTTCCTCCCCCCCCAAAGGTCCAAATTAAATGAAATGATTGACGCAATTCCGAAAAGTAAGAAGAACAAGCGGTGCCAATTGCATTCGTTGGACACTCACAAACCGAAACCCTTGGGGTAAGTGTTAATACGAAGCACACTCACGAAACGGGTGCCAGTCTGATGGTGGTTCTCCGGGCACATCTTAGGACACCCCTTGGCAGGAAGTGGCTTAGTTGGTAAACTGCTGGATGTACAAAGAAAGCAGAAAGGGGCAAAATAATGGTTATTTTTTGTGCCCGCTGGCATCAAACTGTAAGGTTAAAAAAAGCAGAGTTAAAAACAGATTTTCTCTACCAAGGCCGTGTTTGTTTAGGTTGAAAAATTAGGAGCATAAACACCCGTGGCGAATGTTGGCACCAATAATTGCCCCTTGGTGGCACTGTCTTAGTGGGGATCTTCTCTAGCCAGCCAGCACAATGAGTCAAAACGAGCAAGTTAATCCATTTTAGTGATATTTTTACCCCCCAAAAAAGTTGTATCAGGGCATGTGTTAATGTTTATTTTTGGGTGTGTGCGTGCATGCAATTGCAAGTGACAGCATTGGGGATATAAAAATGAATTTTGACCCCTCTACAAATCGTCTATGGATATTCTCAGTCGTCCAAGTCATGGTTGTCCCAAAGATGCTTTTTCAAGAGGCAACTGGACTTTCTGGTTTTTCTTTGAAGGTAGAAATAGAAATAGTATAACAGAGTTGGAAGGGACCTTGGAGGTCTTCTAGTCCAACCCCCTGCTTAGGCAGGAAACCCTACATCTCTTCAGACAAATGGTTATCCAACATCTTCTTAAAAACTTCCAGTGTTGGAGCATTCGCAACTTCTGGAGGCAAATTGTTCCACTGATTAATTGTTCTAACTGTCAGGAAATTCCTCCTTAGTTCTAAGTTGCTTCTCTCCTTGATTAGTTTCCACCCATTGCTTCTTGTCCTGCCTTCAGGTGCTTTGGAGAATAGCTTGACTCCCTCTTCTTTGGGGCAGCCCCTGAGATGTTGGAACACTGCTATCATGTCTCCCCTAGTCCTTCTCTTCATTAAACTAGACATACCCAGTTCCTGCAACCATTCTTCGTATGTTTTAGATGTTTCACTTATCATCCAAGAAGCTTCTTCAGCTCTGACTGGATGGTGGGGAATGGAAGGATTAATATTCCTTGCAAGTTATCCACCATCCAGTCAGAGCTGAAGAAACTTCTTGGATGAGAAGCGAAATGTCTTCAAAGAAAAACCAGAAAGTCTAGTTGCCTCTTGAAAAAATCACCTTTAGCACCCTCTACAAAACCTTTTCTGAGGACCTCAGACCTCCCGTATGAACTTTTAATAAAAATTGCAGTCAATTTTTAAAATAAAAATCGACTCTGTGGGTTTCAGAATGTAGGGAGTCCTTGTCTTACGATCACAACTGAGCCCAATGTTTCTGTTGCTAAGTGAGACAGCTGTTGAGTTTTCCCCCATTTTATGACCTTTCTCACTACTGTTGTTAAGTGAAATCACGGCAGTTGTTTAATTAGTAACATGGTTGTTAAGTGAATCCGGCTTCCCCGTTGACTTGGCTTGTCAGAAAGAGGCGCAAAAGGTGATTCCATGACCCCGGAACACTGCAGCCGTCATAAACATGAGTCGGTTGCCAAGCGTCGGAATTTTGACCCTGTGACCGTAGGGATGCTTTTACGGTCGTAAGTGTGAAAAATAGTCACGTCACTTTTTTCAGTGCCATTGTAACCTATAACGGTCACTAAGTGAACCGTCGTAAGTCGAGGACTACCTGTACACAGCAAGCTCTGACGTTTCCCTTCCGTCTCTTTTACTGGAAACTGAATTTTAACTCCCCTTTAGTTGCAAGGAGGCAAGTTTTTAAGCACCCTGATGGGCAGTGGTGAGATTCAAATAATTTGAACAACTGGTTCTATGCCCTAATGAGCGGCTGGGTGGGCGTGGCCATGGTGGGCGTGGCCAGGGGGTGTGACAGGCAGCACTCGGCTTCCTGCACCCCCCTGGGAGCAAAAATGGGCCGTGGGGGGGGTGCCCCCCCACGTCCCATTTTGGGCCTAGTAGGCCTCCCAGCAGCCTGCTGGGAGCAAAAATGGGTGCGTGGGGACTCCTGGAAGGGGTGGGGCGGAGAGGGGCGTGGCCAGTCAGCAATTTAACAACTGATTCGCCCGAACCGGCTGAATCCCACCACTTCTTATGGGGCTGTTCAATGGTTACCAAATTTCCAGGCTTATTTTGTTTTTATTCTTTTAATTGTCTGTTCTAAGCCTATGTGGCTCTTTTGATGCTGTTGTGGGCCCTCGTCCTTTTTATGCCAAAGATGCTTTTTTTTTTTTTTTTTTTTCAAGAGGCAATTGGACTTTCTGTCTTTTTTTTTTTTTTTTTTTTTTTTTTTTGAAGACGTTTTGCTTCTCATCCAAGAAGCTTCTTCAGCTCATCCTTTTTCTTTCGTTGATTAGTTTAGCAGAGTACAATAACCACAGATGGAGGCCTGGTTGTTCTGCTCTTGGGGCATAATCCATTTTCGGTTTTATGAGGGTTTGAAAGGTGGGTCTATGAAGGGGCCAGGGAGGCCGAAGGATCCACAAAAGAAACACATCCATTGACACAGTGGTAATGCCTCTGAATTCTTCTTTTAATGCTGTATACCCTAGCGAAGGGAACGGTAGCACCCCGAGCACAGAGAAGTTAGGTGCAGATAAGAGATCTAGCGAAGAAGAGAGGAAGGAGAGCAAATGTAGGATCACTTTCTACTGTGGACCTTTCCAGGGAGCCAGCAGGTAAACCATACCAGAAAATATTGAATTGTTTGTTTCTTAAATAGGGCGCCGCAGTGACTCAGTGGGTAAAGATGCTGGGCTTGTCGGCTGGAAAGCCGGCAGCCTGGGTTTGAGACCCAAGCGCCATGCTATGGGCTGAGCTCCTGTCCTCAGCTCAGCTCCTGCCAATCTAGCAATTCGAACGGGTTTGAGACCCGAGCGCCACGCGATGGGCTGAGCTCCCGTCCTCAGCTCAGCTCCTGCCAATCTAGCAATTCGAACGGGTTTGAGACCCGAGCGCCACGCGATGGGCTGAGCTCCCGTCCTCAGCTCAGCTCCTGCCAATCTAGCAATTCGAACGGGTTTGAGACCCGAGCGCCACGCGATGGGCTGAGCTCCCGTCCTCAGCTCAGCTCCTGCCAATCTAGCAATTCGAACGGGTTTGAGACCTGAGCGCCACGCGATGGGCTGAGCTCCCGTCCTCAGCTCAGCTCCTGCCAATCTAGCAATTCGAACGGGTTTGAGACCTGAGTGCCACGCTATGGGCTGAACTCTTGTCCTCAGCTCAGCTCCTGCCAATCTAGCAATTCGAACGGGTTTGAGACCTGAGCGCCACGCGATGGGCTGAGCTCCCGTCCTCAGCTCAGCTCCTGCCAATCTAGCAATTCGAACGGGTTTGAGACCCGAGCGCCACGCGATGGGCTGAGCTCCCGTCCTCAGCTCAGCTCCTGCCAATCTAGCAATTCGAACGGGTTTGAGACCCGAGCGCCACGCGATGGGCTGAGCTCCCGTCCTCAGCTCAGCTCCTGCCAATCTAGCAATTCGAACGGGTTTGAGACCTGAGCGCCACGCGATGGGCTGAGCTCCCGTCCTCAGCTCAGCTCCTGCCAATCTAGCAATTCGAACGGGTTTGAGGCCCGAGTGCCACGCTATGGGCTGAACTCTTGTCCTCAGCTCAGCTCCTGCCAATCTAGCAATTCGAACGGGTTTGAGACCTGAGCGCCACGCGATGGGCTGAGCTTCCGTCCTCAGCTCAGCTCCTGCCAATCTAGCAATTCGAACGGGTTTGAGACCCGAGCGCCACGCGATGGGCTGAGCTCCCGTCCTCAGCTCAGCTCCTGCCAATCTAGCAGTTTTGAAAGCACGCAAATGCGAATAGATGCAGGGAGTCCTTGACTTAACGACCACAACTGAGCCCAAAATTTTATGTTGCTAAGTGAGAAATTTGTTGAGTGAGTTTTGCCCCATCTTACAACCTTTCTGGCCACAGCTGTTAAGTGAATCATTGCACTTGTTCGGTTAGTAACCCAGTTGTTAAGTGAATCTGGCTTCCCCATTGATTTTGCTCGTCAGAAGGTCGCAAAAGGGAATCGCATGACCAGGGTATACTGCAACCGTCATAGATGTGAGTCAGCTGTCAAGCATCCAAATGTAAATCACATGACCCTGGGGGTCGTAAGTGTGAAAAATGGTCATAAGTCCCCTTTTTTAGTGCTGTTATAACTTCGAACGGTCGCTAAATGAACTGTTTGTAAGTCGAGGATTACCTGTACCTGGTTGTGTAGATTTCATGCAAAACCAAATAAAACAAAACACAAATGCCACCCAGCTATAGACAGTTTGGTAGGGCCAGAATTATAATGATTAAAAAATCCAACCCTGTAAAAAACAGCAACAAAGAAGAAATAGAGACATTTGAAGTTACCAGTAGGTACTCCTCGACTTACGACCACAACTGGGACCAGAATTTCCATTGCTAAGCAAGGTGGTTGTTCAGTGAGTCGCACCCAATTTTACAACTGTTTTTGGCCTGGCTGTTAGCACTTAGCAATAGCATTTAAACTTGTATACCGCTTTACAGTGCTTTACAGTCCCCTCTAAGCGGTTTACAGAGTCAGCCTCTGGCCCCCCACAATCTGGGTCCTCATTTTACTCACCTCAGAAGGATAGAAGGCTGAGTCAACTTTGAGCCTGGTGAGATTTGAATTGCAGGCAGCCGGCAGTCCACAGAAGTAGCCTGCAGTACTGCATTCTAACCACTGCGCCACCACGGCTCATGTGAAGTGAATTGCTGCAGTTGTTGAATGAATTATGCAGCGTTAAGTGAATCCAGCTTCCCCCATTGACTTTGCTTGTCTGAAGCGGGTTGGGAAGGTCTCAAAATGGCAGTCATATGACACACATCCCTGCCATCATCATAGATACAGGTAGTCCCCAACGACCACAATTGAGCCTGAGATTTCTGTTAAGTTGAGACACCTGTTAAGTTTTGTTCCATTTTACGACCTTTCTTGCCTCCATTGTTAAGTGAATTGCCTCCGTTGATAAGTTAGTCACCCGGTTGTTAAGTGAATCTGGTTTTCCCCATTGACTTTGCTTGTCAGAAGGTCGCCAAAGGTTGATCACGTGACCTTGGGACACAGCAACGGTCCTAAGTACGAACCAGTTGCCAAACATCTGAATTTTGATCACACAATCATGGGGATGCTACAAAGATTGCAACTGTGGGAAAACGGTCATAAGTCACATTTTTCAGTGTCGTCGTAACTTTGAACGGCCACTAATAGAACTGTTGTAAGTCGAGGATTTACATTCTGGTTGCCAAGCACCTTAATTTTGATCCCTTGGCTCTGGGGATGTTGTAATGGTCCGAAGCGCAAAGAAAAACGATCAAATCCTTTTTTCATCGCCATCGTAACTTTGGGCGGTGGCTGAAGAAATGGTTGTAAGTTGAGGAACATCTCTACCCACAAGGGCTAAAATAACTGAAGACTGCCAAAACCTCAGAGATATAAAGCAAATAAGCCTACTTCCGTATGGTTTTCAACAGGTTTTTGTGGGTAAAAGTCAAGAGTCTTTCAAAAGAGGTTGGCACTGGTAGAACGATTCCCTTCAGAAAATTAAGAGAGGAGGTCTTCATTTGAAGGATGGCCTATGTAGGGCATAAGGAAGGCAGATGGAGAAGGAATGGACTGCATCAAACAATGAAAGTCTTAAGGAAATTCCCAGTGACCCAGGTCGTAGTTGTCCCCAGGGTCCTTTTTCAGGAGGCAACTGGACTGCCTGGTTTTTTTCTTTGAAGACGTTTCACTTCTCATCCAAGAAGCTTCTTCAGCTCTGACTGGATGGTGGGGAAGGAATGAAGATAGTGAGAAAGAGAAGGAGGAGGGAAGGGAAGGGAAGGGAAGGGAAGGGAAGGGAAGGGAAGGGAAGGGAAGGGAAGGAAGGAAGGAAGGAAGGAAGGAAGGAAGGAAGGAAGGAAGGAAGGAAGGGAAAGGAAGGTTGGTCTATGGAGATTCTCAGTCATCCAGGTCATGGTTCTTCTCATCCAAGAAGCTTCTTCAGCTCTGACTGGATGGTGGGGAAGGAATGAAGGAAGTAAGGGAGGGAGGGAGGGAGGGAGGAAGGAAGGAAGGTCGGCCTATGGAGATTTCCAGGTCATGGTTGTCTCCAAGGCAACTGGACTTTCTGGTTTTTCTTTGAAGAGGTTTCACTTCTCCTCCAAGAAGCTTCTTCAGCTCTGACTGGATGGTGGGGAAGGAATGAAGGTAGTGAGAAAGAGAAGGAGGAGGGAAGGGAAGGGAAGGGAAGGAAGGAAGGAAGGAAGGAAGGAAGGAAGGAAGGAAGGAAGGAAGGTCTATGGAGATTCTCAGTCATCCAGGTCATGGTTCTTCTCACCCAAGAAGCTTTTTCAGCTCTGACTGGATGGTGGGGAAGGAATGAGGGAAATGAGGGAGGGAGGGAGGGAGGAAGGAAGGAGGGAAGGAAAGGAAGGAAGGAAGGAAGGAAGGAAGGAAGGAAGGAAGGAAGGAAGGAAGGAAGGAAGGAAGGAAGGTCTATGGAGATTCCCAGTCATCCAGGTCATGGTTGTCCCTGAGGCAACTGGACTTTCTGGTTTTTCTTTGAAGACGTTTCACTTCTCTTCCGAGAAGCTTCTTCAGCTCTGACTGGATGGTGAGGAAGGAAGGAAGGAAGGAAGGAAGGAAGGAAGGAAGGAAAGAAAGAAAGAAAGTCTACGGAGATTCCCAGTCATCCAGGTCATGGTTGTCCCAAAGGTGCTTTTTCAGGAAGCAACTGGACTATCTGGTTTTTCTTTGAGGACGTTTCACTTCTCATCCAAGAAGCTCTGATTGGATGGTGGGGAAAAGGAAGGATTTATATTCCTTGCAGACAGCTGGTCGTTTGCATTCTTTTAGAGAGTCATTGAGGCAGTGATGCAAATGGGTGTGGAGCCTACTTGGCTGCAGGATGTTTTCTGTCCTGTGTCCCTTCCCCGTTGAAGACGCAGGCGCAGGCTGTTGGGGATGAGTCTGTGCATCTCAAACGGAAGTGCAAATGGTGCTTGTAGTCTGCCATTTTTCTTGGAAATCCATTCCCAGCCATCCAAGTGAGAGCTGAAGAAGCTATTTGGATGAGAAGCGAAACGTCTTCAAAGAAAAAGAACAAGACACTCCAGTTGCCTCCTGAAAGAAACACCTTTGGGACAATCGAACAGTGAATGCTGCAAAAAACTTCATACAGGTAGCCCTTGAGTTATGACTGTAATGGAGCTCGCCCGTTAACAGGTAACCCTCAAGTTACGACCACAGCTGAGCCCAACATTTCTGCGGTTAAGCACAACAGTTGCTAAGTGAGTTTTGCCCCATTTTACGTTTTTTTCCCCCTTGCCAGTGTTATTAAGTGAATCACTTACATTTATGAAGTTAGCAGTGTGGCTGTTAAGTGAATCTGGCTTCCCCATTGACTTTGCTTGTCAGAAGGTCACAAAAAGGGACACTGCAACCATTCTAAATATATCCTAGTTGCCAAGCATCCGAAATTTGATGACATGACCCTGGAGATGCCACAAGGGTTTGTAAGAGTGAAAAGCAATCATAAGAAAGACACTTTTTTTCAGTGTCGTAGCTTCAAACAGTCACTAAATGAACAGTTGTAAGTCAAGGACTACTTATGAGGTCATAAGTTATAATATTCATAAAACAGGCCGGTCATGTGGCCGACGTGATTTTATGGCCTTTTGGGCAACAATTCTTAAACAAACACACGGTTAGCTATTGTGTGTTGCTTTTGCCGAAAATTGAAAATAAGTGCCATTTATTTATTATTTATTTATTTTGTCACATTTCTATGCCGCCCAACTCCCAAGGGACTCTGTATGATTTTTCAGTAAAATCATTGTAAAACACGCAGGATGCTTCAAACGGCCATAAATGTGTCCAAGTTGCTGAGCATTCAAAGTGTGGTCATGTCACCATTGGGTCTGATCAATGAAACTCTGAATTCTGGTCCGCCGCGGTGGAAGAGCCGCGGTGGCACAGTGGTTAGAGTGCAGTACTGCAGGCTACTTCTCCTGACTGCCGGCTGCCTGTAATTTGGCAGTTCGAGTCTCACCAGGCTCAAGGTTGACTCAGCCTTCCATCCTTCCAAGGTCGGTAAAATGAGGACCCAGATTGTTGGGGGCAAGAGGCTGACTCTGTAAACCGCTTAGAGAGGGCTGTAAAAGCACGGTGAAGCCATATATAAGTCTTAAGTGCTATTGCTATTTCCAGATCTGCTGTAATTTCAAATGGTCACCAAGCAACCAGTCATAAGTCAAGGACTACCTGTAGATCAAAAATAATGTCCTGCAAACCACTGGAAATTGTTTTGTGAATGCTGGTTATTTGGTTATTTAATTCTCATGGCTTCATACTTGGTGCCTCCCAGTGTGGGATGGAGATGGGATGGGATGGAGCCCCCCATGTCCGGCTGTGTCAAATGTGGGTATGTGGCTTTGTGGTCTTTTTTTCCCCAGCTTGTACAGATTTTTTTTTTTTTTGTATATCTTTTTAATATTGAAAGGTGAGGTGATGGCCATGTATATTCCCTAAATAAATAAATACTCTCTTTTTTTTTTTTTTTACTCTTCTTCAGAGGTTGCTGGATGGATATATGGGAACTCATGTCACAGGAATGTCGAGATGAAGTAGTCTTAATCGATTCTAACTGTCTATTAGAAACACTAGAAACTTACCTCCGAAAACACAGGTACGTTACTGGGATTGGAAACCTCCTTCTCTTCCTCCTCTGCATTTTACTCTGTGTGGGTCAGTAAACATTTAAAGAATAAAATAAGTAAGTAAACCAAAAAAAAAAAAAAAAGGAAGAAAAAAGAGAAAAAACCCATTGTGGATGGAAAATAAAATATGAGTAAATAAAGAATATGGTCAGAGCTTAAAAGTCACTATTTCATAGATCACATACTGTAATTCAATGAATATTTACTACGAAATTCATTAAATCGTCTTGAGATGTATGTAAGACACACTTTTTTGTCTCCCAAAAGGGGGCGAAAATGTCTGTGCATCTTATAGATCGAATATTGATGAGCCCACCTGCCAGCCATTTTTTTTGCCTCTGCACGCCCCATTTTCGAGCTTTTTTCCGGCCCGTTCTTGAGGCTTTTTTTTTTTTTGCCTCGTTTTTGAGGCTTTTTTGCCCCGTTTTCAAGGCTTTTTTTTTTTTGTGGCCAATTTTTTTTGGGAAAAATATGGCTTGAAAAATGCCTCAAAAACTGGCCAAAAAGCCTCAGAAAATGGGCCAAAAAAAGGCTTGAAAATGCGCCAAAAAAGCCCCAAAAATGAGTCGAAAAAAGCTTAGAAAACGGCCAGAAAAAAAAGGCTGGAAAAGGCCTGAAAATGGGGCCCGCAGAGGCCAAAAACTTTTTTTTGTTGATTTCCTCTCCTAAATTTAGGTGCATTTTATAGTCAGGTACATCTCATAGTCTGAAAAATATGGTAATTGTCCATCATTACAAAACTTTTATCATAAAAAAAAAATGTCTTTCTCTCAAGTGTTTCCATCCTAAGGGGGGGAAAAACCCCATACTATTTACCCCATAAAAATGTCTTTCTATTAAGCATTCTGCTATTTTTTTTTTTTAAAAAAAAACATACTATAATTCCCCCTTTTTCTTTAAACTAGGTTTTGCACTGACTGCAAAAACAAAGTCTTGCGGGCTTACACCATCCTGATCGGCGAGCTGGACTGCAGCAAAGAGAAAGGCTACTGCGCCACCCTTTATGAGGGCCTGCGCTGCTGCCCTCACGAGCACCACATTCACGTCTGCTGCGAGACCGACTTCATCGCCCACCTCCTCGGCCGAGCCGAACCCGAGTTCGCAGGAGGGTACGAGTATGTAATTGGCTAGACTGGGCTTTCTAGCGCTTTTGCTTCTCTTTTTTATTTTTCCCCCTCAAAGAAAATGTATATTTCTGTCTCGAAGATATACATTGTGATGACTGCCGGCCTGCCGTAGCTCTCTCTTGGTCTGCCGCGCTATTGGCACGTGTTGGCGCACGGGCCTTCTGAATGGGTTTGCTCGATGCTGCTGGGACGTGGGTTCGCCACGCAAGCCAAACAATTTCCTTTCACAAGCAGTGGTTTTATGAGGCAGGGGTCCTGAAACCCCAGGCCGCGACCTGTTCGAAACCCGGGCTATGGGAGAACTGGGCAAGCGCGTGAAACTCCCCTCTGCTTGCCTGCAACAAGGCTCCCCTCACGCAAGTGGAGAACACTTGTCCCCGTGCGAGTGGATCTTCGCGTGTGAGCACCAGCACTCTCTGCCCACGTGCCGAGTTCCATTTGCGAGAGCAGAGCTTCACGCGTGTGCGGGCCGCTCGTACAATTAAACTGTGTGTGCATGCATGTGCCTGCCACTCACACTTCCCCTTCCTGCGCCGGGCCGAGCCACCAAACTGGAAAGTTTGGGGGACCCCTGTTTTAAGGGATTCTTTGGGGAATCTCTTTTATCAATCAGCCTGCAGTCCAGTTTGAGAGAGCCTGTTTAGGCCAGTGGTTAAGGCGCCAGGCTAGAAAGTAGGCGATTGTTGAGTTCAAGTCCAGTCTTAATCATGAAAACCAGGTGAGTTCTAGTTTCGCCTTAGGCATGAAAGCCGGCTGGGTGATTTTGGGCCTATTACCAGGAGACAGTGAGTTCTAGTCCCACTTTAGGCATGAAAGTCGTCTGGGTGATTTTGGGCCTATCACCAGGAGACAGTGAGTTCTAGTCCCACCTTAGGCAGGAAAGCCGGCTGAGTGATTTTGGGTCTATTACCAGGAGACAGTGAGTTCTAGTCCCACCTTAGGCATGAAAGCTGGCTGGGTGATTTTGGGCCAGTCATTCTCTCTCAGCCCAGCCCACCTGACAGGGTTGTTGTGGGGAAAGTAGGAGGAGGAAGATGTGTTGGATATGTTCGATGCCTTGAGTTAGTTATAAAAATAATAAAGGCAGGGTAAAAGTCAATAAATCCATTTCTGATCCTGGTTTCTAAACGGCGCAGAATGTTTTCGGTTAACACATTCCAACCTCTCAAAACCTCATATCAACCTGACCGGAACCATCCTACAACTTGGCCACAAGCCATTTTGGCAGCCATTTTGACTTTAAAGTACTTCTGATGATCCCATTTTACTCCTGGATGAGAATGGAGCATTTGTGGTTGGAATATTTTCCCCTCCACAAACATTTTTGACGTCTTTACGGGCTTCCTGCTTAATGGCCTGCCTATTACAGTGCATTATAATAACTTGAGTTTCCCAGGGGAAACTTTTAGGAATGTTTAAAGTTAAGCTTATTATACTGAGTTTGCTTCAGTTGTCCCCCTTCCCCCCCATGTTGATAACCTTGAACATCATTTAACCATGTTATTAATTTAATATCTGCAGAGATTCACAACAACTGTGGCAGGAAAAGTCATTAAATGGTGTAAAACCTAACCACTCTTTTGCTTAGTAATGGAAATTTTGGGTCCAGTTGTGGTCATAAGCCGAGAACTATCTGTACACGAATCCATGGTGCACCTTTACATGATACTGGACTATATTTCCCAGCGTTCTTTATCTGTAGCTGAAAATGCAGTTGAATCACATTTAGAGAACCATCTCAGTTTTAACCAATGCACTTTTGTTTAAAAACTCTGAATATCTGTTTGAAATAGCAATATCACTTAGACTTATATACCGCTTCGCGGTGCTTTACAGCCCTCTCTAAGCTGTTTACAGAGTCAGCACATTGCCCCCAACAATCTGGGTCCTCGTTTTACTGACCTCGGAAGGATGGAAGGCTGAGTCAACCTTGAGCCGGTCAGGATCGAACTCCTGGCAGTGGGCAGAGTTTGCCTGCAATAGCAATCTCACTTAGACTTATATACCGCTTTGCAGTGCTTTACAGCCCTCTCTAAGCGGTTTACAGAGTCAGCACATTGCCCCCAACAATCTGGGCCATCATACTAAGCCTTCTCTTGGCTCTAAGGAAGTATCCCCTTCTGCTACAAACAACAGAGTTGTGGTTGTGGGGGAAATAGGAAGAGGGAAAGAATATTATGTAAATTTTCCACCTTGAGTTATTTATATAAATAATAAAGGTGGGGTTAAAAAAGTCAAATAAATAAGCAAACTCACGGGGGGTGGGGGGGTGTCGCTAATTGTTTATTAAGGCAAGTTTCCTGTCCTGTTTTTTTTCCATTTAAAAGGAGAAAACAAGGTTCCATTAAAAAAAATAACCCTTCATCATCATGGTTTTTGAGATAGAGTGGAGTGGAGTGGAGTGGAGTGGAGTGGAGTGGAGTGGAGTGGAATGGAATGGAATGGAATGGAATGGAATGGAATGGAATGGAATAGAATAGAATAGAATAGAATAGAATAGAATAGAATAGAATAGAATAGAATAGAATAGAATAGAATAACAGAGTTGGAAGGGACCTTGGAGGTCTTCTAGTCCAACCCCCTGCTTAGGCAGGAAACCCTACACCACTTCAGACAAATGGTTACCCAATGTCGTCTTAAAAACTTCCAGTGTTGGAGCATTCACAACTTCTGGAGGCAAATTGTTCCACTGATTAATTGTTCTAACTGTCAGGAAATTTCTCCTTAGTTCTAAGTTGCTTTTGAAAGATTAAGACATTCGGGTAAACAAATATTTTTTGCATGGGTTCCTTTTGAAAAGTAAGTTGGGCGTTCCAAATTAGCTTAAGCTGTTTGCATCAGCTGCTTCATGGATTGGTTGCTGGTTCTGTCTCTCCCTTATGGTATCCAGGTAGTCCTCAACTTAACAACCGTTCGTTTAGTGTCCGTTCGAACTTACAACAGCACTGGGGGAACTTACAACAGCACTAGGACTGTTTTTAACATTTAAGACTTCAGCTCCCGGATTTCTTCACAATGGCTGTGTTGTCGGTGGAATTCTGGGAGTTGGAGTCCACAGACACAGAAATGGCCACTGTTCTAAAGAGATACAAACCCGTGAAGTTTTGGCCATTAGAAATGAATTTAAGCAGCCCGGTTGGAAATCACTTCTCTCCAGTGGCATTCAGAAAGGGAGCTTGAGAGGGACAAGTTGGTAGACCCAATATCACAATCCGAGGCCTTTCCCTCATATCCATACCCAGTGGTGGGATTCAAATAATTTAACAACTGGTTCTCTGCCCTAATGACCGGCTGGGTGGGCGTGGCCAGAGATGTGTGATAGGCAGCACTCGGCCTCCTGCACCCCCCTGGCAGCAAAAACGGGACGTGTGGGGTGCCCCCCCCGGGTCCCATTTTGGGCCTAGTAGGCCTCCCTAAAGCCTCCTGGGAGCAAAAACAGGCCGTGGGGGGACCATGCCGCATCCCCCCGCGCCCCGTTTTGGGCCTAGTAGGCCTACCTGCACTTACCTCGGAGCCAAAACGGGGCACGTGGGGACTCCTGGAAGGGGGGGTGGGGAGGGGAGGAGCCAGCCAGCAATTTAACCACCGGTTTGCCCGAACCGGCTGAATCCCATCACTGCCCATACCCCACCACTGCCCAAATCCATGAAAAGGGTGGGACTTGGACCATCGGTGGAATTTTGGTCACTAGGTGATGCAATTATTAAGTGAGTCATCACATGATTGGATTCGATTTTATAACAGTTTTCTCTCAAACATTAAGCAAATAAAATAAATAAATAAAATAAAGTAAAATAAAATAAAGTAAATAAAATAAAATAAAATAAAACAATAAAATGAAATGAAATAAAACAAAATAACAAAAGAAGAACAAATAAGCAAGCATGCAAGCAAACAAACGAATCCTGTGGTCATTCAGTGAATCACATGGTCGTTAAGCAAATCCGGCTTCCCCAATTGATTTTGCAGCTGGGAAGGTGGCAGATCGCAATCATGGTGTGATCCCTCCCCCAACACAGTTCACCCTGTCGTTAACGTGAGTCAGTTGCCAAGCACCCGGATTGCAATCATGTGACTGCAGGGACAAGGCAACGGTCATAACTGTGAGGATGGGCCCGTAAATTGCTTTTTTTTTTTTAAGCCATCGTAAGTTCGAACTGTCCTTAAATGAACGCTCCTAAGTCGAGGTTTACCCGGATGTACAGATTGCTGAGAACTCCTAAAATAAATTGGAGTTGCAAAAGGAGAAGTGCCCACCTAAGGACTTCCTTGCCATGTTTCCGTCTTCGTTTTGTTTTCACCAGGAGACGAGAAAGACACGCGAAGACAATAGACATTGCCCAAGAAGAGGTCCTTACCTGCTTGGGCATCCACCTTTATGAACGGCTGCACCGCATCTGGCAGAAGCTTCGGGCTGAGGAACAGACCTGGCAGATGCTCTTCTACCTGGGGGTCGATGCTTTACGCAAAAGCTTTGAGGTAGCGGCTCTTGTTCCCTTGCTTACCTGGAGGGAAAGAAACAGGAAGTAGGAAAAGCATTGAGGTCTGTGGAATTCTGGGTTGAAGCGATAAATTTTGCTAGCACCCTACAAAATTTAATGGGGGGGGGGGGAAGATGACTGTCTGTGTCCCTTAGAACAGAGGTCTCCAAACTTTCTAGCTCAGACCGGGGGGGCAGCAGGGGACAGGAAGAGGGATGGTTTTGCATGCACACCTGGGGTGGGTTCTAAAATTTTTTACTACCGGTTCTGTGGGCGTGGCTTATTTTGTGGGCGTGGTTTGATGGTCATGTGACAAACAATTCTTTAGGATTTAGCAGAGGTACTGGTCTACCAGGCTTTTAACTGCTTGCAGAGCCGTACCGGTCTACCTATTTGTTTTTGGAGCACACTGGTCCACCACCACACTGCCTTTTACCGCTGATCAGCTGTAGGGCAGCCCTTTGAAACGCCGCGACAATAGTTTAAACAGTTTTTTGCCGCTCTGCCACCACCGAGAGCATCGGAAACCACTTTCAGGCAGCTTGGCCTCAATTGCCAATCTACCACCACTGAGCGGTTTACAAGGAGCGGATCGGTTCTAGCCGATCATTTCAGAGGCTTCTTGGCTTCTCAATTTAAAGCTACGGTGTCATGTTTTTTTTCTCTCTCTCTTCTTTGTCAAGTGAGCCCTGATTTTTTCTTTCTAGCCGATCAGCTGGGACTCGGGAGGCAGCGAATAGATTGGGAGCGGGGCCAGGCAGAGGTGGTATTTACCGGTTCTCTGAACTACTCAAAATTTCCACTACCAGTTTGCAAGAACCGGGGAGAACCGGTAGCAATCCACCACTGATGCAACCGCCACTTTCATAAATGCAGCTTTGCATCAACATCGTTTTTTATATCTTGGCGTCTGAAACCGGATGCAATAAGAATAGGAGACAGGGTCCCGATGTAGGGATAATGGTTTTAGGGAAGGAGCAACAAAACGCCACCTTCCTCCTGCCCGCTGATCGCTGTCTTTCTAAGCAGATGGCGGTGGAGAGGGTGCAAGGCATCAGCCGGCTGGAGCAGCTGTGCGAGGAGTTCTCCGAAGAGGAGAGGGTGCGAGAACTCAAGCAGGAGAAGAAGCGCCAGAAACGGAAGAACCGGAGGAAAAATAAGTGCGTCTGTGAGATCCCGGCTCCTTTGCAAGTGATGGAGGAGAAGGACATGCGGAGCCAAGAAAAGGTGAGGGACGCTAAGCTCCTGAATGGATTCCGGCCTGGTTTTTGAAGTTGAGGGAGAGATGGAGGTTCCTCAGGTTGTCTTCCCCTGAATTGGAAGCTGGTGGCAACAACGTAGCGGGGTGGAGATGCAGGTGGCCCTTGACTTACAACCATTCCTTTAGCGCAGGGGTGTCAAACTCGATTTCATTGAGGGCTGCATCAGGGTCGTGTTTGATTTTGGGGGCCCAGGTGGGCATGTCAGTTGTCCAGGCAGTTCCGTTTTCACTGGCAGAGGGCTGCAGGAGGCCATCCTGGCTGAAAACTGGGCCCGGGGGGGCCACACGCACTCATTTGAGCTCCGTTTTTGCTGGCAGAGGGCAGCAGGAGGCAGTCCAGGCCGAAAACGGGGCCTGGGGAACTGTGTGCAGCTCCACTGAGCTCCGTTTCTGCTGGCAGAGGCCAGTCCTTTCCTGTTTCCAGGGCAGCCCCAAGGGCCAGATCTAAGCAATCCGCGGGCTGGATTCGGCCCACATGCCTTGAGTTGGACACCCCTGCTTTAGCGACTGTTGGAAAGTTACAGCATCACTGAAAAAACTTTTTAAGACCGTTGCAGCATCCATGTGGTCACGCGATCAAAATTCGGGCGCTTGGCAACTGGCCTGCATTTATGACGTGTTGCAGTGTGCCGGGGTTGCCCTATGTTACGACCTTTCTGGCCACGGTCGTTAAGCGAATCGCCACGGTTAAGCTAGTAACAAGGTTGTTAAGTCAATCTGGCTTCCCCATCAATTTGGCTTGTCAGAAGGTCGCAAAAGGGGATCGCTTAACTCCCCCCGGGACACTGCCATCGTCATAAATACGAGTCGGTTGCCAAGTATCCAAATTTTGATGTCCACGGGGATGCTGCAGCGGTCGTAAGCATGAAAACGGTCATATAAGTCACTTTTTCAGTGCCGTTGTAACTTCGCTCACTAAAAGAACTGTTGTAAGTCAAGAACTGTCTGTAAACTCCCGAAACTAGCCAACAAGTTGCAAATCACAGGACGTTGCAAACACCCAAAAAGGTGAGTCAGTTGCCAAGTGCTCAAAAGGTAATCATTTGACTGCTGGTTTGCCTGCGCAGCCATCATAACTTTGAAAATTGGTGGTAAATAATTTGGTGGGTCCATTGTAACTTTGAATGTTCATTAAAGGACCGATCCTATGTTGCGGACAAGAAGTACAGGTAGAGTCCTCAACTTACGGCCACAATTGAGCCCAAAATTCCTGTTGTTAAGTGAAGCATTTATCAAATGAGTTTTGCCCCATTTTGCGACTTTTCTTGCCACCATTCTTAAGTGAATCACTGCAGTTGATAAGTTAGTAACCCCCCCGTTGTTAAGTGAACCTGGCTTCCCCATTGACTTTGCTTGTCAGAAGGTCGCAAAAGGGGGAATCACTGAACCCCAAGGGGCACAGCAACGGTCGTAGGTTTGAACCGGTTGTCAAGCCTCTTGACTTTTGATCCCACGACCACAAGGATGCTGCAACAGTGTGAAAAACGGTCATCAGTCACTTTTTTCAGTGCCGTTGTAACATTCGAACGGTCACTAAATGGACTGTTGTAAGTTGAGGACTACCTGTAACCATTTGCAGCTCTCCCACATGGTCCCAACCTTTCCCAGTTTTCCTGAGGATGCTCCCAAGGAAGATCCCGACGTGAAATGGTCCCTGTTCTGTCCCAGCTACGGACCCCAGAGAATGCAGCACACACAAAGTCTGTACAAAGCTTAGTTTACTAAATTAGATAAGGGTTTTTTTTTTCCAAAGGCTGTTAATTAACTTTCTTAACAGCCTACAAAAATCCAAAGAATAAATAATCTTAATCTTACTATGATTGGCAGAAAGCCCAGAAGCAATTTGCAAAGAACCAAAGATCAAGGCACAAAGGAGAGTGAACAAGTTGTTCCCTGCAAATTGCTTCAGTCCTTAAAGTCCTTAAATTCCTCCTTAAATAGGCTAAGGGAGTGGCCAATTAGCCCCAAGCCTTACTCTCGAGGAGACCTCCTCCTGAGGAACCACTCCTGCCTTTTGGCAGCTCTGTGCGCCCGTGCATCGAGAAGAGGCTCCTCCTCTTCGTCCTCTTCACTTACGGGAGCTTCTGGAGGTTCTGAAGGCCCTGGCTGAATCCCTGCCTCTGGCACCACATCTTCTCCAGTCTCCTCATTGTCCGACTCGAGTGCCAGCTGCACAGGCTGCTGGCGCAGCACCACACCAGCCTCCTCGCTGTCCGAATCAGCCACCAGCCTCACAGGCCGTGTATGGGCCACAACAGTCCCTCATTTGCAACAGCCGGATTGCACGGCACAAGTCACTGCCTGCTTGCGCAAGCACGCAAACAGGGTCTGTGCAATATTCACATTCCTTTTCTGTCTCTTTGAAGGAAAATTTCTTGGAAACCAGCTGCACAGCTTGTGGCAGCCCGGAAGAGCGGAGCAGCTGCGTCGAGGTCATTGTGAGCAACGCGAATGCTTCGTGCACTTGTCCCACTGGTGGCACTTTACTGGGTTCACCTAAAATAAAGAAAGGTAGGTGGAGCCAGCTCTTGGCAGAGGTTGCTCAAATTCTGGTTAAATCACCAAATCGAGTTGTTTATGCGGGATTTGTGGTGCTCTCTGAGCTTGGTTGTTTTCTTGCAGACGTCTCTTGACCCAACTAGGTAGCATCTGTTCTGTCCCCAATCACACGCACACATACCAACAGACGCTCAAAAGTTAAAGACCAAACCAGCCGGCAAAATCCTTTTCCTTATGATAACGGAACTTGGCAACAACCTAGTGGCTGCCTGCCAAGAGTTTATTATTTACGAAGTGGAGAGATAACTTCTCCCCACTTCTGATACATCAAAAGAAACAGCTCAATAATTACAGAGTCAATCAAGTCCAGAGATAATCCAGCAAAGTCTATAGCCAAAAGTCCGGCAATGCAGAATGGCGTGGAAGCTTTCAGCTTTGTTCGTCACAAGGTTTGACTGGCCACCACGCTCCCTTTTATACCTTGTGGGGTGTGGTCCAGTGACTCAGCCTAATCTCGGGCACGCCTTTTCTTCTGTTGCGCGTGCTTATCTCTGCGACGCTGGCGTGGATCCAGCCAAGACTCATTACCCTCATCACTGTCCACCTGTGGCTGCGTGGACGTGCTTGGCCCCGGCCCTATCTCTTGCCCTTCAGCGGACACCGAAGGCATTGCCAGAGAGGAGGGTCCTGGAGTGGGAGGCCTTGCCAACTCCTCTCCTTCACTCTCGGAGTCCTCTCCTGCCAATGACACAGGCTCAGGTAACAGAGCCACAACAGCATCATCAGTGCTTGGAAGGGAATGGGATTTGAATAGTGGAGGAGAAGGAAGAGGAGGATTGTGGGGTCTTTGGTACTCACTGAGCTTGGTTGTTTTCTTGCAGACCTCTCATGACCCAACTAGATAACATCATCAGTGTTAGGAGGGAATGGGATTTGAATAGTGGAGGAGAAGGAAGAGGAGGATTGTGGGGTCTTCGGTGCTCTCTCAGCTTGGTTGTTTTCTTGCAGACCTCTCATGACCCAACTAGGTAACATCATCAGTGCTAGCAGGGAGTGGGGTTCACACTCTGTTTATATATAAGCGGCTTGACCGATCCGTGTTGGTGGGTATTTTCTTGGTGGTTCCTAGATTAGGCTGTTGTTTACTGATTGTCTGAGTTGGTTGTCTGTTGATCGGGGTATTGTTTACTGTGGGGCCTTTGGTGGTCTCTGAACTTTGTTGTTTCCTTGTGGACGTCTCATTCCCCAACTAGGTAACATCATCAGTGCTACAAGGGAGTGTGGATTGCAGATGGGAGGAGGAGGAGCAGGAAGGATTATGGGGTCCTTGGTGCTTTCTGAGTTTGGTTTGTTTTATTGTTTGTTTTGTTTGTTTTATTAGATTTATATACCGCCCTACTCCCGAAGGACTCAGGGCGGTGAACAGGCACAAAATAAAATACATAGATACAAAAGTTAAAAGACATAATTAAAACCAGATTAAATAATTTAGCCCGAGACAATTAAAAATCCCAATAATTTAAAACAGATTAAAATTTCGATTTAAAGGAATTTTAAAACAGGGGAGAAAATTAGGCCAGGCCGGCTTGCTGGAATAGGAGAGTCTTAAGAGCACGATGGAAAGTGCGCAGATCCGGGATCCTCTGTATCTCTGGGGGGGATACTTGCAGACATTTTGTGACCCAGCTAGGTAACTTCATCAGTGCTAGAAGAAAGGGGGGTTTGTACTCAGCAAGTGAGAAACTTCCAACTCAGACAATTCATTTATTTATTTTATTTATTTGTTCAACTTGTATGCCGCCTTTCTCCGAAGACTCAAGGCGGCTTACAATGCATTTAAAAACCATATATAAAAACATTAAACATTAAAACATTTAAAACAATTAAAACCCATTCACACCATTCATGGACAGATCTCGCCAGATCACAACAGCAAGATCAACGGCCCCAGGCCTGCCGGAATCAAACAGTAAACAACAGCCCAAGCCAAGGAACCATTAAGACTGCCCCACCACCACCAACACTGATAGGACAAGCAATCGGTCATTAAACAAGGACCACTTGCCTAACATCCTCTTTAACGTTTGTGCATTTTTGTACCTAAGTGCCTCAAGAAGGAAGCACGTGAGTCAAGAAAAAAATAAAATAAAAGGAAAAGACAATAATGACATTTGTGGCTTTTTGCTCCTTCCCACTTCACAGCTGCGAGGAGATGGAGGCTTTTGTTTTTAATTTCAATTCACCGCAGTTCAGTGTTGCGGCCAAATTCTCAGCTGTGGTTTATGTTGACTGTGGTTTGTTTGGAACAGTCTTTTTAAGTTTTGTTTTGGGTTGGTTTGTTTTGTTTTGTTTTGTTTTTTTTGTAATCAAAGCTCGGATTGTCCCAAGCATTGTGCTTGGCTGATGCAAGCCCAAGTGAATCGGAAACTGAAAAGAAAGCTTTGTAGTTCTTTGGAAGGCCTGCCATGGGGAGAGCAAAATCTCCGAATTTGTGCGGAGGGTGTAATCCAGCCCTGCTGCTATTATGATAGAGCAGGATTATGGAAGCCGTAGTCCTCCAGCTTCTGTTGAACTCAAGCCAATAAAGATTGGGCCATGTGTTACTTCACTTGTGTGTTTAATTGAACATGCAGCAGATTCAAAGCGAATGCTTCAGGCTTTTCTGCCAGTGGGTACTCCAGAATGTTGACAGACCATTCTACACACCAGGGTGGATAAAAATCAATGATTTTTTTTTAAAAAATCAAAAAAATCAGATTTTTTAAAATTTAAATCGAATTTATTTTAATAAAAAACTTTTGGGGTAAAAATCTATCGTAAGATAGTTTTCTATTTAAGATACATAAATAATTTAGTTTATTCAGCATGAAATGGAGCTTAGTTATGTAGCATGAGGCTGTACATTCTGCAACACTATCGGTGAGTCAACAGTGGGTCAAAGGAGTAGCAGAGATGACAGTTGCTCTTTAAAAATTATGATTTAAATCGAGTTGATTTAAATCAAGCCTTTTTACTAGTGATTTAAATCATGATTTAAATTGTGATTTAAATCAACTCGATTTAAATCAAATCCACCCTGCTTCACACACACACAGACACGCAAAAACACAAACACAGACACAGGCAGACAGACAGACAGACAGACAGACAGACACGAGGCAGTTTGGGCTAGTGGGTAAAGCACCAGGCTAGAGACCAGGAGACTGAGAGTTCTAGTCCCACCATGAAAGGCAGCTGGGTGACTTTGGACTAATCACAAGATTGTTAGTTCTAGTCCCGCCTTAGAAATGAGAGCTGACTGGGTGACTTTGGGCCAATCGCCAGGAGACTGTGAGTTCTAGTCCCACCTTAGACATGAGAGCTGGCTGGGTGACTTTGGGCCAATCGCCAGGATATTGTGAGTTTTAGTCCCGCCTTAGACATGAAAGCTGGCTGGGTGACTTTGGGCCAATCGCCAGGAGACTGTGAGTTCTAGTCCCGCCTTAGACATGAGAGCTGGCTGGGTGACTTTGGGCCAATCGCCAGGAGACTGTGAGTTCTAGTCCCGCCTTAGACATGAGAGCTGGCTGGGTGACTTTGGGCCAATCGCCAGGAGACAGTGAGTTCTAGTCCTGCCTTAGACATTTGAGCTAGTGGGTGACTTTGGTCCAATCACCAGGAAACGGTGAGTTCTAGTCCCTCCCTTAAGCATAAAAACCAGTTGGATGACTTTGCCACTTTTAACTTACTTCTAAAAATGATAAGGCACATGTCTAAGGCGGGATACACATAAATAAGCCCAAATAAATAAACATACATACATACAAACCTGCATAGTGGTGGCCAAAACAGATCTTTCATTAACGTGGCTATCTTCTTACCACTTTAACTGTTGTAAAATTTAAAATTGTATATGTTAGAGCAGTGGATTGCAACCTTTAGGGCACCAGGGACCGATTCCTTGGAGAAAGGTTTTTCCGCGAACCAGACAGGACGGGGTTTCGCATGCTGCCTGTATCCCGCGGATGGGTCTTCCCTTGTTTGCGTGGCCCAGTTTCTGGCATGCCACGGGCCGGTTCTGGTCCACGTACCGGGGGTTGTGGACCTCTTGTATTAGAAGCCAGTGGATTCCCGATCTGGTGGGGTGTCTTACCAGGCTAGCCTGTTTCTTTGGACGTTCGTGTGAACAGTGGGATTCAACTGGTTCAGGCCGGTTCGAGCGAATCAGTAGTTAAATTGCTGGCTGGCTCCACCCCTCCCCTCCCTACCCCTTCCAGGTAAGTGCAGGGAGCCTCCTAGGCCCAAAATGGGGCACGGGTACACGCCCACCATATGGCCCATTTTTGCTCCCAGGAGGCTGCAGGGAGGCCTACTAGGCCCAAAATGGGGCACGGCAGGGCCGGTGCATCCCCCCTCCAGCCTGTTTTTTGCTCCCAGGGTGGTGCAGGAGGCCGAGTGCTGGCGTGGCCAGTGACCCTCCTGGTCACGCCCACCATGGCCACGCCCACCCATCCAGTCATTAAGGCAGAGAAGCAGTTGTTAAATTATTTGAATCCCACCACTGATGCTTTATATCTCTTCCAGGTTTATCTGCTCACTGTAATGGCAGCGATTGTGGCTATTCTTCCAGCATGGAAGGCAGCGAAACTGGTTCACGGGAGGGTTCAGACATCGCTTGCACCGAAGGAATTTGCAACCACGATGAAAATGGTAGGAATGCTGTAAAAGGTTTGTGTGGCTTCTCTTTTTTCTGGTTTTTTTTTTCTTCCTCCCTTTGGGAATATCTTCCAGAAGTCAAGATTGACTTAAAGGCCCATCAAAAAAAAAAAAGAAAAGAAAGAAAGAAAAAGAAAAAGTTTTAAGGGAGTATTAACCCCTAAATGTGACCATGATGTGGATGCTGTATTAATCTAGTGAATTGATCTACTTAGCCTGGTACATTGTTCATTTCAGTGGAATGGCTAGAATTACAATTTTTTAGGTAGACTTTTTCTCATAAAGGAAAACAAGGGGCTGCATAGTGAGTAGATTAAGGTTTATGCAAAGCCAGCTGGGTGACTTTGGGCCAATCACCAGGAGACTGTGAGTTCTAATCCCGCCTTAGCCATGAAAGCCAGCTAGGTGACTTTGGGCCAATCACCAAGAGACTGTGATTCTAGTCCCGCCTTAACTATGAAAGCCAGCTGGGTGACTTTGGGCCAATCACCAGAAGACTGTGAGTTTTAGTCCCGCCTTTGCCATGAAAGCCAGCTGGGTGACTTTGGGCCAATCACCAAGAGACTGTGATTCTAGTCCCGCCTTAACTATGAAAGCCAGCTGGGTGATTTTGGGCCAATCACCAGGAGACTGTGAGTTCTAGTCCCGCCTTAGCCATGAAAGCCAGCTGGGTGACTTTGGGCCAATTATTCTCTCTCTTAGCATTTCATGGGGTGCTTATTGTGTGGAAAGGAAGGGCTGTAAAGAAGGAGTATTAGATTGTTTATAAAACCTATTTATGTTGTTTATAAAAATAATAAAAGTGGGGAAATAAAATAAATAAACCCCTGAAAGCTAAGAGAATATTCAGAAAAGGGCGCCAGGGCAGGATGAGTCTTAAAAACCTCCAGTGATGAATTACCCACAACTTCTGGAGGCAAATTGTTCCACTGATTAATTGTCCTCACTGTTAGGAAATTTCTCCTTAGTTCTAGGTTGCTTCTCTCCTTGATTACTTTCCATCCATTGTTTCTTGTCCTGCCTTCTGTTGCTTTGGAGAATAAATTGACCCCCTCTTCTTTGTGGCAGCCCCTCAAATACTGGAATACTGCTATCATGTCAACCCTAATTCTTTTCTCTACTGGCCAAATCCAAATCCTGCAACCGTTCTTCATATGTCTATGGAAATATGTCATCCAGGTCCCAAAGGTGCTTTTTTAAAGAGGCAACTGGACTTTCTGGGTTTTCTTTAAAGACGTTTCGCTTCTCACCCAAGAAACCAGATGTCTGCAAGGAATACAAATCCTTCCATTTGTTGTGGTCCGCCAGCAGCTTGAGGAGCTGGCAGCAGAGTCGGACAGGGGAGGCTGGGGAGGTACATGGGCCAGTCCTGGAGGCTGGGGAAGGCCCGGATGAGGGCTTTGCGTCAGAGGCAGAGATAGGGCCAGGGCCATCGGGGAGCAATGCGTGGACTCCGGAGCCTCCAGAGTCGGACAGCAGAGAGGCAGAGGAACAGGAGGAGCCTGTTCCTAGTGCGCACATGCGAAGAGCTGCCAGAAGGCACGAACAGTTAAAACAAAAGTGACGTCTCGGGAATAAGGGCTGGAGATGATTGGCCCCTCCCATAAGGCTTAAAAGAGGAGCAAAGGCACATGGGCACTTTGCAGGAAAGCAACGTTGTTAATTCTGTTCCCAGTCGGCATCTCTGTTTGATTCTGGACTCCGTGTGGCTTTGCCAAGTAGATTTTTGGCAGAGTGTCAAGGGAGATAAAGGTAGGTGATTATCCCGAAGGACTTCTCCCGAAGGACTTTTTGCAACTAATTGGGACTCAGCTGTGAACGAACGTAATTCACAGCTGTTGCAATAAAAGAGGTTTTGGGGACTACTCGTGTGTTTTAATGACTCAGGAAGCCTAGGTCACAACACCATTCCCCACCATCTAGTCAGAGCTGAAGAAGCTTCTTGGATGAGAAGCGAAGCGTCTTCAAAGAAAAACCAGAAAGACCAGTTGCCTCTTGAAAAAAAAAAAAAAGCACCTTTGGGACGGTCTTCATATGTTTAACATATGTTATATATTATTAGTTAGTAGTTAGTAGTCACCTAGGAAAGACTAAGGCTCAAAGGCATTAATGTGTTCTGCCCCAGCTCCGGATTCCCGGAGAATATAGACACACACCAACGGTCCTTATCAAATTTATTAAGTAGCAAGAATAAACCAAAGTCCGGCAAAAGTTGGCAACCAGCCCAGAAAGCAAGATACGATAAGACTTTTCCAAAAATACTCTGATGATAATTACAAGTTGTTTCTAGCAAGAAACTTACTAACAGCATGTGACTTAAATAGGCTAAGGAAGTGACCAATTATCCTCAAGCCTTACTCTCGAGGAGACCTCCTCCTCCTGAGTAGCCACTCCTGCCTTTTGACAGCCCTGCGTGCTCGAGCATTGAGGAGAGGCTCCTCCACTTCGCTCTCTCCACTTGAAGGAGCCTCTGGAGGTTCTGAAGGCCCTGGCTGAGTCTCTGCCTCTGGCACCACATCCTCTTCAGCCTCCTCGCTGTCTGACGCGAGCGCCAGCTGCGCCGGCTGCTGGCGCGACACCACACCAGCCTCCTCGTCGGGATCAGCCACGATCCACGCAGGCAGCTGGCGGGCCACAACATAATGGGAGGTGAAACCAGGGTTGGGATTCAGCCAGTTCGGATGCTAATTTTACATCTGGTTCTCTGAACTGGTAGTTGCAAGGACTAGCTGGCCTCCGGAAAGCCTCTGGAGCCTGGGGAGGGAGAAAAATGAGCTTATCGGAAGTCCGGAAACGGGCCCTTTTCCGGCCTCCAGAGCCTGGGGGAGACCATTTTCGAGGAAAGCCTGCAGAACCTGTGGAGGGTGAAAACTCCCATCACCCCTCCACCCCCCCCCCACCCACCCACCCCCACCCCGTGGTGTAGGAGACTGAGTAGGCCACGCCCACCCAGCAGTTCGATCCTGACCGTCTCGAGGTTGGCTCGGCCTTCCATCCTTCCGAATGGAATGAGGACCCAGATTGTTGGAGGCAAAATGCTGACTCTGTAAACTGCTTAGAGAGGGCTGTAAAAGCACTGTTAAGTGGTATATACCGTATTTTTCGGAGTATAAGACACACCTACCTTTTTTGGTGAGGAAAAAGAAGAAAAAGAAATCTCCCTGTGCCTCTGAGCAATTTTGCCTATTTGCAGCAAACAACAAGAATCGGTTGCTAAAATTTTTGAATCCCACCCCTTGCCGTTTTGTGTTTACATAATGAATCCATGCTAATTCCCCGTTTGATCCCGACTCGGAAGGTTGCTCTCCGACTTCGGAGCACGATTTGGGTGGAAGGCCTGGCTTCTGGGGGGGGGGGGGTCTTCTTCCCCCAGCCTGCTCAAGCCCCTCTTCCTTCCTCTCTTTCTTTCTTGCAGTGGATGATTCGTGCATTCACCGTTGCGAAGACAAAGAAGAGGATGGGGACAGCTGTGTGGAATGCTGGGCGAATTCGGAAGACACTAACACGAAAGGCAAAAACAAGAAGAAGAAAAAGAAAAACAAGAAGTGTGAAGCTGAGCACGTAAGCGGGGGCATTTTGGGGTCAGGGTTTTTTTTTTTTTTTTTTTGCTTGCTTAGGGTTAGCTTGGATGTTGGCCAGGCTCCCCTCGGCCTCTTTCCTCCCGGTGCATGTCGTTCCCATGGGCCCCTTCCCAGTCCGAGGGCAGCAGATTACATGGCTGGGAGTTCAGCATCATTGTTCAAGATTGTCCAACATTGTTAGCGTGATTTTAAAAAAAAAATATTTTTAAAGGAGACAATGAGGCCGGTTAATGAGGAACCGGATTAGCCATAAATTAATGCTTGTGAGTTTAGGAATAGAGTGGCAGTTGGATAGAAGTGTGGATAAATGGGTAAGAGGAATGTCTCGTTTTGTGTTTGGATCTCGGTGGAAATGAGCGGGAGTAATTTTTCTTTTTTCTTCATGATGTCTTGCGATTTCTATTTTGAATTCCCCCCCCCCATGTTTTATTTGTTTTATTTATGTAACACCCAATTTTCATCGAACGGTGTGTATTCTTGGTACGATTACATTTAGGTAGTCATATTTCTACATCTTCATTATATTTAGTCATCACCATCATATTAATAATATAATAACATGATAATATAATAACCTTAATACTTAACATTTAAAACCTTTATTTAAAATTTAAATTTTAAAATTGAAATTTAAAAACATTTAAAATCATCTTTAACGAGTTGTATTTAGAATTGTATTTGCGCAACAATGGAAAAGTGATGAAATCCCGTCTGAGGGGAATGTAATTAAAAAAATATTAGATTGTGCAGAAATGGATAGATTAACACTTGCTTTATTAAAGATAAAGAAGAAACTGAATATTTCTTAATATGAGACACATTTTATCAATGGCTAGATATAGAAACAGAAGTTAGAAGGGATGAGGGGGAGTAAGTTTTAATTAAACAAAACCAAGCATAAGGCATTATTTTTCAGTTCTGGTAAATTGAAGATGGGTGGACTTCAACTCCCAGAATTCCCCAGCCAGATCACATCTTCAAATTGCTAAGGTTGAGAAAGGACCAATCCTATGTTGCGGACAACGAGTATAGGCAGTCCTTGACTTGCAGCCACAATTGAAGCCATTTTTTTCTGTTGTTAAGTGAGACATTGGTTAAGTGAGTTTTTGCCCCATTTTAGAGACTTTCTTGCCATACTTGTTAAGTGAATCACTGCAGTTGATGAGTTAGCACAGTCAGTCCTCGACGTATGACCACAATCGAGCCCAAGCTTTCTGTTGTTAAGTGAGACATTGGTTAACTGAGTTTTTTGCCCCAGTTTACGACCTTCTGACAAGCAAAGTCAAACGGGGAAGCCCGATTCGCTTATCCACTGAAGCAGAGGTGGGTTTCAGCAGGTTCTGACCAGTTCTGGAGAGCCGGTAGCGGAAATTTTGAGTAGTTCGGAGAACCGGTAAATACCACCTCTGACTGGCCCCACCCCCTCTATTCTCTACCTCCCGAGTCCCAGCTGATCAGGAGGAAATGGGGATTTTGTAGTAACCTTCCCTTGGAGTGAGAAGGGAATGGAGGTTTTACAGAATCCTTCCCCTGCCATGCCCACCAAGCCAAGCCATGTGATCTGTCCCCGTCCACACACACACACACAAACACAGCCAGCCGAGGGTTAAGGAAGCACTTGGCACACACCCAGGTCTTTATCTCCAACTTGGCAGCGATATACACACCGTCTGCCAAGTGCTTTTATTTCCACAGAAACAGAAAGATAATATACTCAGCATACAAGAGTCCAACAAAAATAAATATTCCTCTCAGCAGTTTCGGACGATGCTCTAGTGACTATCCAAGGTTTATTTTTGTTCGTCACAGGGATCACTGGCCACCATCCTCTATTATATAGTCTCTGGGGTGTGGTCCAGTGACTCAGTTCTAATCCCTAGCACGCCTCCTGAGCTGCTGCAATCGTTTATCACGCCTTCGGAGGCGTGCGTCCAGGAATGATGTCTCTCCTTCACTCTCATCCGAGACACCTGTCTCCCTGCTAATCTCCTCGCCCTCGGCCGGCACCTGAGACAGTGCCAGAGGGGAGGGGCCTGGAGAGGGAGGCCTGGCTGACTCCTCTTCCTCATGCTCGGAGCTTTCTTCCTCCGGTGGGATAGGCTCAGAGGGCGGGGCCACAACACCATGCCCACCAAGCCATGCCCACAGAACCGGTAGTAAAAAATTTTGAAACCCACCACTGCACTGAAGTGATTCACTTAAAAACAGAGGCAAGAAAGGTCGTAAGATGGGGCCAAACTCACTTCACAAATGTCTCACTTAACAACAGACATTTTGGGCTCAATTTGTGGTCGTTCAGTCAAGGATTATACCTGTACCTGTAATGGCTAAAATTCATGGATTGAGAGAAGAAAGTTTGGCATTTTTTTTTCCCATACTCCTTGCCTTTTGGGGAAAGATTTGGTTTTGCCTCTGGTAATCCTTTAGGACCATTGTGGGTGTTCCTTTCCAAGGCGAAAAGTACTTCGGTGCAGTTTTGAGCAGAGCCTGAGTATCTTCGCACTTAGCAGCCATGAAGCTGCCAAGTGGCTTGGACGCCAGTGTCCTGTCTTATCATCAGATCATCCCATTTGCAATTTTATTGGCCGCTTGGCTGGTTCGATGCGTTTTGGAAGGAGGCCGCCTCACGTCAAAGCCGCTGAGGAGTTTGGTTTTAAAACGTCTCATAAAGGCCAAATGGAACGGGAAAGGGATAAACGTAATAATGAGGCCTTGGAGAATATAGAAATGAAATGGCTGAACAGTTATCGGGTTTGCTAATTGCCCTGGCCCTGGCCCTGCTGGGAGAGCCAAGTTTTGTAAACTTTCTTAAAGAGGCAGAGCTGAGTGCAGCTCCAAGGGAATTCATCAGTTCCAAGGGAAACCTTCTTTGTGTGTGTGTGGGGGGGGGGGGGGTGTTATGCTTCCCACATACCCCAATAGAGAGGGCAGACTGTGGGTCCTTTCCCCAAAACTCTGCATTTGGTGGGATCCAGGAGGGGTAGACCCCTCCCTTTGTAATGATAGTGCCCCCCCCCAAGAAAACAAGAAATGGATGTCCCCCAAGACTTGCATCACGATGAGGGAATACCCAATTGATAAGTTGTCAAATATTTTAGTTCTGACTGATTGGTTCTGATTTCTGATTGATTATTCTGATTTGATTGTTTCTGATTTCTAGTTGATTGTTCTGATTTGTTTAGATCTGATTTCTGATTGATTACTTCCGAATTCTTTGATTATTCTTAGTTCTGATTTCTGATTGATTATTCTCTGATTAGTTCTGATTTCTGATTGATTAGTTCTGAATGAGCAGTATTGATTTCTGATTGATTATTCTGTTTTAATTAGCTGCGATTTCTGATTGATTAGTTCTGATATCTGACTGATTTAATTTTTCTGATTGATTTTTCTGATTTGATTAGTTCTGATTCCTGATTGTTTATTCTGATTTGATTATTTCTGAATTCTGATTGATTAGTTCTGATGTCTGATTTAATTTTTCTGATTGATTTTTCTGATTTGATTATTTCTGAATTCTGATTCATTATTCTGATTTGATTAGTTCTCATGGATTAGCTTCGATTTTGAGTTCTGATTATTGTCTATTGGTTTTAATGCTATGTATTTGGTTGCTGTCTTTTTCATTTGATTCGATGATTCTTTTTTATTCTCAACTAAAATTACATCTGAGTTGTGCGACCATATAAATAGATCTAAATAGGCAAATGACGCCCTTCCGGGGACATGAGCAAGTTGGAAAATGAGGGTAGGTGGGCAAACTTCAGAGGGATTGAAAGATGTAGAGGGACAAAAAAGATGTGGAGACTTTAGAAAGAATGCACAGAAGAGCAACCAAGAGGATGAGGGGACTGGAGGCTAAAACATATGAAGAACAGTTGCAGGAACTGGGTATGTCTAGTTTAATGAAAAGAAGGACCAGGGGAGACATGATGGCAGTCTTCCAATATCTCAGGGGTTGCCCCAAAGAAGAGGAAGTCAAACTATTCTCCAAAGCACCTGAGGGCAGAACAAGAAGAAATAGATGGAAACTAATCAAGGAGAGAAGCAACTTAGAACTAAGGAGGAATTTTCTGACAGTTAGAACAATTAATCAGTGGAACCACTTGCCTGCAGAAGTTGTGAATGCTCCAACACTGGAAGTTTTTAAGAAGAGGTTGGATAACCATTTGTCTGAAGTGGTGTAGGGTTTCCTGCCTAAGCAGGGGGTTGGACTAGAAGACCTCCAAGGTCCCTTCCAACTCTGTTATTATATTATACAACCCCAAGTGTGGGAAGGAAGGAAGGAAACGGGAAGGAGATTTGCAAAACTGCCAGGTAGATTTCAGCCCAGCTCCACAAAACAGAGCAATCCTAGCTGTCTTGGTCTAAGAGAGGGTGGTCTAAACCAGGGTTTACCAAAGTGCTCAGTATAAACCCCCAACAGAGAGTGGGAATGTCCAAGGAGTCAATCAGTGATTGGACATCAAAAAGGGGACAATAAATGGCTATATGCTGACTCTGTAAACCGCTTAGAGAGCGCTGTAAAGTACTATGAAGCGGTATATAAGTCTTAAGTGCTATTGCTATGGCTATGGCTATTGCATGCTAACTCTGTCCTCTGCCAGCGGGTCAGTTCCCACTAGCTCAAGGTCAACTCAGCCATTCATCCTTCTAAGGTCAAGTAAAATGAGGACCCAGATTGTTGGGGGCCAACGGCTGACTCTGTAAACCACTTAGAGAGGGCTGTAAAGCACTGTAAAGCGGTATATAATTGCTATGGCTATTGCAGGCTAACTCTGCCCGCTGTCAGGAGTTCGATCCTGACCGGCTCAAGGTTGATTCAGCCTTCCATCCTTCCGAGGTCGAGTAAAATGAGGCCCAGATTGTTGGAGGCAGTAGGCTGACTCTGTAAAACTGCTAAAAGAGGGCTGCAAAGCACTGTAAAGTGGTATATATGTCTAAGTGCTATGGCTATTGCAGGCTAACTCTGCCCACTGCCAGGAGTTCGATCCTGACAGGCTCAAAGTTGACTCAGCCTTCCATCTTTTCAAAGTCAAGTAAATAGAGGACCCAGATTGTTGGGGGCAATCGGCTGACTCTGTAAACCACTTAGAGAGGGCTGCAAAGCACTGTGAAGCGGTATATAAGTCTAAGCGCTATTGCTATTTTTTTTCCCCCTCCAGATCCAAAAGCTGAATAGCTGCCTGGTGGAGACAAGTAACCGAGAGGGTCCGGGGACTGCCACGCACACAGACTACCACCGAGACAAGACCAAAGACCCCCATGCCGAAATCTGTTGTCGCACAGAAAAAGCTGGGCCACCTACGGTACCTTGGCTGGAGCACAGGAAAACAGCCTTGTTGTGTGCGGAATCTTCAGAGGCAGCCCCGGCTCCCGAATCAGGGAAGGGCACGAAGAGTTTGGTGGAACTCCTGGTAAGTCTCAAGGACGAGCGTCTGTGGAGGTTCTTGGTCATCCAGGCCATGGTTGTCCCAAAGATTAGGATAGCGGTAGGGGTAGGGATAGGGATAGAAATAGAAATAGGAAGAGAGAATAGGAAGACAGAATACAATAGAATAGAACAGAATAAGGAATAGGAATAGGAATAGAATAGAATAAGAAATAGAGAATAGAATAGAATAGAATAGAATAGAATAGAATAGAATAGAATAGAATAGAATAGAATAGAATAGAATAGAATAGAATAGAATAGAATTTTTTATTGGCCAAGTGTGATTGGACACACAAGGAATTTGTCTTTGGTGCATAAGCTCTCGGTGTACATAAAAGAAAAGATACATTCATCAAGAATCATAAGGTACAACACTTAATAGTAGTCATAGGGAACAAATAAGCAATCAAATCATATTAGGAAACAGTCAATATAAATCGTAAGGATACCAGCAACAAGGTTACAGTCATACAGTCATAAGTGGGAGAAGATGAGTGATAGGAACGATGAGAAGATTAATAGTAACAGTAATGCAGACTTAGTGAATAGTTTGACAGTGTTGAGGGAATTATTTGTTTAGCAGAGTGATGGCGTTCGGGAAAAAACTGTTCTTGTGTCTAGTTGTTCTGGTGTGCAGTGCTCTATAGCATCCTTTTGAGGGTAGGAGTTGAAACAGTGTATGTCCAGGATGCGAGGGGTCTGTAGATATTTTCACAGCCCTCTTTTTGACTCGTGCAGTATACAGGTCCTCAATGGAAGGCAGGTTGGCAGCCATTGTTTTTTCTGCAGTTCTAATTATCCTCTGAAGTCTGTGTCTGTCTTGTTGGGTTGCAGAACCAAACCAGACAGTTATAGAGGTGCAGATGACAGACTCAATAATTCCTCTGTAGAACTGTATCAGCAGCTCCTCGGGGAGTCTGAGCTTCCTGAGTTGGTTCTGGACTTCATTTTTCCTTGAAGACATTTCGCTTCTCATCCAAGAAGCTTCTTCAGTTCTAACTGAATGGTGGCGAATGGAAGGATTTATATTCCTAGCAGTCATCTGGTCGTTAGCACTCTCTCTCTGAGAGCCGTTGAGGCCACTTGGAGGTTTATCTGTGCCCTCGGGGTCACCTGAATAGTGCAAATGGGCGTGGAGCCTTTTTGGAACTGCTGAAAGGACTGTGTTGTAAATAGGAAAGAGATAGTGTCGTATCCATCAATTTATTTTTCAAAGCACCTGAGAGCAGGACAAGAACCAATGGATGGAAACTAATCAAGGAGAGAAGCAACCTGGAATTAAGTAGAAACTTCCCAACAGTGAGGACAATTAACCAGTGGAACAGCTTGCCACCAGAAATTATGGGTTATGCTTCTCTCCTCATCTAGTCCAGGGGTCTCCAACCTTGGCAACTTTGTTTTGTTTTGGGACCCCTGTTAGATGATGATTACCCAGTTTGAAGACCTCAACGGAAGTCCTTTCCAGGTCTCCTCTGATTCTCTGTTGAGAGAGGACTGTCCACTCAGAAAAAGTGCTAGCGAACATTCTCCACCATTCAGTCCGAAACTGAAGAAGCTTCTTGGATGAGAAGCGAATTGTCTTCCAGGAAAAAAACAAAGTCCAGTTCCTTTTTGAAAAAGCATCTTTGGGACTTTCAAGGATGAGCCTTGCAGTCTGCTTTTGCTAAGAGAGGGGAGTGGGAAGGCAACTTTGGTTAATATGGACCAGGGTGATTAAGTCTCTATCTTCCAAGAAATGTTGGAGCTCATGATCGGGAGAATTAATTGGTATTAGCTCAGGTAAGATTGGGGGAAGTGAGAGGTTCATTAATTCACATACCCATTCATTCACTTACCCATTTGTTCAATCTTTTATTTACTTATTCACTCACTCACTCATTCATTCATTCATTTGTTCATTCATTTATTTGCTTGTTCATTCATTCAATTATTCATTCACTTACCCATTTATTCATTCATTCACTTACTTATTAACTTATTTATTCAATTATTCACTTACCCATTTGTTCGTTCATTTCCTTATATATTTCCTTATCATTTAGTCACTTATTTCAAAGGTGGGTTTCAGCAGTTTCTGAACAGTTCTGGAGAACTGTTAGCGGAAATTTTGAGTAGTTCGGAGAACCGGTAGTAAAAATTCTGACTGGCCTCACCCCCATCTATTCTCTGCCTCCCAAGTCCCAGCTGATTGGGAGGAAATGGGGATTTTGCAGTATGCCCACCAAGCCATGCCACACCCACCAAGCCACACCCACAGAACCGGTAGTAAAAAATTTTGAAACCCACCACTGATTTATTCATGTTATTATTCAGATATTGGAACACTGCCATCGTGTCACGCCGGTCCTTCTCTTCATTAGGCTAGACATATCCAATTCCTGCAATCGTTCTTCATATGTTTTAGCCTCCAGTCCCCTAATCATCTTTGTCATTTATTTATTTCGCCTTATTTATTTATTATTTTATCTCATCTATTCATTCATTCAGCCATCCAATTTAAATGCTGTATCCGTCTGACTCTAATCGCTCATGGCATCTCATAATGTAAGCTGCAGCTTACAAAAGCTCCTGCCTTTTAATACAGTTGTTAGTCAGAGAAGATGTTACCAGGCTCCTGATGTTATTTTTTTTTTTAATTTGATTTATATGCCGCCCTTCTTCGGAGACTCAGGGTGGCTTACAGTGCATTAAGCAATAGCCTTCATACTTTTGTATATTTTATACAACGTCAGCTTATTTATTTATTTATTTATTTTTCTGCCATCGTAGACTAAGATGGCTCTCTTCTTGCATCGCTCATGGTTTGTGACTCTGGATAAAATATATCCTAGACAATTAAGTCCAAAGATAACTGTCACTCAAAGAGGACATACAGGCAGTTCTTGATTTAACAGCGGTGGCTTAGTGACTTTTTGACATTAACAACAGACATTCCCAGAGCTTAGGACCCAGGCTCAAAGTTCCAGTGGTGCTTCCCTTCCCTCCCCCACGGTCATGTGATCTTATTTGGGTGCTTAAGGCTGTTTGCAATGTCCCACAGTCATGTGACCACAATTTTCAGCATTTATTTATTTTTTGCCATCAACCAGAATTTACTTCCGCTGAGAGTCTTGATGGCGTGGTGGTTAGAATGCAGTATTGCAGGCTAACTCTGCCGACTGCCAGCAGTTCGATCCTGACCGTCTCGAGTTGGCTCGGCCTTCCATCCTTCCAAATGGAATGAGGACCCAGATTGTTGGAGGCAAGATGCTGACTCTGTAAACTGCTTAGAGAGGGCTGTAAAAGCACTGTTAAGTGGTATATACCGTATTTTTCGGAGTATAAGATGCACCTACCTTTTTTGGTGAGGAAAAAGAAAAAGAAATCTCCCTGTGCCTCTGAGCAATTTTGCCTATTTGCAGCAAACAGCAAACAGCCTGCTTTATTTTCATTTTCGTTTTCAGCATAGCTTGTTTAGCACAAGGAAAAAAAAATCTGCTCCAGCAATTTACCTCTTTGCAGCAAGCAGCAGAGCCCTGCACAAAACAGCTGAGAGCAAATCAGCTGAGAGTTGGGAGGCCGATCCAATCAACTTGTGCTAATTAGGCTGTGCTGAAGCTGAAAGGAGCTGTTTCTTCTTACTGCTTGCTGCAAGGAGGTAAACTGCTGCGAGGCAGAGGCCAAAGGGTGGGGGCCAGTGGGTGGGTGGGGCTACATTTGGTGTATAAGATGCACCTAAATTTTCACCCCCTTTTAGGGGGGTGGAAAGGTACATCTTATACTCCCAAAAATACGGTAAGTCTTAAGTGCTATTGCTATTGCAGACTGCACTGCAATAGAGCAGATAGAGCAGAGACTAACACTGCTCACTGCCAGGAGTTCAATCCTGACCAGCTCAAAATTGGCTGAGCCTTCCATCCTTCTGAGGTCGGTAAAAAGAGGACCCAGATTGTTAGGGCAATGTGCTGGCTTAGAGAGGGCTGTAAAGCACTGTAAAGCGGTATATAAATCTTAAGTGCAATTGCTATCACTATCCTGCAAATAACCCACTGGTTAGAAAGCGTTCATTTAACGACGGTTGCATTCACTTCAGCCCCACCGCCACCGTCACCCAAAGTTAAAACTGGGCTTTGATCCGTTGACCACAGGGATGCTGCAAAACGGCCGTAAGTGTGAAACGCCATTGTAAGTCACCTTTTTTCAGGGGTAACTTTGCAAATTTGAAGAGTCGCTAAACGAACGTTGGTAAGTGGAGGGGCTACTTGCATTTCTCGTCTCTCCCTTGTGCTTTTCTAGGATGAGTCCGAATGCACTTCCGATGAAGAAATATTCATCTCCCAAGATGAGATCCAGTCCTTCATGGCCAACAACAAGTCCTTTTACAGCAATAGAGAACGGTACCGACAGCATCTGAAGGAGAAATTCAACAGATACTGCCGCTTGAATGATCACAAGAGGCCGGTGTGCAGCGGTTGGTTGACAACAGCTGGAGCAAACTAAACCGAATAAAATTAGCTCTGTCTTTCAGTCAAACTGTCGAAAATGACTACTGCGCGTTTTCTCTCTCCGGAAAACCAGTCTCTCTTAGCAACTAAACAAAATCGTATCTTTTTAAAAAAAGAAAAAAAAAAAGACGGTGGTTTTCTTTTCTTTTTTTCTTTCTGTCTTTCTTTTTTTCTTTCCTTTTTCCTTTCCTTCCTTCCCCCTTCCTCTCCCCTTTCCTCTTCCCTTCCCCTCCCCTTTCCTTTCCCTTTCCTTCCTTCCCTTCCCTTTTTCCTTTTTCCTTTCCCCTTCCCCTCCCCTTTCCTTTCCCTCCCCCTCCCCTTCCCTTTTCCCTTCCCCTTTCCTTTGCCCTTTCCCCTTCCCTTCCCTTCTTCTCTTTCCTCTGCAGGAGGCTGGTGGAATTGAGTTTAATCCCTTTAATTTAGTTCCCTGCCAACCTTATTTCCAGGCTTCCCGGTCTATAGTTTTTGACAAGAGAATTGAGACCAGCCCCCCCCCCCCCCCAAACTATCATAATTTAAAGCCACCTCTTTTCATTCAATGTTTCTCTTAACTGTGACACTTATCAAACAGGAAAAATAAAAAAAAGCAGCTTAGTGAAAAAAAGTAATGTTGTACTTATAATTCTGTACAGAAATGACAATGAGCTCGATATAAAAAGATTTTACAAAGTAAGACATCCATTTGCAAAAAAAGAAAATTTAAAAAAGATGTTCTGGATGTAATATGTTGGAAGCGCGATGTGCAAAATTTAAAAAAATAAAGAATATTTATTAAGATGCATAGTAAAAAAATAAGAAAAGCCAAAAAAAAAAAAAGTGTGTTCGTTTCTGCTGTCGTTCGTGAAATCGGATGGATGCTGAAAGTTAGGTCTAATTTTTAGCGGTTGAAATTATTTTTTTTAACGATAACATTTTATCACTTAGGCTGAGAACATGGCATACAGCAATGCACTGGTTAGGCTGCCTCGTTCATAACAGAGAAAAAAAGCGAGGGTTCAAAGTCATCAGTTTAAAAAGACTGGTTTTGCATCCCATACCGTGTTTCCCCCAAAATAAGACTGGGTCGTATATTAATTTTTGCTCCAAAAGATGAGTTATGGCTTATTTTCCGGTTAGGTATTATTTGGGGGGAAATACAGTATTAAACACCTCTGTCTGCTGACGATCTTAACTGGGGCTTATTTTTTGGGGTAGGCCTTATATTACGAGCATCCTGAAAAATCATGTTAGGCCTTATTTTCCAGTTGGGTCTTATTTTCGGGGAAACGGTAGTTTGTGGCTTATGGATCCAGTAATCATGATAAAAGACGAACTCCTGAAGACTCTGCGACTATCATCATGCACTTTTCTTGGCACTGGTGTAGGCGTGTCCTGCCACGGTCACCTCTTTGGGGTTGTTGTTTTTTTTTAAATTTCCTGGTGGTCTCCCATCCTTTCTTAGATTGCATGTTTCCAGGAGAACCACCAAATACCGAGTGTCAGGATTCCAAGTAATAGATCCCTATCAAGCAAAAACTCCCGAGGCAGATCGATTCCTCAAGGAATAGCTTTATTGGAAATACCATATTGGCACATATCTGGTGAAAACGGACTCTGAAGGTTCCCGCAATTTTTCACCTAATTAAAATTAAACCTTTTCCTCTCAACTCCAAACAACCAGTCACATGGTCCGGTCACATCACTCCTCCTTCCTCCGGCCAGGTGTGAGAACGTCCTTGGTTCCCAAGAGAAAGTTATTTTGTTTTGACTACACAGCCCCAGCTCTCTCTAATCCCCCCCCTCCCTATCCCTCCGCTCCATTTTGTGGCATCACTGAAGCTCCAAGATGGCTTCGGCCAGGCCAGCTTCAGGGTTGACACCGAGACTTAGATCCAATAGAACAACATTTCTTAACCTCAGTAACTATCAGAGGGGTAGACTTCAATTCCCAGAATTCCCCAGGTAGCATGCTAGCTAAGGAATTCTGGGAAGGAGAAGTCTACACCTCAAAAAGTAGGTGAAGCTGAAAAATAGTGCAATAGAGGCTTGCATCAAGGAAACACAAAGGAAAAAGTGTGACACATTTATATGCGGTGCTTTAACATAGCTTTTTAAAACTTGATATTGTGCTTGGTTGCAAGCTTTGATCCACAACCATGGATTTTCCAATAAAATCTGGGTTCTCGTGAGCCATTCAATCATATACTAAGCAAGCTAAGCTGTACAGGTCATTCAGTAGGTTCAGCTCAAATGTTTACAGTTTACTAGTTTACTGTTCAGGGTGTTGTGTAAACACAGCCTCCATGTTGTGTTATATTCGTGTTTTAAATGGGATTTTCTTAAGCTTCTTATGTTCTGTGGTTTTTAATCTGCCAACTCTTAAAAAAGAAGGCTGGTGGGAGGAAGGGAAGGGGGTAGGGAACTCGGGGGGAAAAAAAGAAGAGGAGATAATTTATATATCTATATTGGAAATTATTTGCTATGGCCCGGGTTGGCATTTTATGCAATATATCCATTTATGATTATCTTAATCATCGTTTTCAAAAATTCGCCAGACTTTGTGGTTTCATAAGAGAGATGCCTCATAAATTAACCACTTTTTGCACTCTACATTAGGCTGAAATAATTCTTCGGTTTATTTGAACCAGAGGTGGGTTTCAGCCGGTTCTGACCAGTTCTGGAGAACCGGTTGCGGAAATTTTGAGTAGTTCGGAGAACCGGTAGTAAAAATTCTGACTGGCCTCGCCCCCATTTATTCTCTGCCTCCCAAGTCCCAGCTGATCGGGAGGAAATGGGGATTTTACAGTATCCTTCCCCTGCTATGCTACCTAGCAATGCCCACCAAGCAATGCCACGCCCACCAAGCCACACCCACAGAACCGGTAGTAAAAAAAATTGAAACCCATCACTGATTTGCACCCCATTGTTTTGCAAACCCCGCTATAGAACCATAGGGCAGAAGGGACCTTGGAGGTTTTCTAGTCCAACCCCCCCCCCCCCCCCCCCCGTCCAAGAAAGGAGTGCCGATACCATCCTGACAAATGCTTGTCCAATCTTGAAAACCTCCAGTGATGGAGCATCCACAACTTCTGGAGGCAAGTCGTTCCACTGGTTAATTGTTCTTAAGTGTCAGGAAATTCCTCTTCATTTCCAGGTTGGATGTCCTTCTGAGCAGCTTCCACCCGCTGCTTCTTGTCCTGCGCTCCGGAGAGTGAATTGACCCCCCCCATCGCTGTGACAGCCCCCTTCAAGAGTTGGACAATGGCTATCATGTCACCCCTAATCCTTCTCTTCATTAGGCTTCAAGGTTTTGGTCACCACCTTTAGAGCGCTCCATGGCTTAGGACCTGGTTATTTACGGGACCGCTTACTACCACAAACAGCCTCCCACCGGCCGGTACGCTCTCATAGAGAGGGGCTCCTCTGGGTGCCGTCAGACAAACAATGTCGACTGGCGGCCCCCAGGGGGAGGGCCTTCTCTGTGGGGGTACCCACTATCTGGAAGGAGCTCCCCCCAGAGATACGGAGGATCCCGGATCTGCTCACTTTCCGCCATGCTTTTAAAACCCTCCTATTCCAGCAAGCCAGCCTGGCCTAATTTTCTCCCCTGTTTTAAAATTCTTTTAAATCAAAATTTTAATCTGTTTTAAATTATTGGGATTTTTAATTGTCTAGGGCTAAATTATTTAATCTGGTTTTAATTATGTTTCTAACTTTTGTATCTATGTATTTTATTTTGTGCCTGTTCACCACCCTGAGTCCTTCTGGAGTAGGGCAGTATATAAATTAAAAAAAAAAAAATTAGGCTACACATAATCTAGTTCCCATAATCATCATGTGATTTAGTCTCCCAGATCCCTAATCATCTTTGTGGCTCTTCTCTACATACTTTCTAGAGCAGGGGCATCAAACTCTGATTTTATTGAGGGCCGCATCAGGGTTGTGTTTGAACTTGGGGGTGGGGGGCAGAGCGGGCGTGGCCAGGGTGCGTGTGGCCAGCTTGACATCACTTCTGTCGGGGTCACCGAGCGCTCTTGCCAGTGAAAACGGGCTCCTGAGCTCTGTTTTTGGCTGCGACGGCCGCCTGCAGCTCCATTTTCACTGGCAGAGGCACTGCAAGCCGGTCCTATGCTGTTTCAGGGCTGCCCTGTGGGCCAGTTCTAAGCACCCTGCGGGCCAGATCCGGCCCCTGGGCCTTGAGTTTGACACCCCTGTTCTACAGTCTCTGCACCAGGGGTGAAATGCTCCCGGTTCGGCCGAACTGGTAGCGATGACGGCCGGTGATTCGGAGAACTGGTAGCGATGGCAGCTTGAGGCTCCCGCCCGGTTGTCGTTACTTCCTGGTTTTAACCAGGAAGTAACCTGTTTTTTACCCTCTGTGCATGCGCAGAAGGGTTTGCACATGCGCAGAGGGTCAGCGCGCGCATGTGACACGCGCCCGCGCACTTTCCCACTGGTAGGGAAGGAAAGTAGATTTCACCTCTGCTCTGCACCTATTTTTGTGATAAAAACACTGGGGAGGAGGCATGCATTCAATGAAGGGTGATGAAACGGCAGGAAAAATGCAGGGTGCATACAGAATGGAAGCATTGTGTATAACAATTGGTGTAGAGTCACACTTGCTGCATACCAAGACGGGCCTTTGCACCAGCCCCATCCATCCTTCAGAAGCTTCCTTGACGATAGCAACAGCACTTAAGACTTACATACTGCTTCACGGCACGCTCTTAAGTGGTTTACAAGAGTCAGCATATTGTCCCGTTCCTCCCACCCCAACAATATGGGTCCTCATTTTACCGACCTCAGAAGGACGGAAGGCTGAGTCAACCTTGAGACAGTCAGGATCAAAAACTCCTGGCCGTCAGATGCTCAGCCGAAGAAGCGAAGATGAGGAAGTGGACACCGTCGGAGGGAAGCCACAAAAAGTGCTACAGGTGGCAGGTCTGACACACGCAGCCTTTAACAGGGACAAGAAGAAGTTGCAGTGAAGAAGACTTTTCCATAGAGAACATGAACATTGAAGGTGATGGCCAGGAGGTGCTTGGAGAAAAAGCTGGTTTGTTGTGTCAGCTGTTTTCTTTCCTTGCTTCACAAAGTTAGATTCAGGACTTTTCTATCCTTCATTGTTGTTAGTTGTGAAGTCGTGTCTGACCCATCGCAACCCCATGGACAACGTTCCTCCAGGCCTTCCTGTCCTCTACCATCCTCTGGAGTCCATTTAATCTCACGCCAACTGCTTCAGTGACTCCATCCAGCCACCTCGTTCTCTATTGTCCCGTTCTTCTTTTGCCCTCAATCGTTCCCAGCATTTGGCTTTTCTCCAGTGAGTCCTTCCTTCTCATTAGGTGGCCAAAGTATTTGAGTTTCCTCTTCAGGATCTGGCCTTCTAAAGAGCAGTCAGGGTTGATCTCCTCTAGGACCGACCGGTTTGATCGCCTTGCAGTCCAAGGGACTTGCAGGAGTCTTCTCCAGCACCAGAGTTCAAAGGCCTCAATTCTTTGGCGCTCAGCCTTTCTTACGGTCCTACTTTCACAGCCAGACATTGCAACTGGGAAAACCATAGCCTTGACTATCACTACAATTGAAGATTCGGAGTGATTTATTGGAGGGTGTCCCAAAAAAATAATCAAAATGGAGGCTGCGGTCATGTGATCTAAGCTCATTTTAGATGGTCCACCAATTTGTAAATGCTTTATAGCCAGGAATAGCATATGGGAGAGGCTGACTCTTATCAATTATTTGCCTATCTCTCAATACTTATTTTTCCAAAGACTGTGATTATATGATGATTTATATTTCACTTGATTTAAGGTTAATAAAACCACAGCTTCTTTTTCCTCTGGCAATTCACAGCAGTGTGCATAGTGTTTACTCCGCTCATTTCCCCCCCCACAACAACCCTGTGGGGTAGGCCAGATGCAGAAAAAGGACGAGTCCTAAGTCCACAGGAAAGTTCCATGGCTGAGGATGGCTTGGAAGTCCATGTTCCTTCTTCAAGGACTTTCTCACAATGAAAGGTTCACTATCACCCTTGAGTCAACAAATATTTTGACCTGGCACATCTAGCCATTTCTGCCTCTATTGTGAGAATAGAATAGAGCTGGAAGGGACCTCAGAGGTCTTCTAGTCCAGCCCCCTGCTTAGGCAGGAAACCCTACACCACTTCAGACATATGGTTATCCAACACTTTCTTAAAAACTTCCAGTGTTGGAGCATTCACAACTTCTGAAGGCAAGTTGTTCCACTGATTAATTGTTCCAATAATCAGGAAATTTCTCCTTAGTTCCAAGTTGCTTCTCTCCTTGATTAGTTTCCATCTATTTCTTCTTGTCCTACTCTCTGCCAGGAGTGCCAAGGTTGGGGAGATTGGATACGCCTGTCCACCCCCCCTGGGGCTCACCTGTCAAGACTGAATCCAAATAATAATAATAATAATAATAATAATAATAATAATTATTATTATTATTATTATTATTATTATTATTATTATTATTATTATTATTATTATTATTGTTGTTGTTGTTGTTGTTGTTATTATTATTATTATTATTATTATTATTATTATTATTATTATTATTATTATTTTATTTCTATACCGCCCTTCTCCTGAAGGACTTAGGGCGGTGTACAGCCTATTAAAAGCACAAGACAAACATCAATTAAAATTATTTAAAATTATTAAATAATTCGGCTCAATTTAAAACCCCAGAAATTTAAAACACCCAATTTAAAATTATTATGTTGATAGCCCGGCCTGGTGGGACAACAGGGTCTTGAGTGCAGAGCGAAATACCCGGAGGTCGGAGATCTTACGCATTTCCGGGGGCAGTTCATTCCACAGGGCTGGGGCTCCCACAGAGAAGGCCCTCCCCCTAGGTGTCGCCAGCCGACATAACTTGGCTGATGGCACCCTGAGGAGACCCTCTCTGTGAGAGCGAACTGGCTGGTGGGAGGCTGTTGGTGGCAGAAGTCGGTCTCGAAGGTACCCGGGTCCTATGCCATGGAGCGCTTTAAAGGTGGTGACCAACACCTTGAATCGCACCCGGAAGACCACTGGGAGCCAGTGCAGCTCACGCAGGAGGGGTGTCACGTGGGCACAATGAGTTGCACCCATAACCACCCGCGTGGCCACATTCTGGACCACTTGGAGCCTCCGAATGCTCTTCAAGGGGAGCCCCATGTAGAGAGCATTACAATAGTCCAGCCGGGAGGTGACAAGGGCATGAGTGACCATGCGCAAGGCGTCCCGGTCCAGAAAGGGCTGCAACTGGCGAATAAGAAGAAAAGACCGTTTTATGACCAGACCATAAGGAATCTACAGAATAACAGAGTTGGAAGGGATCTTTGAGATCTCCTAGTCCTGTTCAGGCTGGGAACCCTACACCATTTCAGACAAACGGTTGTCCAATCTCTTCTTTAAAAAAAATCTCCAGTGTTGGAGCATTCACAACTTCTGGAGGCAAGTCATTCCACTGATTGATTGTTCTAGCTGTCATGGAATTTCTCTTTAGTTCTAGGTTGCTTCTCTCTTTGATTAGTTTCCATCCCTTGTTTCTTGCCTTTCCTTCTGGTGCTTTGGAGAATTGAATTAGAATTAGAATAGAGTTGGAAGGGACCTTAGAGGTCTTCTAGTCCAGCCCCCTGCTTAGGCAGGAAACCCTACACCACTTCAGACAAATAGCTTGACTCCCTCTTCTTTGGGGCATTCCCTAAGATATTGGAAGACTGCTATCACATCTCCCCTAGTCCTTCTTTTCATCAAATTAAACACCCCCATTTAACAGCGGCTAGAATTGTATTTGCAAAAAATTGGAAAGGAGAGAAGATAATCACTGATGAAGAAATTATTCGGAAAATGTTGGACTGTGCTGAAATGAGTAGATTTGACATTTGAAATAAGAGGACAGGAAGATAAACAATATTGATATGGGAGATATTTTATCAATGGTTTGACAATAAAGTATGGAGATGAGATAGTATATATCCGTGATGGCAAACCTATGGCACGGGTGCCACAGGTGGCACACGGAGCCATATTGGTGGGCACAGGAGTGTTGCCCTAGCTCAGCTCTAGCACACATGCGCGCACTGGCCAAGTGATTTTCAGGCCTTCCGGTCCCACCGGAAGTCGGGAAACTGGCTGTTTCCAGCCTCCGGAAGGCCTCCGGGGGGATGGGGAAGGCTGTTTTTGCCCTCCCCAGGCTCCTAGAAAGCCTCTGGAGCCTGGGGAGAGGGAAAAACAGGCCTACTGGGCCCACCATGGCATTACGTGCCAAAAGCAGGGGGAAGTGTGGGGGGTCACGTGTGCATGCGTGGGAGGGCGGGGCGGGGCACATTGAATTATGGATGTGGGCACACACACCCTCTGCTCCCTCCGCTTTTGGCACGCGATGGCAAAAAGGTTAGCCATCGCTGGTATATATGAAAAGAAATTTCAATGAAATATTTAAATATCTATCTTCCGTTTGAGTAAAGAATAATTGTTGTAGGATGAGATTTGGAAAAATTCTAAGCACGAAATGATTTTAACCGATTGAGATGCCGTCTGTGATTGTTTCTAAGGATGATCTTTGTGTGTTGTTTTTTATTTTTAATTAAAATAAAACTTTTTACAAAAAAAGATAAATAAATAAAATAAAATAAAATAAAATAAATAAATAAAATAAACTAGACGCCCCCAATTCCAGCAACCGCTCTTTGTACGTTTTAGCCTCCAGTCCCCTTAAATATCTTTCTCTGGCTCAATCACTGCCGGGCTGCCGAGGAAGGAAAGGCACCAGCAGGGCAGAAATGCAGCTGCCCGGGCAGGTCGGGGGGGGTGCCGGCTAGGAGCCCGAGGCTGCCTCGATCCTTGCCCCCTTCCCACGCGTGGAACCCTCCGCCGTTGCCTGGCGCTGCTCCCCGGGCGGGAGGAGGCGGCCCCACCCGCTGGCCAGACGCAAGGGGAACTTTCAACCCTGCCCCGGGGAGGGGAGGGGGCCGCGGCCGGCGCTTCCCCGCCTCCTGCCGGCTTCTCTCGCCAGCCGAAGGGCGAGGCTGCCCTTGGAGAAGGAGGCGAGTGCGCCGCTCGGTTCCTCCGCCTCCTCCTCCTCCCGGAGAAGCTTCGCCCGCCGGCCGGCCGGGCTCCAGCGCTTCGGGGAGGCAGGGAAGGAGGGGGAAGCGGCCGCGCTTGGAGGGAGGCAGGCAGGCAGGCGGCGCGGCTCGCGGGGGTCATGGAGCGCTGGAAGAACCGGGTGGCGCTGGTCACGGGCGCCTCGGTGGGCATCGGAGCGGCCGTGGCTCGGGCGCTGGTGCAGCACGGGCTGAAAGTGGTGGGCTGCGCCCGGAGCGTGGACAAGATCGAGGTAGGCTGGGAGGGAGGGAGGGAAGGAAGGAAGGAAGGAAGGAGGATAAAGAAGAAGAGAAAGAGAAGGAAGGAAGGAAGGAAGGAGAGGGAGAGAAGGAAGGGAGGGAGGGAGGAAAGAAGAAGGTGGAAGGAAAGAAGACGGGAGAGGGAAGGAAGGAAGGGGGAGAGGGAGGGAGGAAAGGAAGGAAGGAAGGAGGATAAAGAAGAAGAGAAAGAGAAGGAAGGAAGGAAGGAAGGAAAGGAAGAGAAGGAAGGGAGGGAGGGAGGAAAGAAGAAGGTGGAAGGAAAGAAGAGGGAGAGGGAAGGGAGGGAAGGAAGGAAGGAGGATAAAGAAGAAGAGAAGGAAGGAAGGAAAGGAAGAGAAGGGAGGGAGGGAGGAAAGAAGAAGGTGGAAGGAAAGAAGACAGGGGAGAGGAAAGGAAGGAAGGGGGAGAGGGAGGGGAGAAGAGGGAGGGAGGGAGGAAGAGGTAAGGGGAAGGAAGGAAGGGTAAAGAAGAAGAGGAAGAGAAGGGAGGGAGGAAGAGGGTGGAAGGAAAGAAGAGGGGAAAGGGAAGGAAGGAAGGAAAGAGGGGAAAGGGAAGGAAGGAAGGAAGGAAGGGGGAGAGAGAGAGAGGGAGGAAGAGGTAAGGGGAAGGGAAAGGAAGGAAAGGTGAAGAAGAAGAGGAAGAGGAGGGGAAGAGAAGGGAGGGAGGGAGGAAGAGGGTGGAAGGAAAGAAGACAGAGGGGAGAGGGAAGGAAGGAAGGGGGAGAGGGAGGGGAAGAGAAGGAAGAGAGGGAGGAAAAGGTAAGGAAGGAAGGGGAGAAGAAGGGGAGAGGAGGGAGGGAGGGAGGAAGAGGTAAGGGGAAGGAAGGAAAGGTAAAGAAGAGGAAGAGGAGGGGAAGAGAAGGGAGGGAGGGAGGAAGAGGGTGGAAGGAAGGAAGGGGGAGAGGGAGGGGAAGAGAAGGGAGAGAGGGAGGAAAAGGTAAGGAAGAAAGGGGGAGAGGGAGGGGAGAGGAGGGAGGAAGGAAGAGGTAAGGGGAAGGAAGGGCGGAAGGAAGGAAGGAAGAGGGAGCGGGAGAGAAGAGGGAGGAAGGAAGAGGGAAGGAAGGAAGGAAATGTGTGGAGAAAAGATACGGGAGCATTGAGGAGGAAGGAAGGAAGGAAGGAAGGAAGGAAGGAAATGTGCGGGGGAAAAGATATGGGAGCATTGACGGAGAAAGGAATGTCAGAGACTGAATGAGCGAAGGAATGAATGAACGGAGCCATGGAGGGCAGGAGAGAGGAAGGACCGCGGGTGAAATGGACAGAGAAAGAACAAAACCAAAAAATAACAACAACATAGAAAAAGAGGGTGGATCCTTCTTTTTGGGGGGTCTTCTCTTCTTCCTCTTTTCCGCTAGGAGAAGGCGCTGAGCTAAGGCTTCGAGGGAGACTTCTGCCTTCCCTCCCCCCATCTTAACAACATGCCCCCCCTCCCGCCAGCCCAGAGCTCGCTTTCTCTGAGCCATCCGGCCCTGCCTTCTGCAGACAAAGCTTCAGAGGAGGACAGATACTTGAGGGAGTAGGGGAAGGTTTGGGGTGCATTTAGGGACCAAGAAGTGGGGGGGGGGAGAAAGAAGGTTATTACTGACTGCAGAACTCTAAGGTGCCCCCTCCCCCCATGGATGGGTGGGCGAGGGACAAGAGATGGCACGTGGCCTGTTACCCAACCCCCCCCCCTCTCCAGGGTCAGGGGAAATCTGGAGCATATTAATGGGGGGGGGGTGAGTTACATAGAAGGAAACAGCCCCATTGTTTGCAAGGGGCCGCCCCACTTTTTCCTTTGTTGAAGGGAGGGTGAATTTAGAAATCTGGGGAACAATGACCCCCCCCTTTTTTTTTTTTTACTCTTTGTAGGGTACTTTTAAAGAAGCCATGTCTTTGATAGTAATTCCAGAGGGGAAAGGAAAGAGAAGCCAGGAGTATTTTTTTTTGTGAGGAGGGGGTTTCAAGTGCCAGAGACCCACCAAAGCCTTTATTTCCGCCCTTTGTGCTGTCAGATTATATACGGGAGTGTCTCCCCTGGCTGACAAATCGCCAACTCCCCCCTGCCCCACCCCCACAAGACCTCCCATTTCTAAAGAATTCTTGCTGATCAAAGCATGACACTCACTGTTTTTTTTCCAGCGGACGTGCAGGTGACACCGCTTTGCCAAAACCAAAGTGACACCTTAGGAAGTTGTCTCCCCCCCCCACTTGTAATTCTTCAAATGTCTGAATCAAATGTCTGCTTTTGTTGGAAATCAAGGCGAAGCGTTTCTCTACCTCCGGAATAATTCAGAGACCCAAAAGGGAGAAATTTGGAGCATAGAATTTTCTGCCGGAGAGGCCCAGCTCTTCTGTTTTATTTCTTGCTTTATGGGCACCCTGGCATCCTTCAGATGTTTTGGAGTGGCAGTTTGGTCTAGTGGTTAAGGTGCCTGGCTAGGAGACGGTAAATTCTAGTCTCACCTTAGGAATGAAAGGCAGTTGGATGACTTTGGGACCAATCACTAGATAGGTTCTAGTTCCCACTTTAGGCATGAAAGGCAGCTGGGTGACTTTGGGCCAGTCACCAAGAGGTGGTGAGTTCTAGTTCCACCTCAGGCATGAAAGGCAGCTGGGTGACTTTGGGCCAATCACCAAGAGATGGTGAGTTCTAGTTCCACCTCAGGCATGGAAAGCAGCTGGGTGACTTTGGGCCAATCACCAAGAGACGGTGAGTTCTAGTCCCACCTCAGGCATGAAAGGCAGCTGGGTGACTTTGGGCCAATCACCAAGAGGTGGTGAGTTCTAGTTCCACCTCAGGCATGAAAGGCAGCAGGGTGACTTTGGGCCAATCACCAAGAGATGGTGAGTTCTAGTTCCACCTCAGGCATGAAAGGCAGCAGGGTGACTTTGGGCCAATCACCAAGAGATGGTGAGTTCTAGTTCCACCTCAGGCATGGAAAGCAGATGGGTGACTTTGGGCCAATCACCAAGAGACGGTGAGTTTTAATTCAGCTTCAGGCTTGAAAAACTGGCTGGGTGACTTTAGGCCAGTCATCCTCTCTCAGCCCAACCCACCTCCCAAGACTGTTGTTGTAAGGAAAATGGGAAGAGGAAGGAGTACTAGGTATGTCCCTGCCTTGAGTCATTTTTAAAAATAATAAAGACAAGATAAATATCTAACCAATAAATAAGTAAAACCTAACCCCATTGGCACAATAGATATGAAGCTTTCCAAGCAAGAAGCAACGTGATGTACAGTGTAGATGGCAGAGACAACTGCAGTGCATGATGATGATGATGATGATGATAACCTGCCTATTGTTGAATAATTGATAAATACATCTGATGAATAAGAGGAAATAGTTCCCAAATTTATTGCAAAGAGAACAGATGAAGTAGAATCTTCTTGGATTTCCTTAGTTGACTTAAGTCTTGCGTTGTTGTCTTTTGAGCAGTCTAGAGGACTATTGGCTTCTTACCTTTCAATTAAATCTCTCCTTCTCTTCTTCTTCACCATCATTATCATCACCATTTTTGAGTGCTCTCTTCTTGATTTAGATCATTTTTTTTTTTTTTGGCCTAAGTCAGTGTTTCTCAACCCTGGCTGCTTGAAGATGTGACTGGGACTTTTGGGACTTCAACTCCCAGAATTCCCCAGCTAGCATGCTTTCAAGATCGAAAAATACGGGTTAGGCAGCCTCACCACCAGATGGATTCGTAACTGGCTGACCAATCGCACTCAACGTGTAGTCCTCAATGGAACTGCATCTCCATGGAGGGAAGTACGCAGTGGGGTACCCCAAGGCTCTGTTTTAGGCCCAGGACTCTTCAACATCTTCATCAATGATTTGGATGAGGAACTCATCAAATTTGCAGACAACACCAAGCTAGCAGGAATAGCCAACACTCCAGAAGATAGGCTTAAGATACAGAAGGATCTTGACAGACTTGAACATTGGGTGCTATCTAACAAAATGAAATTCAATGGTGAAAAAAGTAAGGTTCTACATTTAGGCAAGAAAAAAAATGCATAGGTATATATAGTATAGGTGGCACCTCACTCAATAGTCACTGTGAGAGGGATCTTGGAGTCCTAGTGGACAATCATTTAACATGAGCCAGCCGTGTGCATTAGCGGAGGGATAGAATCAAGATCACGTGAAGTGTTAATACCACTTTATAATGCTTTGGTAAGACCACACTTGGAATCCTGCATTCAGTTTTGGTCACCATGATGTAAAAAAGATGTGGAGACTCTAGAAAAGAGTGCAGAGAAGAGCAACAAAGATGTTGAGGGGACTGGAGGCTAAAACATATAAAGAACGGTTGCTGGAACTGGGTACGTCTAGTTTGATGAAAAGAAGGACTAGGGGAGACATGATAGCATCTTCCAATATCTCAGGAGTTACCACAAAGAAGAGGGAATCAAGCTATTCTCCAAAGCACCTGAAGGCAGGACAAGAAGCAATGGGTGGAAACTCATAAAGGAGAGAAGCAACCTAGAACTAAGGAGAAATTTCCTGACAGTTAGAACAATTGATCAATGGAAAGACGACTCTCCTGCAGAAGTTGTGAATTCTCCAACATTGGAAGTTTTAAAGAAGAGACTGGATAACCATTTGTCTGAAATGGTATAACTCTGTTATTCTTCCCTTGCTGGATGGAGAATTCTGGGAGCTGAAGTCTAACCAATTTAAAACAGACACTCTGGTGAATATTGGGAGTTGAAGTCCACCCATCTTCAAGCGGCCAGGATCTAAGTTATGAAATCAGCCTTCGTAATCTTGTGGCTTGTATCTTATTTGTCTTCTGGTGCCGTTTTGGGCATTGGACAAGATTAAATCTGGCTCCTTTTCCAATTGCAATTTCTCATCTCATCCCAACTCAATTTTGATTTGCATCTAATTTATTCATTTCCTGCAGTGGCTCTGTTACTACAATCCAACTGACTCTTAAGACGCCAAATTCCATGAGGAAATACAGACGCTCCTTTGCTTTACAATTTGGGGTGTCTTTCCGGTTTAACTTTAGTTAAAATGAACCAATCAAGTTTGTAGTTCTGGGGTGTGAATATGGCTTTTTTTCAGGCCATTGGGGCAGAGGTGGGTTTCAGCAGGTTCTGACCAGTTCTGGAGAACTGGTAGCGGAAATTTTGAGTAGTTCGGAGAACCGGTAGTAAAACTTTTGACTGGCCCCACCCCCATCTATTCTCTGCCTCCCAAGTCCCAGCTGATCGGGAGGAAATGGGGATTTTGCAATAACCTTCCCCTGGAATGGGGTGGGAATGGAGATTTTACAGTATCCTTCCCATGCCACGCCCAACAAGCCACACCCATCAAGCCACACTCATTGAGCCATGCCACGCCCAACAAGCCACCCACATAACCAGTAGTAAAAATTTTTGAAACCTACCACTGCATTGGGGTTAATATTAACCATTGTTTAGTGGCTAATATTATTATAATCTCGACCTATGACCACAATTGAGGCCAAAATTTCTGTGGTTGAGTGAGACATTTGTTAAGTGAGTATCGCCCCATTTTACGTCTTTTCTTGCCACAGTTGTTAAGTGAATCACTGCATTTGTTAAGTTAAGTTTGTGACGATTGTTAAGTGAATGTGGCTTCGCCATTGACTTCTAGGTTGCCTCTCTCCTTGATTAGTTTCCATCTAACTTCTGGTGGCAAGCTGTTCCACTGGTTAATTGTCCTCACTGTTAGGAAGTTTCTCCTTAATTCCAGGTTGCTTCTCTCCTTGATTCGTTTCCATCCATTGCTACTTGTACTGCCCTCAGGTGCTTTGGAGAATAATTTTAACCCCCTCTTCTTTGTGGCAGCCCCTCAAATGCCGGAATACTGCTATCATGTCACCCCTAATTCTTCTTTTATCTAGAGTAGACTGGCCAAACCCAAATCCTGCAGGCGTTCTTCATATGTTTTAGTCTCCAGGACTTTGATCATTTTAGTTGCTCTTCTCTGAACTTTTTCCAAAGTCTCAACATACTTTTTGTAGTATGGTAACCAAAATTGGTCGCAGTATTGCAGTGTGGCCTTACTCAGGCTTTATAAAGCTTTTTAAGCGGTATTAATATTCACGTGATTTTGATTCTATGCCTCTGTTTATACAACCAAGGATTGTATTAGCTTTTTTGGCTGCTGCTGCACACTAAGTGATTGTCCACTAGGACTCCAAGGTCCTTCTCACAGTGACTGTTTTTTTTTTTTTTTGAAAAAAATTTATTATTTTTTTTAAAACATAAACATAAAATACATCTTTTAAGAACAAAGCATTGATCCAGTCAAGAATAGGCACAATCGCTTTCTCCTCTTTATCGAGCTCTTTCCCAAATCTCCACCATTGCATCTTTCAAAATAAAAACCGAAACAAAATTTTTTCCCACAATTATATAATATCTTAATCTAAACATTTACCACTCTATTATATCAGCCCATATAATAGGTGACTGTTGATACGAATAACAAAATGAAGATGATAATATTGTAATAATGAAATGATTCTGTGTATAATGAAGAGTATAATGTTTTTTTTGTTTTGTTTTTTTTTAATTTGATTTATATGCCGCCCTTCTCCGGAGACTCAGGGCGGCTTACAATGTGTTAAGCAATAGCCTTCATTCTTTTGTATATTTTTATACAAAGTCAGTGTGGCAATATTTTCAGGATCAGACTCAATAATGATAATAAGAGTTAGAGTTTTAAATATATTTCTCTTTAATTATAACAGGCATTCTATATTCACTGAATATTCACAGATAGAAGCAAGGAAAATGGTGAAGGTGGCTCCTTATATATACAAGGGGTGGAGCCAAGAATGGGAGTGGTGAATTATGAATACATTAGGAACCAAAGAATAAGTTAACCCCCGATGTCCCATATATACATTATTTACACATTAGGGAATAAGGCATTTACATCTCACAAATCCCCCTCTAAATGCCGGTTCGCTATACAACACCAATTACATTCAGATTCAGGACAATATAAGACATATAATTTTGATGTTAAATATTTGTGCTGTTTAGAAGGTAAAGGCTTCGTCAATATGTCAGCTAATTGTTCAGAGGTATCACAATGCACTGCTTTGATAAATCCATCTTGAGACAATTGTCTCACATGTTTAAATTTTATATCTATATGCCTGGACCTTTGTCCAATGGCATCGGATCTGGATATTTCAATGGCTGCTTTATTATCTTCATGCATAACAAAAGGCAAAGCAGGTTTTTTCCAAACATCTGAAATCAAATCATTAAACCATACAAGATTATTTGCAGCTTTGGACAAACAAACATATTCCGCTTCTGTGGTCGAAGTGGCTACCAGTTCTTGTTTACCAGTGTACCAGTAAACTGGACAGTCATTTAATAGAAAAATATAACCAGAAGTGCTCTTTCTGCATGATATATCTCCAGCCCAATCCGCATCTGCGTAACATGTAAGTTTTGGTTCTTTACCATTACTAGGTTCTAATACTAAGCAAAAGTCTAATGTACTTTTCAGATATCTTAGAATTCTTTTGACTGCTTCCCAATGATACATTGTTGGTTTGCTAACATATCTTGACAATAAGTTGAGTGGTAATGCAATATCTGGCCTGGTCCAATTAGATATATAAAGAAGTGAACCTATGACTGATCTATAAAATGTATTATCCTTGAATTCAGGGGAAGATTCATCAGTGTTTCTAAGGAAATCAGTTTGCATAGGAGTGTCACAGGGTTTGGCATTGTTTAAATTGCATTTGTTCAGAAGTTCAATGATTTTATCTTTCTGAGTAAGTTTGAATCCCCTTCTAGTTTTGTTAATTTGTACGCCAAGGTATTTGTTTACCTTACCTAGAGATTTCAACGAGAAATGTTCGTTTAGCTTATTTACAAAGGTTTCTCTTCTCTCCTTGTGTTTTCCTATATATAAAATATCATCTACATAAATTAATACAAATTCAATATGATCATCACTCTTTTTTACAAAGAAACAGTTATCAGCAGTGGTAGCGTTGAAATCCATGGTCTTAAGTACTTTTACCAAGCAATCGTACCATCTTTTGCCAGATTGCTTTAATCCGTATAGACTCTTGTTCAATAGCCAAATTTCATTCTTATTAGTGTATTGACTGTGTGGTGCTCTTACATATATTTCCTTATCTAGTTTTGCGTGTAAATACGCAGTCTGTATGTCATATTGAAATACATCAAGATTGAGTGCAGATGCCACTACTAGAGCTGTTTTAACACTCTCTGTTCTCACTGTGGGGGAGTATGTGTCAGTGTAGTCCTCCGGATATTTTTGTGCATAACCTTGTGCAACCAATCTAGCTTTGTATAAAGTATTGCCTCCTTCTAGATTCTTAATTTTATAAATCCACCTGGTACCTATAATCGTTTTATCTTTAGGTGCAATCGCAGGTGTAAACACATTTAATCCTTGCAAACTTTCCATCTCTTTTTTCATAGCAAGTTCCCATTTTTCCTTTTCTTCACGAGGGAGTTTTAATACTTCCTCATATGTATTAGGTGTCATTTGTTCACCATCCATATGCATTATGTAATCTCTGTATTTATTTGGTACTTGATTTCTATTGTTTCTAATAGCTCTTTCGGGTTTGCTATGGTTATCATGCAAATATCTTGCTTCCTTTTTTGTTAATGTGTCTGTCTTTATTTTGTGCTGACTATTTGTCCAAGTTTTGGTTTTGTTTTTATTTTTGTTGATATTTTGATTTTCTATTGTCCCTTCCTCACAAGATTTTGTATCTTTGCATTTATTTGGAAATATTTCATTAAGATGTAATTTAGACCAATTGGCCTGTTCATGGAACACAGCTGTTCTGGAGACTATAAATTTGTTATTATTATCAATGAATCTGTACCCTTTGGTGCCAGTTTCATATCCCATAAATCTTAATCTTCTGGATACGTTTTCTCCCTTTCTTCTCAACTGCTTAGGTATGTGTACGTCTGCAGTGACTCCAAATATGTGCATGTGTGCTAATTTGGGTTTCCTATTATACATCACCTCATATGGTGTTTTATTCACAATACTGGACCAGGTTCTATTTTGAGTGTAATTTGAATAATGTAAGGCCTCTGACCAAAATTGTTTGCCTAAACCAGCATCCTCTAATGTGCACCTAATCATGGTTTGTAGTGTGGAATTCTTTCTCTCTGCAATCCCGTTTTGGAACGCAGAAAATGGACTAGACGTGAAATGTAGCATTCCTCTATCCTTTAACCATTGGGAGAATTCTTTAGACATGAATTCACATCCCCTATCTGTCATAATTTGTTTTATTCTGATATTATGTTGTGTTTCTATGCGTTTGTAGAATTCCTTAAATTTCTGAAAGGTTTCATCCTTGTGTTTTAATGTGTAAACAAAACCATAGCGACTGTAATCGTCTACTATTGTTAGGAAGTAACGTTTTCTATAAGTGATTGATGGAGTTAATGGACCAACTAGGTCCATATGTACTAAGTCAAAAATTTTGTTAGTTGATCTGTTGGATTTTTTTGGTCTGGGACTAGTTTTTAGTTTAGTGGATTTACATACTGAGCATTCCAAATAATTTTCACAATTTTTTATTTTGACACCTTCTGTGTGTTCAGTCATTTTTTGTACTACAGGAAAACTTGCATGTCCTAACTTCCTATGCAAGATGTGAGCACACTCATCATGAATTGGTTTACCTATTCTTGGTTTCTTCTCATTGTGTGTATTTGCGTGATCATGAGATATTTTACATTCATCATTGTCACTGTTACTAACATTTTCATCATCTGCCTCAATACAATCTTCCATATTTGAATCAATGTTATGTAACCATCTTTCTTTTGTTATTAGATAGGGTAGGCCTCCTTTAATCATCACAGTGCCTACATTTGTTTTGTCCTTCTCTAAAGTTGCTTTCCCCTTTGAGAAAACTATATTGATGTCAGAATCTCTGCTTAGTTTTATGGCACTTAGTATGTTATGAGGTATTTCTGGAATTAACAATACCCCCTCTATTTTTCCTAGGCCAGGCAAGGTCACATTTCCTCTGCCTAATACTTGAACCTTTTCTTGATTAGCTACCTTTATTACAAATTTATCTTCTGTAAATGAAGACAATATATTTTTGTTATTAGTGGTGTGGTTGGTTGCCCCAGAATCAATAAGCCAATTATTGTTCTCATTTTGTTGTGTTTTAGTGCTGTCTTGTTTATTTAGTCCATTCAGTGAACCAGATTTTCTCTCTTTTGAATTTTCTCTACCCCCTCTACTATCTCTGTAATTTGGTGGGCTTCTATATTTATGTCTATCTGTGGAAGACTGTCTATAATTGTATTTGCTCCTATACTCTGACCTATGTCTCTCCTTTGAGATTTTGGGACAGTCTCTTCTATTGTGTTCCCTGGACCCACAATTATGGCATTTAAAAGCTTCATTGTATTTTTCCTGGAAAGCTACCTTCCTAAAAGATTTGTGTTCTGTGTGATTGCTGGAACGATTTTTTCTTGAATTGTCTTCTGCTATCAATTTGTTAGATAGACTTTCTATGGATAAATATCCTAGATTGATGGTGTCTAAGTGTGACATAAAACTATCCCATGATGAATCAAGTGAATTGATAATAACACTTTTCATTGTTTGATCTGAAATCACTTCCCCCCTCAAATGCAGCTCAGCTCTTATTTTGTTTAGAGATATCAAATGCTCACTTATGGAAACCCCTGGTTTTACTCTGGAAGAAAAGAAATCCTTAGACATTCTTGTAGTGGTAGCTACACTATCGCTGTGAAACAGATTAAACATGCATTGAATTATTTCTGAAACAGTTAGGTTTGGTTTGATGCTATGATACATTGCAGGAGACACGCTAGATATTATTAAGAAAAATGCTCTATGATGTAAACAATCTATTTTTAAAGTCCAAGGTCTTCTTGGAGGACTAGTGATAAAGAATAGTAAATTTTCTTTCATAAAGACAACCTGAAGCTGTTGATACCATTCTTGCAAATTAATGCCATCAACTCTAAGTTTTGGGAAGTCACTGGGTAAGTTTCCCACATTATTTTGTCCATTACTTACAACCTGAGGTAGTCCGTGGTCTCGCAAGTGCAGGAAATTGCAAAACGGCATGGGGATGCTCGCAACGAGTCTGCGCGGTTCTCTGGCCAGTTCAAGTCTTTCCGGACCATCTACGTAGTTTCGCACATGCGCGTTGCTCATTTCTTCTTTGGCGTCGTCGTGGAAGGTTCTCTCCATTGCAGCTCGCCCGCTCCGCTCCTCTTCAGACGAGTCGGCTTCTGGCTCGGTTTTAGAAGTTTTGATGGCGGCGACTGCTCTCTTCTTTCTTTTGTGTGCGTTGGTACTTGATCCGGTCTGCGGTGTAGGGCGGAATCGACATGGCTCTCTGGGCTCGGGCGTCGTCGCTCTCGAAGTCAGGATGGGAGCGTGCAGGTCTTGAGGTATCGGCTTGTTCTCTAGCTTCTTCGTTGTCGCTTTGGAAATTTTTAATTTTGGCCCAAATGCAGCAAAAAGCGTCTTCATTGCTGACTTTACTTGGGATTTCGTTAAGTCGTCTTCGCTTTCTGATTCTGGTTCTTCTGAAGAGTTTGAATCTTCCTTTTCGCTTTCGTTGTCTGATAACGTTTTTCGCGCCAGAAATTTTGAACTGAGCATTTTGATTGGCTCTGCTTCGCTCACTTTGGAGGCTTGTTGGAACCAAGATGGCTGCCATTCAAAATTTCGCGCGGGATCACATCTTTTCTTTTTCATAACGACTTTCTCTGTAGTCATATCACTCACAGTTTTTTGGTCTTTGGGTTTCTCTTTAGCAATGTTTTTCTCTCTCGCTGCTCCGCTGTTTTTCAGCATTTCTTGGAGATTCGCGATGAGGCTTTCATCATTCTTCTGGCTTTTTAATAGTTTTAATATCTCTGACCTGAGTTAGTTATTTTCTATTTCGATTTCCTCCTGGTCATTATTTTCATTTATTAGTTCTTCTTCTTCAGTGGTGTATTCTTCGGATTCTCTCGAAATCGCGTTTGTGGATTCGTTGATTATTTCTTGTTCAGTTTCTATTTCTTTGCTGTAGGCCCTGGTGTTGGGCCTATCTTTCTTAGACATCTTTAAGTATTTATTGAGTCAATTAACCATCCTCTGCTACCAGCTTGTGGCAATATTTTCAGGATCAGACTCAATAATGATAATAAGAGTTAGAGTTTTAAATATATTTCTCTTTAATTATAACAGGCATTCTATATTCACTGAATATTCACAGATAGAAGCAAGGAAAATGGTGAAGGTGGCTCCTTATATATACAAGGGGTGGAGCCAAGAATGGGAGTGGTGAATTATGAATACATTAGGAACCAAAGAATAAGTTAACCCCCGATGTCCCATATATACATTATTTACACATTAGGGAATAAGGCATTTACATCTCACAGTCAGCTTATTGCCCCCACAAACTGGGTCCTCATTTCACCTACCTTAGAAAGGATGGAAGGCTGAGTCAACCTTGAGCCTTGGAGAGATTCGAACCAGCAGAAATTGCAGGCAGCTGTGTTAATAACAGGGTGCATTAACCACTGTACCATCAAGGCTCTTGTGTGTGATAAGCCTAAGAAATATAGGTGTTAGTTAAAAGAGATTAGGATTTAAAGATTTAATGTAATGGGTCACAGGATGGGCATTTTGATAGAATTTTGGGTAAATAATTGTAATTAAATATTGAGTTGTGTTTTTTGGAAATTAAGATTGTGGTGATATCACAGTGACTGTTTTTGAGTCAGGTCTCGCCTAATCTCTTCTTATACCTTTCGTGTTTCCTTCCTAAATGTAAAACTTTGAGGCAATTGTAGATTTTGCTTTTGCTAAAAATATACTTGGAGTATCAGGTATTTAGAAGTTTACAAACCAGTAAAAGATTTGTGGGCTTTAAACAACTGAGCGGTTGTCATTTGTTGAAAGGCGCCATGTTTGAGGAGTATTTGAGCCAGAAGTCAATATAAGATTTTCTCCCTGTATATGTTTGGGCACGTACGTCTTTGTGTGCTTTTTAAACTTTAACAAGGTGGGGTTAAAATGTTTTCATGGCAGAGTTGCTGATTGTCTTTGTGCCGAATGTCCTTTTAAATGGAGACTTTAAAAAAATGACAACAGATAGTAAGCCTTTGAAACAGTGTTTTTCAAGCTTGACAACTTTTAGTCACGTGGACTTCAATTCCCAGAATTCTGGCTGGGGAATTCTGGGACTTGAAATCCACAGGTCTCAAAGTTGCCAAATTTGAAAAACATGATTTTGAAGGGTCAGATTCTGATTCACATCTAATCTGTGGAACGACTTGCCTCCAGAAGCTGTGAATGCTCCAACACTGGAAGTTTTTAAGAAGCGAGTGGACAACCGTTTGTCTGAAATGGTATAGGGCCGTGATGGCGAACCTATAGCACGTGTGCCACAGGTGGCACGCGGAGCCATATCTGTGAGTACGTGAGCGTTGCCCTAGCTCAGCTCCAGCGTGCATGCATGTACCAGCCAGCTGATTTTCGGGCCTTCCGGGCCCACCGGAAGTTGGGAAACTGCCATTTCCGGCCTCCGGGAGGGTGTGGGAGGCCATTTTCGCCCTCCCCAGGCTCCAAGAAAGACTCTGGAGCCTGGGGAGGGTGAAAAAATGGGCCCACCAGTAACCTTTTTGCCGTTGCATGCCAAAAGCGGTGGGAGCGCAGGGGTGAGTGGGTGTCGCACGCACATGCACGGGGGGGCATTGAATTATGGGTGTGGGCACGTGTGCACGCGACCCCTACACACGCTCTCCCCACTTTTGGCACGTGATGGCAAAAAGGTTAGCCATCACTGGTATAGGGTTTCCTGCCTGAGGAGAAGGGTTGGACTAGAAGACCTCCAAGGTCCCTTCCAATGCTGTTATTCTGTTCCATTAACTTGAATTTCCAAACCAGTTTGAAATCAAACTGGAACATCGAAAGGAAACATCAAATCAAACCTGATACCATGGAAATTATTGGAATACTTCAGCTCAGGGTTGAAATGTTCCTGGTTCGGACCAGATCACCCGATCCAGTAGCGATGGCGGCGGGTGGTTCGGAGAACCGGAAGCAAAAATCCCTGCCCTCCCCCCTCATTGCCCAGTTGAGCGTGCAATCATCAGAGGCTTTTTTTTTAATTTTTAAAAGCAGTTTTTTGTACTGCTCTTTGGCTGAAAAAATGCTTTTAAAAGTAAAAAAAAAAAGCCTCTGATGATTGCGCGGCTCAGCTGGGATCATCAGAGGCTTTCTTCGGCCGAAGAGGTTAAAGAAAAAATGTTTTTAAAAGGAAAAAAAGCCTCTGCTAATCAGGCAAATCAGCTGGGATCGTCAGAGGCTTTAAAAAAATAGCTTCTGCTGATCAGGCAAGTCAGCTGGGATCGTCAGAGGCTTTAAAAGCAAAAGAATGGTTTTAAAAGTAAAAAAAAAAAAAAGTTGGCCACGCCCACTCAGTCATATTACCTCCCACCCCCCCACCAAGCCACGCCCACAGAACCGGTAGTAACAAATTTTACATTTCACCACTGCTTCAGTTCTTTTTTAGATACAGAAATCTGAATAGGAAACAGATTCAGCTGTTGGATTTGAGAATCGGAATCCAATTGGATCGATTTTCCAAAGTGGTTGCAATTGCTAAATTTGTTTTATTGTTTTATGATTTTTTTTATGGTGATTGGTTTTATTGTTGTTGTGAGCCTCCAAGGGTTGCTTAAGATGGGTGACCTTATAAATTTTTTTAAAAATAAAATTCAATCAAATAATAAAATAAAATAAAGGTAGTCCTCGCCTTACGACCACAACTGGAACCAGATTTTCTGTTGCTAAGCAAGGTGGATGTTAAGTAAGTCACGCTCAATTTTATTTTTTTTTTTCCCATGGTTGTTAATTTGCCATGCAAATCTCTAGCAGCTCAGTGGCTCACATAGTTAGGAGACTGGGCTGACAATCAGCAGGCTCGTGTTCAAGACCGGTTGCTGGCGCAGGATGAAGTGAGCTCCCATCACACGCTCCAGCTCCTGTCGTCCAATAGCAGGTGACCGCAAGTAGATAAATAAGTATCACTTTGATGGGCAACTTCATGAGGAAACAAAAGGAGCTCCCAACTGGGCATACCAAGAGATGTCCCAAGATCAACTGATTCACAGTTATGACGGTCACAGTCTCCCGGCGGCCATGTGATCCCCTTTTGCGACCTTCTGACAAACAAAGTCAATGGGGAAACCAGATTCACTTAACAACCGGGTTACTAACTTATCAACTGCAGTGATTCACTTAACAACTGAGGCAAGAAAGGTCGTAAAATGGGTCAAAGCTCATTTAACAAATGTCTTACTTAACAACAGAAATTTTGGACTCATAAGTTGAGGACTAAGTGTATTTCTTCTCAAAAGTTTTTTTTTTAAAGAAATTTTGGAGCTTCTCCACATTTGATGATATTAACCCCCCCCCTTCTTTAATTGATGCTATTTTGAGTAAGGAAGAAATCCTAGAAAATGTAGGAAGGTCCTTTTATCTTAGGCCTTAACGTAGTCCCCAGAAACCTTGGCTCCAGCCTCAGGGGTTGCTTGGATATTTGTTTGCTTGTTTATTCAATTTATGTAGTCCTTCCCTCGATACACGACTCAGAGCGATGTATGCAATTAAAAAACAAAAGCTGCGGAAAATGAAATCCACAATATAATAAAACACACTGCGCCTGAGGCAGTTCAGAGAACCGAAGGCCGTAATTCACCACCAAGGCTGCCACTGAATTCTCATTTTAATACCAGAGAAGTATTAGATATACGGGTAATTAGCCGCCTTGCGTTCATTTCCTTTCCATGTCAAATGTAAATTAAATCACGTTTTGTTTTCCTCCTGGCACCCTTTCTTTCTTCCTCCTTGATGGTTCTCTTTTTTGGAGGGAATACAGCTCTAGGCTTCTCTCTCTGAAGAGATGGCACCCCAAAAAGTTTTACAGGTAGTCCTCGACTTAAGACCACAATGGAGGCCCAAATTCCAGTTGCTAAGCAGGTATATTTGTTAAGTGAATTTTGTCCCACTTTGTGAGCTTCCTTGCCACGGCTGAATCACTACACTTAATTAAGTAACACGGCTGTTAAGTGAATCACTGCAGTTGATAAGTTAGTAACCCGGTTGTTAAGTGAATCTGGCTTCCCCATTTTATTTTGCTTGTCAGAAGATCGCAAAAGGGGATAACGTAACCCTCTGGGACACTGCAACCGTCATAAATATGAGACAGTGGCTAAGTGACTGGATTTTGATTACGTGATCATGGTCGTAAGTGTGAAAAACTGTCACTTTTTTCAGACTTAACAATGGTTTGTTTAGTGACCGTTTGAAGTTACAAGGCACTGAAAATAGTGGCTTATGATGACCCGTTTTTCACATGACCGTTGCAGCATCCTCATGGTCACATGATCAACATTCAGATCTGATGGGTTTCAAATTTTTTTACTACCGGTTCTGTGGGCGTGGCTTGGTGGGCGTGGCAGGGGAAGGACTCTGTAAAATCTCCATTCCCTCCCCGATCCAGGGGAAGGTTACTGCAAAATCCCCATTTCCTCCCGATCAGCTGGGACTCGGGAGGCAGAGAATAGATGGAGGAGGGGCCAGTCAGAATTTTTACTACCGGTTCTCCGAATTACTCAAAATTTCCGCTACTGGTTCTCCAGAACTGGTCAGAACTTGCTGAAATCGATCTCTGGTGCACACGCACGGTGAACCGGTAGTAACAATGTGAAACCCACCGCTGGTCATAAGTCGAGAACTACCTGTACTGCTCTGGGAGAGGTCGTGGAGGGTGTTTCAGTTCAGGTTGGCAAAGGGAAATTTCTTTGGTTGTTGAAAAACAAAGGGTATCCGAAATCTTTTGGCTTTATCCAGGTGAGCTGTAAGAAAAACTGGATAAGGTGAGACGCCTCCCTTATTAGAAGGCAGGTAAAATGTGTCCCTTCTCCTATCTTTCTCCTTCCTTGCCTATCCCCTTAGATTTCTCCTTCTTTTTCTGTTTCTCTTTATTTTCTTCCTTTGCCAACCCCCTTTTCCTTCTCCTCCTCCTCCTTTTTTCCTTTCTTCTCCATCACTTCTCCTTCCTCTTTCCCTTCTCTTTTTCTATCCCTTCTCTTTCTCATCTTCCTTCTACATTTGTTCCCCTTCCCCTTTTCTTTCTTCTCTATTCCTTCTTCCTTCTTTCCCTTCTCTTTTTCTATCCTTTCTTTCTCTTCTTTCTTCTACATTTGTTCCCCTTCCCCTTTTCTTTCTTCTCTATTCCTTCTCCTTCTTTCTTTCTTTCTTCTCTATTCTTCCTTCCTTCTCTTTCCCTTCTTTTTCTATCCTTTCTTTCTCTTCTTCCTTCTACATTTGTTCCCCTTCCTCTTTTCTTTCTTCTCTATTTTTTCTCCTTCTCTTCTTTCTTTCTTCTCCATCCCTTCTCCTTCCTCTTTCCCTTCTCTTTTTCTATTCCTTCTTTCTCTTCTTCTTTCTGCATTTGTTCCCCTTCCCCTTTTCTTTCTTCATCTGCTCTCCTTGTCTTCTTCCTTGTCTTTCCCTTTTCTTCCTTCTCTAGTCCTTCTCTTCTTCTTTCTCCATTCCTTCCCCTTTTCTTCTTTCTCCGTCTCTTCTCCTTCTCTTCTTCCTTCCTTGTTCTTCCTTCTCAGTCCCTTCTCCTTCCTCTTTCCCTTCCCCCTTTCCATCCCTTCCCCATTCTTTCCCCTTCATCTTCCATCTTTGTCCCTTCCTCCTCCTCCTCCTCCTCCTCCTCCCCCTCCTCCTCCTCCTCCCCCTCCTCCTCCTCCTCCCCCCCCCTCCCGCCCCCAATGAGGCTTGCATACCCAGGAGAACAATAATTTCCCCTCTGGATTTGCAAATAACAACTGGTACCATTTTGCTACTGGCATTGAAGTGTTAAGTGGTTATGTTGCTGTTAATTTAACCAGGCTGTTAAGGAAAAATTGTCAACATTAAGTCATTTATTAATAAACTCTCCTGCTGGGTGGCAAGATTCTCCATAGGTTGCCAAGGGGGGCCTAGAGAATTCCTAGCAAAGAATTCTCTTTTCCCAAGCTGGCAAGCCAAAGGTGCATCGATCTGCGAGAGTCATTTTCATTTTGGACCATGTGATACAGGATTTGGGAGCAAGGAGATTCAGATGAAGAAGGTTCTTAATATTGTCAGCTCTCTGACTGTCCTTGGGCTCAATCATGCTAGGTTTACAATGTCCTACCTCACAGTGTTGTTGTGAAGGGGAAAGGAAGTCACTTGAGAGCATCGTGCATTCTTCTATATGAAGTCCCCCTTTTTTAAAAAAAAATTGATTTATATGCCGCCCTTTTCTGGAGACTCGGGGCAGCTTATAGTGCGTTAAGCAATAGCCTTCATACTTTTGTATATTTATACAAAGTCAGCTTATTGCCTCCACAAACTGGGTCCTCAATTTACCTACCTTAGAAAGGATGGAAGGCTGAGTCAACCTTTAGCTGGTGAGATTCGATCTTACTTTTAATTGCAGACAGCTGGTGTTAAATTTCAGTGCTTCTGTCTGTTGAGCTATCCAGGCTCCCTTGAAGGAAAAAGTCAAGAAATCAAGATATCTTTTCAGTGTTATGAATGAGGCAAGGAAATGGTGCTTCTCAGCATCTGTGATTAAAAGGTATACTTTACCTGAAGCTGGAAGTTCCATCGAGAGGGAGCATGGCTTGTGATTTTTGCAAGACATGTAAAGTAGTTACGATTGATTGGATTAGCCCAGGGCTGGATGGCTCTGCCAGTTTGTAGAAAAAGGGTTAAAAAAAGAAATTATATTGACTTTCATGGATTGTAACAATTGAAATGTTGAGTTGTAATGCCTCAGGAGAGGCATTTCAACTATGGCAACTTTACGACCTGTGGACTTCAACTCCCAGAATTCCTGAGCCAGCCATGTTGGATAAGGCGGAACTACAACTCCCAGTCTCCCACTTTCTGGCCTAGTCCCAAAAGTTCTTTTTCAAAAGGCAACTGGACTTTATTTTTCCTTGAAGTCATTTTGCTTCTCATCCAAGAAGCTTCTTCAGTTCTAACTGAGCATTCCCCACCAGTTAGTTAGAACTGAGGAAGCTTCTCGGATGAGAAGTGAAATGTTTTCAAAGGAAAAAAAAAACCCCAAGAAAGTCCAGTTATCTTTTGGAAAAAGTACCTTTTCAAAATGGTCTAGTTAGTAATTTCTTTATAGCTTCATAAATTTATTTATAAATTCCTTTACGATTGACGGTGAATTCTGAAAGGCTGAACTTATCTGTCACTTTAAGATCTTCTTTGTCAGCCCAGACTCTTAGAATAAGACACAGGATTGCATTTATGGGAATCTTGGCAATATGGGATGAGAATGGTGGATTAAAAATACAAACAGTGATTCATGGCTTCCTGGTAAAAGAAAAACAGGAGGGCTGGGAAAGAAGGAAGGAAGTGTGGCCAAACACCATACAAGAATTTTGTCTTCCTCCTTTTCTTTTTTTTCCCCACAAAGAGCTTCAGAATATCCTGAGATACTTTACACAAAACTCCATCTTGGATTTATACAGGTAGTCCTCAATTTACAACCATTCATATAGTGACCGTTCGAAGCGACATCATCACTGAAAAATGTGACTTGTCACCATTTATCACATGACCGTGGGCAGCATCCCCAAAGTCACGTGATCAAAATTCAGACACTTGGCAACTGACTCATATTTATGACGGTTGCAGTGCCCCGGAGGTGGGGGGGGTGGGGGTCACAGGATTCCCTTTTGCGACCTTCTGACAAGTGAAGTCGATGGAGGAAGCCAGATTCACTTAACAACCGGGTTACTAACTTCACGACTGCAGTGATTCACTTAAGAACTATGGCAAGAAAGGTCATAAAATGGGGCAAAACCAGGGGTGGGATTCAGCCGGTTCGGGCGAAACAGATGCTAATTTTACACCTGGTTTGCCAAACCGGTAGTTGCAAGGACTGGCTGGCCCCGCCCCTCCCAGGAGTCTCCATACAGCCCGTTTTGGATGCCAGGTAAGTACAGGGCCTGCGTGGAGGCTTGGGGGGGAGGGGGGGGGCGAAAAACAGCCCTCCCGGAAGTTCCGGAAGTCTGGAAACGGGCCTGTTTCTGGCCTCTGGAGGGCCTCCAGGGCCCGGGGAAGGCCATTTTTGCCCTCCCAGAGGCTCGAGGAAAGCCTCTGGAGCCTGGGGAGGGCAAAAATGCCCCCCCCCCCGCCACCATGGTGCAGGAGGGCCAAGTAGGCCATACCCACCATGGCCACGCCCACCCAGCAACCAGGCAGAGAACTGGTTATTAAAAATTTTGAATCCTACCCCTGGGCAAAACTCACTTAACAGCTGCCTCGCTTAACAACAGAAACTTTGGATTTCACTGTCGTAAATTGAGGACTACCTGTAAGACAGCTATCTGTGTTACAAGACACACAAGTAATGGGTGTATCCATGATAGGGATGGATCAAAGGTGCCGTTTATAGCCTCTACCAGGAATTTGCAGTCTGAATAATTGTGGTGGTTCTTATAAGAGTTTGATGCAGAGGGAAGGCCTGGCAGGAAGTTGAACCTGGTTACCCATCCTGGTAACGCTTTCCCAGAGAACGAGGGGTTAAAGTGGGGCAGATCTTTGTATTTGGAAATTCTAGGGCAGTGGTGGCTAACCTTTTTGCTGTCGCGTGCCAAAAGTGGGGAGAGTGTGTGGGGGTTGCGCATACGTGGCCACACCCATAATTCCATGTGCCCCACCCCTCCTGCGCATGCGCACGCGACCACCCCCATGCTTCCCCCACTTTTGGCACATGATGGCACTGTGGGCCCGGTAGGCCCATTTTTTGCCCTCCCCAGGCTCCAGAGGCGAAAACGGCCTTCCCCACCACCCCGGAGGCCCTCCGGAGGCCAGAAACAGCCCGTTTCCCAATGCCCGGTGGGCTTGGAAGACTGGAAAATCAGGTGGCCAGCACGCACATGCGCGCTGGAGCTGAGCTACGGCAACGCTCGCGTGCCCACAGATATGGCTCTGCCTGCCACAGGTTTGCCATCACGGTTCTAGGGTGCAAGTATAGCTGAGGAAGAAATACAGCTAAGTCCTTGACTTGCGGCCACAAGTGAGCCCAAAAGTTTAGCAAGACCGTTGTTAAGTGAGTTTTGCCTCATTTTACATCCTTTCTTGCCACCGTTGTTAAGTGAATCACTGCAGTTGTTAAGTTCGCAGCACGGTTGTTAGGTGAATCTGGTTTCCCGATTGACTTTGCTTGTCGGGTGGTCGCAAAAGGGGATCACATGATCCTGGGACTCTGCGACCGCCATAATTACAAGCATCCAAATTTTGATTGTGTGACCACAGAGGTGTTGCAATGTTTGTGTGAAAAAGCTTATAAATAACATTTTAACTTTGAACCGTCACTAAACGAATGATTGTAAATTGAGGGGTACCTGTACTGTTGTTTGCACTACAACGTATTCTGTGATTTAGAATAGGGGAGGGGAGGGGAGGGTAGAGTAAGAATAGAATAGAATAGAATAGAATAGAATAGAATAAGGAATAGAGAATAGAGAATAGAGAATAGAGAATACAGAACAGAACAGAACAGAACAGAACAGAATAGCAGTTGGAAGGGACCTTAGAGATCTTCTAGGCCAACCCCCTGCTCAGGCAGGGAACCCTATACTGCAACCTTAAACATTCAAAGAGCCATCTGGACCCGTTTCCCACAGAAAAGAAAACACCGGGAGCCACAAAACCCTCCCCGTGCCTGACTATTTCTTGAGCGGCCACAAAATCAGCACATGTAGTTGAATTAAACGTTTTGTTTTTTTCTGAAACTTTTCTTTTCTTGGATTTATCCATGGTTGGCCTATCAGGGATTGAAAAGCTCAATAAATCGCACGCTAGCGGGTGTCGCACATTAGCGGTTGTGGTGCATATTTTGAGTGACAGGGAGCCGCAGCAGAGGGGTGAAAGAGCCACATGCGGCTCCAGAGCCGCAGGTTGCTGACCCCTGCCCTAAACCATCTCAGACAAGTGGCTGTCTAGTCTTTTCTTAAAAACTTCCAGTGTTGGAGGATTCACAACTTCTGGAGGCAAGTTGTTCCACTGGTTAATTGTTCTAACTGTCAGGAAATTTCTCCTTAGTTCTAGGTTGCTTCTCTCCTTCGTTAGTTGCCATCCATTGCTTCTTGTGCTGCCCTCAGGTGCTTTGGAGAATAGCTTGACTCCCTCTTCTTTGGAGCAGCCCCTGAGTTATTGGAACACTGCTATAATGTCTCCCCTAATCCTTCTTTTCATCAAACTAGACATACCCAATTCCAGCAACCGTTCTTCATATGTTTTAAGCCTCCAGTCCCTTAATCATCTTTGTTGCTCATCTCTGCAGAGTCTCAACATCTTTTTTACATCACAGCAACCAAAACTGGATGCATTTATTAGTGGGGGAAAAAGACTTGGATTTCCGTACAGTTGTCAAAGTCAATTCTGCTTGGGTCTGATTGGATCTGTGGCAAAATGCTGGCAGGATCTAGAGGTCATTTAGCCAACCCCTCCTTAATCCAAGACTCTTGCAACCGTCCCATGTCTGCGTGATGGTTCTCTATCTTCTGCTTAAATCCCTTTCCTGAATCTGTCTGCTCTACCACCAAAAGAATTCCTTTCACAGGTAATCCTCAATTTATGACCATTGGTTTAGTGACTGTTCAAAGTTATGACAGCGCTGAAAAAAATGGCAACCGATCCTTGCGCTTACTTGCTTATTTATTGACTTACTTTATCTTGAGTATTTTTTATTTATTTATTTATTTTGCAATTTGTGTATAGTTTGCAGTCATTCACGCCATTCTTCCTGCAAAACACCAACTGCCTTGGACTTTGCTACGTTCGTTTTACGATTCTTCCTCTTCGTTGCATCATAGCGTCTATCATTCATTGTAGATCTTTGGGCCAGCCAACAACATGGCATTGTCTGATTAAAAACCACATGTACATTTAAGACTTCGGGCAACACACCCCTGCTACCGCCATAAACAATCCTTTTATATTTAGTCACAAGGATCTCAAATAATTAAGGGGACATTTCTGGGAGTTGAAGTCCACAAGTCTTAAGGCTGCCAAGTTTGAAGACCTCTGTTTTAGAGGGTCGTGGAGGCCACTTGGAGGTTTATCTGGGTCCTCAGGCTCACCTGAGTGGTGCAAATGGTTCCTGAGGACACAATAAACCTCCAAGTGGCCTTAACGACCCTCTAAAAGGATGCAAATGAGCAGCTGTCTGCAAGGAATATAAACCCTTCCATTCCCCACCATCCAGTCAGAGCTGAAGAAGCTTCTTGGATGAGAAGTAAAATCTCTTCAAAGAAAAAAACAAGAAAGTCCAGTTTCCGCCTGAAAAAGCAGCTTTGGGACAAAGAGACTGGACAATGAAATGGTATAGGACAGTGATGGCTAACCTTTTTGCCATCGTGTGCCAAAAGCGGGGGAGTGCAGGGGGGGGTTGCACTCACATGTGCCCACACCCATAATTCAGTGCACCCCGCTCCCCCCACGCAGGCACGCGTGACACCCCTGCACTCCCCCCGCTTTTGGCACGCGATGGCACAGTGTGCCCAGTAGGCCCGTTTTTTCGCCCTCCCCAGGCTCCAGAGGCTTACTTAGAGCCTGGGGAGTGTGAAAATAGCCTTCCCCATCCCCCCGGAGGCTCTCCGGTGGCCGGAAATGGCCTGTTTGCCGACTTCCGGTGGGACTGGAAGGCCCATTCTTCCCTCTCCCCAGCCTCCAGAGCCTTTCTAGGAGCCTGGGGAGGGCGAAAATGCCCTCCAGAGGCCAGAAATAGTGGGCCCAGAAGGCCCGAAAGGCCGTAGCTGAGCTAGGGCAACACTCGCGTGCCCACTGATATGGCTCTGCGTGCCACCTGCGGCACGCGTGCCATAGCTTCTCCATCACTGGTATAGGATCTCCTGACATAAGTAGAGGGTTGGACTAGAAGACCTCCAAGGTCCCTTCCTATTCTATATTCTATATGCAAACCGTATCCATATTTTAGTATTTCTCCAGCTATCTTGTTCACATCTGCAGCCTCACTGTATTTTCAACAAACTCACAGCATTTATAACTTCCTTTCCTTGTTTGTTTTTCTTTGGACACAGCTTCTTTCAGTTCTGGGTTTGTTTGTTTGTTTTCATAATACCACAGTCAGTCCCCTATAAAGTCTAAAATGCTCCTTTCGGCATTCCTTCGCTTCGATTTCATCTCAAATAATTTCCTCATTTTTATTTTTCGTTCCCTACAGTTCACGGGAGACAGGCCTCAACCTTGAAATTTCCCCCAACAATTTTAGGGTGGATATAGTTTGGGTGTTTAAATCAGAAATCTGATAGCACTTCTTCTGGCTAACAACTTCTAGAAAAAAGCATAATATGCATAGAACCGGTGAGGTGTAGTGGTGAAGGTGCTGGCTTAGAAACCAGGAGACTGTGAGTTCTAGTCCCACCTTAGCCATGAAAGCCAGCTGGGTGACTTTGAGCCCAATCACGAGGAGACTGAGAGTTCTAGTCCCACCTTAGCCATGAAAGTCAGCTGGGCCAATCACCAGGAGACTGTGAGTTCTAGTCCCGCCTTAGGCGTGAAAGCCAGCTGGGTGACTTTGAGCCCAATCATGAGGAGACTGAGAGTTCTAGTCCCACCTTAGCCATGAAAGTCAGCTGGGCCAATCACCAGGAGACAGTGAGTTCTAGTCCCGCCTTAGGCATGAAAGCCAGCTGGGTGACTTTGAGCCCAATCACGAGGAGACTGAGAGTTCTAATCCCACCTTAGCCATGAAAGTCAGCTGGGCCAATCACCAGGAGACAGTGAGTTCTAGTCCCGCCTTAGGCGTGAAAGCCAGCTGGGTGACTTTGAGCCCAATCATGAGGAGACTGAGAGTTCTAGTCCCACCTTAGCCATGAAAGTCAGCTGGGCCAATCACCAGGAGACTGTGAGTTCTAGTCCCGCCTTAGGCGTGAAAGCCAGCTGGGTGACTTTGAGCCCAATCACGAGGAGACTGAGAGTTCTAATCCCACCTTAGCCATGAAAGTCAGCTGGGCCAATCACCAGGAGACAGTGAGTTCTAGTCCCACCTTAGGCGTGAAAGCCAGCTGGGTGACTTTGAGCCCAATCACGAGGAGACTGAGAGTTCTAGTCCCACCTTAGCCATGAAAGTCAGCTGGGCCAATCACCAGGAGACTGTGAGTTCTAGTCCCGCCTTAGGCGTGAAAGCCAGCTGGGTGACTTTGAGCCCAATCATGAGGAGACAGAGTTCTAATCCCACCTTAGCCATGAAAGTCAGCTGGGCCAATCACCAGGAGACAGTGAGTTCTAGTCCCGCCTTAGGCATGAAAGCCAGCTGGGTGACTTTGAGCCCAATCACGAGGAGACTGAGAGTTCTAGTCCCACCTTAGCCATGAAAGTCAGCTGGGCCAATCACCAGGAGACTGTGAGTTCTAGTCCCGCCTTAGGCGTGAAAGCCAGCTGGGTGACTTTGAACCCAATCACGAGGAGACTGAGAATTCTAGTCCCACCTTAGCCATGAAAGTCAGCTGGGCCAATCACCAGGAGACTGTGAGTTCTAGTCCCGCCTTAGGCGTGAAAGCCAGCTGGGTGACTTTGAACCCAATCACGAGGAGACTGAGAATTCTAGTCCCACCTTAGCCATGAAAGTCAGCTGGGCCAAGCACCAGGAGACTGTGAGTTCTAGTCCCGCCTTAGGCGTGAAAGCCAGCTGGGTGACTTTGAACCCAATCACGAGGAGACTGAGAATTCTAGTCCCACCTTAGCCATGAAAGTCAGCTGGGCCAAGCACCAGGAGACTGTGAGTTCTAGTCCCGCCTTAGGCATGAAAGCCAGCTGGGTGACTTTGGGCCAGTCTCACTCACACTCTCTCTCTCTCTCTCTCTCTCTCTCTCTCTCTCTCTCTCTCTCTCTCTCTCTCTCTCTCTCTCTCTCCAACCTACTTCACAGGGTTGTTGTTATGGGGGAAACAAAAGGAGAAGGAAGGTGTGTTGGATATGTTTGCCAGCCTGAGCAATTTATAAAAAATAAAAGTAAAAAAAAATTACAAACATAGGCTCTCTTGATGGAAAGATAGCAATGGCGTTGGTTTTTTTTTTTTTTTTAATTTGATTTATATGCCGCCGTTCTCCGGAGACTCAGGGCGGCTTACAATGTGCTCAGCAATAGCCTTCATCCTTTTGTATATTTATACAAAGTCAGCTTATTGCCCCCACAACTGGGTCCTCAATTTATCTACCTTAGAAAGGATGGAAGGCTGAGTCAACCTTGAGCCTTGGTGAGATTCGAACCTGCAGTAATTGCAGACAGCTGGTCTTAATAACCAGCTTAATAACAGGTGCCTTAGACCACTGTACTACCAAGGTTCCTGGAAGTTATAATTTTATGCTTTCTGTGATTAGGTAAGACCTTGTCTTCTTGACTTCATGCTAATTTTGACATTGAGTCGTCTAAAGCAGTGGCGTAGATTTAATCCTGATGTACACGGACTCCCCTACAGATCCATCACCGCCTTCAAAATATCTACCAAACAGATTTCCCCGTAACCACAGCTTCACCCCTATCTCCACTTTGAAACTTTTGTTTTCATGGAACATGAAAATGTATCTAAAATACGAATGAATTCCAGTTATTCCCTCTCAGTCTCTGTCTGTTGTGGCCTGCCAGCTGCCAGCAGATGAGGAGTTTGGGGAAGAACTTGGGCAGGTTCCGGAGCCTGGGGAAGGCGCTGATGGATGCTCGGTGTCGGATGCAGAGATAGAAACAGGCTGTTCGGTATTTCCCAGCCAGAGAGGCAGCTGCCTTTGGAGTCAAGAGATGAGTGAGGAGGAGGAACAGCTGGGGCCTGTTCCAGATCTACGTATGCACAGAGCAGATAGGAGAGGTGAATAACGGAGGACAATGAGGAGCGGTGGGCGTGGGCGGACCCACCCGTGATTTCCGCTACCGGTTCGGGTGAACCAGTCCGAACCGGCTGAATACCACCTCTGACAATGAGCCAGCTTGGAAAGTAAAACAAACGTGGACACTGACTGCCTGGGGAATAAATAGGAGGAAAGTGGAATGGTTTGGTTGACGCAGACAACCAGTCGCATTTCTGGAAAGTTTGCTCCTTGTGTGTTTCCTGCCTTGCCAGAACTGAAGTTTGTCTATTTCTCTGTTTGAACTGACTTAATTGGCAGCCTCCTGGCTGGGAGCTCACAGCCTTGCATTTATCATAATGAGCTGATAAGGACTATTCTTTCAGTTAACTCCTTGCAGGACTCTTGCTTGGACTTTCTCTTGATGAAGGCAGTTAATTCCCAATCTATATATATAATAAATGGCTGTACGTGTGGATGTGTATGTTCCAGCATAACTCTGGAACGCCTCGAGCAATTTCAATCAAACTTGGTACACAGATGTCTTACTCTCTGGAAACAAATACTGTGGGGGTAATACGCCCCTAACACCTCTCGGGGTGAATATAGTGGCCGTGCCGCCCAGCTGATCAGTCCCAGTAGCCCTCTGCAGCAGCCATGTGCCAACCGCTGGGCCATTCCGGACGGCGAGGAGGACCATTGCTGCCAGATGAGTGTCGGCTCAGGTGGTTACCCTGGTGGCCGGCCATGCGCAGTCCCAACGCCACCTGCCACCGGATAGTGGTTACCGGTGGGCGTGGGCAGCCGGATGGACGGGGTGGGGCCCAAAGACTTATAGTGATTTTGTTTATGATTTTACATTATAATGTGTATACTATACGTATACTTTTAAAAGTCTGTAAGGATTGGGATACATAAAAACCCGGGCAACTCTGAGTTATCAGTAAATAGGGGTTTTTCTTTGCAGGGAGTCTGTTTCTTGTGTCTGTGAAGGCCGAGTGAGAACACTCTCTTTTCTTGTTCCCCTTTCAGAAGTTGGCAGCCGAGTGCGAGAGTGCTGGGTATCCGGGTGTCCTCATCCCATATAAGTGTGACCTCTCGGTGGAAGAAGAGATTCTCTCCATGTTCTCCGCCATCAAGACTCTCCATCAAGGGGTTGATGTCTGCATCAACAATGCTGGCTTGGCACGGCCAGAACCTCTGCTGTCTGGAAAGACCGAGGGTTGGAGAACCATGATAGATGTGAGTTGGGGGGGGGAAGGAATCTCCAGGGAACCTTCTCGACCCATCCGCAGAGGGCCCATTGCTGCCAAAATGTTCAGCATGCCAAGAAAGCTAAAGTTCCTCCACATGGGCTGGTGTGCTCCTTGACATCTTCTACAGACAAATTTGTATTTGTATGTGGCTCTGTAGTTTTGGTTTCTCAGCTCATCCAAGCGATTGACAGTGCCAACATAATTGATTTATTTCCTGTTCCTTCTTCTGTTCTATCTCAACCACCATCTCTTCTTCCTCTTTCATGTCATTTTCCTCTTCTTTCTCTTCCTCCTCACTCTTCTGTCCCTCTTCCTTCTGTTCTACCTCGACCACCAACTTCTTTCATATCATTTGTTCTTTCTCTTCCTCATTATTTTTCTTCTGCTGCTCTACCCAACCACCTCCTCCTCTTTTTCCATATAATTGTCCTCTTCTTTCTCATTGTTCTTCTCCTTCTTCATCTCAACCTCAACCTCCTTCTTGTACTTTCTCCTTCTTCTCCTCCATCTCAACCTCAACCTCCTCCTTGTACTTTCTCCTCCTTCTCCTCCATCTCAACCTCAACCTCTTCCTTGTACGTTCTCCTCCTTCTCCTCCATCTCAACCTCAATCTCTTCCTTGTACTTTCTCCTTCTTCTCCTCCATCTCAACCTCAACCTCCTCCTTGTGCTTCCTTTTCTTCTTCCTCCTCCTCCTTCTCAACCTCCTTGTGCTTCCCCCTCCTCCTCTACCACCTTCTCCTCCACCTCCTCCTTCTCAACCTCCTTGTGCTTCCTCCTCCTCCTTCTCCTCCCTGGAAGGAGGCCATAGTAAAGCCGTGTTTATTCATCTGAACTTTAGTGTATTGTTCAAATTATTTACCTCAGAGGTCAGTGACCTGTTCCGGTTGTTTCCTCGTTTGAGCAATGGCATAAGCATTCAACAGCGCCTCCCACCCCCAACATCTCAGAACATCACCAAGGTTGCGCCACATTTTGACCTCGTTTTAAAATCTTGCACGGTTTTTGCATTTATTTTATTTTTTTTGCGCCCAGCTCTTTTGAGCATCCAGAGCGGAATATCAGAATCTGGTAAGATTAGTTCTTCTCGCATATTTTTTGCCCATTTATTTAAACACGGCGTTTATTGTTATCAAATAAAATCCAACCTTTGATTACAGTCATTAACTGCCCGAAAGCAAACACAATCACGGACCTAAGAGGAAAAGAAAAGCGGTAAAATAATTGAGAGCAGATAAGCTTAAGACCTTCATTTTTTCATTAAAAGAAAATTTGATGGGACTATTTATTCGGGAGATCTCAATAGAGGCCCACAGGAGCTGTTGCGGACTGCATGAAAAGTTAGGTACAGGGCTGGTAATTGCTAATTTATTTAAATCCAAAGCCCCTGATTGATTTTCCAGCCGCCTTCTCTTTCTTTCTGTTTTTTCCAGGTGAATATCTTAGCAGTCAGCATCTGCACGCGGGAAGCTTACCAATCCATGAAGGAAAGAAATATTGACGATGGACACATCATCAACATTAACAGGTGGGGAAATTGCACAAGTGAACATTTATTTATTTAGTTATTTATTTACTTACTTACTTATTTACTAATTTATTTAACTTATTTATTTATTTTCTGCCTTTATTGTTTTGATAAATAGCTCAAAGTGGCTAACTCCTCCTATTTTCCGCACAACAACCCTGCAAGGAAGGTTGGGCCTGAGAGAGAAAGAGTAACTGGCGCAAAATCACCTAGTCGGCTTTCATGGCTAAGGCAGGACTAGAACTCTCAGTCGCCTCGTGATTGGATCAAAATCACCCAGCTGGCTTTCATGCCTAAGGCGGGACTAGAACTCTCAGTCTCCTCATGATTGGATCAAAATCACCCAGCTGGCTTTCATGCCTAAGGCGGGACTACAATTCTCAGTCTCCTCGTGATTGGCCCAAAGTCACCCAGCTGGCTTTCAGGCCTAAGGCGGGACTAGAACTCTCAGTCTCCTCGAGATTGGATCAAAATCACCCAGCTGGCTTTCATGCCTAAGGCGGGACTAGAACTCTCAGACTCCTCGTGATTGGCTCAAAGTCATCCAGTTGGCTTTCAGGCCTAAAGCGGGACTAGAACTCCCAGGCTCCTCATGATTAGCTCAAAGTCACCCAGCTGGCTTTCAGTCCTAAGGCAGGACTAGAACTCACAGTTTACTGGTGATTGGCCCAAAGTCACCCAACGGCTTTCATGTCTAAGGAAGCTAGAATTCACGATCTCCTGGTTTTTAAGGAACCTTCCCCTACAGCATGGGTGTCAAACTTGCTGCGTCACGTTGCTGTCATGTGATGTTTCGCGATGTTTTTCCCCTTCGCGGAGGTGGGGTGACCGTGGCCTGCGGGTGATGCATCCGGCCCACAGGCCACCAGTTTGACATCCCTGCCCTACAGCATCCTTTATATGTCCTTTATATGGACTACGCCTTCCACCAGACCATCCAGCGTAACCAACGCGCCGCTAAAGATTGCTAAATTGAAGAAAATATCCCAAATCTCGTGGATTATCTTTTTTTTTTAATTGAAAAGTTTTATAAAAGATACAAACATTTTCTCCCTCCCTCCCACCCCTCCTCCCTCACCCCATCCCACCCCCCTTGCCCACCCACCCACCCACCCATTCCCCCTCCCCCTTCCCCCCCACCCCCCTCCCTAGACTTCCCAGAACAGGCACAGGGTATAGCATTCACAAACATAAAACTAAAATATACTAACATTTTGTTGACTTCAGATTCTCCCTAGGTCTTTAACTCCTTATAGCTCAAAACACTATAAACATAAACTAAAAATTAGATTAAATATTTCATTCATAAGCTATATGAAACTTCTTAGTCTGATACTTGTTTTGAATATAGTCAGTCCATCTTCTCCATTCCGATATGTACCTTTCATTTGAGTGGTCTTTCAGATATGTTGGATTATCTTTTTGATGTTTCTTTTTTTTAAAGTTTTTTTTTTTAGAGAAACAAACATTTAATACATCAGTTTTCTCTTCCCTGTGACATCTCGGTGTTATCTTCCAAAGTTCTTTCTTTTTCTGTATAGTTGTCATTACTTCTATCTTGATCCTTATCCAGTGCACAATATCAATTCATCACTAACATAATATTCAACTCATCACATATTTTTACATACTTACATAATTAATCATTTATATCTCTTCTCCAACCAATAATAAAAATCATTCCATATTTTAAAATATCCTGAGTCTTCTCTATCTTTAATCATCATTTTGTTGTTTCTTTAGTTCGATTTTAATACAGTTCTACGGTCTACTTGTATTTTGTTTCTTGTATTTGGCAGTGGTTATTTAATTTTGTGAGCCACACACTGATATGAGATGGGCATCTATGAATAAATGAACAAATTTATTTATTTTTATTTTATTTCAAATTTATATACCGCACCTTCTTCCGAGGGACTCAGGGCGGTGTACAGCCAGATAAAAACATACAATACAAACATTAAGAACAATTAAAAGAATATATATTAATTTGGCCCCAGTTTAAAATGACAAACCAATTAAAATATTTAAAAATATGTTAAACCAGCCCGGCTTGCTGGAAAAAGAAAGTTTTAAGGGCATGGCGGAAGGCACCGAGGTCTTGGATTCTCCTTATCTCTGGGGGCAGCTGGTTCCAGAGGGTAGGTGCCTCCACAGAGAAGAATGAATAAGGAAAACTGAATGTTTGCAATTAGACCAGGGGTGAAATGCTCCCGGTTCGGACCGGATCACCCGATCCGGTAGCGATGGAGGCGGGTGGTTTGGAGAACCAGTAGCAAAAATCCCTGCCCACCCCCCACCCCCATGCCCAGCTGAGCCGCACAATCATCAGAAGCTTTTTTTTTTTACTTTTAAAAGCATTTTCTCTACAACCTCTTCGGCTGAAAAAATGCTTTTAAAAGTAAAAAAAAAAAAGCCTCTGGTGATTGCATGGCTCAGCTGGGATCATCACAGGCTTTTAAAAGAAAAAAAACCCTTTTTATCTTTTAAATGCCTTTGACGATCCAAGCTGAGTTGCCTGATTGGCAGAGGCTTTTTTTTTTATTTATTTTTTATTTTATTTTGAATTTGTATACCGCCCTTCTCCCTGAGGACTCAGGGCGGTGAACAGCCAAGTAAAAACATCAAGTACAAATATTAAAATACAGTTAAAATATACATATATAAATTTGGCCCCATTAATTAAAAACAATAAACAAAACACTTAAAAACACTTAAAAAATTAGGCCAGCCCGGCTTGCTGGAAAAGGAAGGTTTTAAGGGCACGGCGGAAGGCACCGAGGTCTTGGATTCTCCTTATCTCTGGAGGCAATTGATTCCAGAGGGTAGGTGCCCCCACAGAGAAGGCCCTCCCCCTGGGGGTCACCAGCCTGCACTGTTTGGCTGATGGCACCCCGAGGAGGCCCTCTCTGTGGGAGCGCACGGGTCGATGGGAGATTGTCGGTGGCAGCAGGCGGTCTCGAAGATAGCTAGGCCCTATGCCATGGAGCGCTTTAAAGGTGATAACCAACACCTTGAAGCGCACCCGGAAGACCACTGGGAGCCAGTGCAGCTCGCGCAGGAGCGGTGTTACATGGGAGCGCCAGGCTGCTCCCGTCACTACCCGCGCTGCTGCATTCTGGACCAGTTGGAGCCTCCGGGTGCTCCTCAAGGGGAGCCCCATGTAGAGAGCGTTGCAGTAGTCAAGGCGAGAGGTGACGAGGGCATGAGTGACTGTGCACAGGGAATCCCGATCAAGAAAGGGCCGCAACTGGCGGATCAGGCGAACCTGACAAAAGGTCCCCCTGGTTACAGCCGTCAGATGTTCCTCCAAGGACAGCTGCCTATCCAGGAGGACTCCCAGATTGCGAGCCCTCTCTGTGGGGGCCAACGACTCGCCCCCAATAGTCAGTGATGGAGTCAACTGACTATATCGGGATGCCGGGAGCCACAGCCACTCAGTCTTGGAAGGGTTGAGCCTGAGCCTGTTCCTCCCCATCCAGATCCGCACAGCCTCCAGGCACTGGGACATCACTTCAAGGGCATCGTTGGGGTGGCCTGGGGTGGAGATGTACAGCTGGGTGTCATCAGCGTACTGGTGGTATCTCACCCCAAAGCCACGGATGATCTCGCCCAGCGGCTTCACATAAATGTTGAACAGGAGGGGCGAGAGGACCGACCCCTGAGGCACTCCACATATAAGAGGCCTTGAGGTCGACCTCTGCCCACCTGCCAACACGAACTGCGACCGGTCGGAGAGAAAGGAGGAGAACCACCGTAATACGGTGCCCCCCATCCCCAACTCTTCCAGCCGGTGCAGCATGATACCATGGTCGATGGTATCAAAAGCCGCTGAGAGGTCTAACAGGACCAGAACAGAGGAACAACCCCTGTCCCGAGCCCTCCAGAGATCATCAACCAACGCGACCAATGCCGTTTCCGTGCTGTGTCCAGGCCTGAAACCCGACTGGAACGGATCTAGATAGGATGTTTCCTCCAAGAATTGTGGAAACTGTCACGCGACCACACTCTCAACAACCTTCGCCAGGAAGCGAAGGTTGGAGACAGGACGATAGTTGGCCAATATTGCCGGATCCAGGGACGGCTTCTTGAGGAGAGGCCTCACCACCGCTTCTTTCAAGGCGGCGGGGAAGTGACCCTCACTCAACGAAGCGTTGATAACACCCTGGAGCCAGCCTCGTGTAATCTCCCGGGAGGCCAGTACCAACCAGGAGGGACACGGGTCCAGTAAACATGTGGCCGCACTAAGTCTCCCCAAAATCCTGTCCACATCATCCGGAGTCACAGCATCAAACTCCTCCCAGGTAACATTCTCAAGACTATTCCTCGTCACCCTGCCCTGATCTACCCAGTCAGAGTCCAAATCCCCCCGGATCTGAGCGATTTTGTCATACAGGTATTGTCCGAAATCCTCCGCCCTGCCTTCCAAGGGATCCTCCCGCGCTCCCGGATGGAGCAGGGAGTGGGTTACCCTGAACAGGGCGGCCGGACGATTCCCTGATGACGCAATAGAGGCGGAAAAGTAGTTAAACTTTGCCGTCTTTATCGCCACTAGGTAGGTCTTAATATGCGACCTTACCAGTGTTCGGTCAGATTCAGCGAGACTGGCCCTCCAACCGCTCTCTAGGCGTCTTTTCCGGCGTTTCATCTCCCTCAGCTCCTCGGTGAACCAAGGAGCCGCGAGGGATCGACACCGGGTCAGAGGCCGCAAAGGCACGACTCGATCCAAGGCCCCACCAGCCGCCCGATCCCAGGCAGCTACCAGGTCCTCGGCCGAGTCGCGTGCCAGATCTTCAGGAATTGGCCCAAGCTCCGTCTGGAACCTATCAGGATCCATCAGGCGCCTGGGGCGGATCCATCTAATTGGGTCCGCCTCCCTGCGGCGGGGTGTAGCGGTTCGAAGGTCCAGACGAAGGAGTGAGTGATCTGACCATGACAAGGGTTTCATGTCTATATCCCCTATAATAAGACCACTCAACCACTGGCCAGAGACAAAAATCAGGTCCAGCGTGTGTCCCCCCCTGTGAGTGGGGCCATGAACTAACTGGGTCAGGTCCATGGCCGTCATGGAAGCCATGAACTCCCGAGCCATCTCTGACGTTTCACCAACGGACGGCAGATTGAAATCACCCATGACCATAAGCCTGGGTGTATCAACTGCCACCGTGGCTATCACGTCGAGTAGCTCGGGCAGGGCCGTTGCCACGTGGCAGGGAGCCAGGTACGTAAGCAGCAAGCCCATCTGAACCCCATGACCCCATCTCACAAAGAGGGACTCACACCCGGCAATCTGTGGCACAGTGGTCTCCCTCGGACCCAGACCTTCGTTAATAATAACCGCCACCCCCCCCGCCCCTCCCCTGGGCCCTCGGCTGATGGAATGCTCTGAAGCCTGGTGGACACATCTCAACCAGAGGGACCCCTCCCTCCGGGCCCAACCAGGTCTCTGTAATACCCGCCAGGTCCGCTCCCCCCTCTTGAATAAGATCGTAAATGAGGGGGCCCTTATTTACCACGGACCTGGCGTTGCACAGCATCAGCCGGAGGCCCAGGTCCTGAGTATCTGAGCCACCTAGTATCCGAGGGGAGCCTTGAGGACCGGGGCGTGCAATCGCTCTCAAGTAGCGAGTGCGCACCCCCGGCACAAGATAAGGTCCTCTGCTCCCGCCATATCTGCCCCTCCCATCCACTTTTAAAAAAGCCTCTGCTGATCAGGCAACTCAGCTGGGATTATCAGAGCCTTTTGAAAGCATTTTTATAACCTCTTTGTCTGTCTGTCTGTCTGTCTGTCTATCTATACATGCAGTGTGAGTGTGTGTGTGTGTATATATATTTCACTTAACAACTGCAGTGATTCGCTTAACAACTATTTCAAAAAAGGTTGTAAAATGGGGCACAACTCCCTTGCTTAGCAACAGAAATGTTGGGCTCGCTTGTAGTCGTAAATCGAGGACTATCTATACTGAATATTTTCCCCTTCTTTTGCCTTTCATTCCCAACCCCCCCCCCCCCCCCCGGCATCGTGTCCAGCATGAGCGGTCACAGGGTCGTCCCGGAGTCGGTTGTACACTTTTACAGCGCCACAAAATACGCTGTCACGGCTTTAACCGAAGGGCTTCGGCAGGAACTAAGAGAAGCAAAGACACACATACGAGCCACCGTGAGTAACTCTGATTGGACTGTTTTGCTTGTCTCAAGTCCTGGGTTCAATTCCCTGCATCCCTGCCCTGCTTTGTGAGTCAGAAACGATTTCTCTTTTCCAAAAGGGACCAGATTGGAATATCGTCATCAGCAGACCAGGTTTATGGACATTCATGATGCTAGTCCTCTTTGTTTGCACCGTGTGCATAGAGCATCGTTGGCAAATTTCCGGTCAGGCTGTCTACAGTCTACAGTAGTGTCCTTCAACCGTGGCCCTTTTAAGATGGGTGGACTTCAACTCCCAGAATTCCCCCGCCAGCATGCTTTTAAGATGTGTGAACTGCAATTCCCTTGCTGGCTGGGGGAATTCTGGGAGTTGAAGTCCTGCCATTTTAAAATGGCCACAATGGAGAAACACTGGGCTACAACTTTAATCACTCCCACTCAGTACAGCCCCACTATTTTATTTATAACTCTTATTTATTCCATTTATTTATACATGGTTCCGTGAATATTTGGACATCAACTTCAAAGCGGGCTAGAAATTATAGGCATGGCCAGATGATTGATGTAAACCTCCCAGAATTGATTAAGATGTAGAATAGAATAACAGAGTTGGAAGGGACCTTGGAGGTCTTCTAGTCCAACCCCCTGCTTAGGGCAGGAAACCCTGAATTTATTTTTAACATCGGATTGGAGTTACTTAGATGTCTACGGAGATCCTCAGTCATCCAGCTCATGGTTGTCCCAAAGATGCTTTTCCAAAAGGCATGTGGACCAGCTCCCCAAACACGACAAACCCTCTGAAGTTAACTCAAAAGATTCCTTTATCAGGAGCGCCAGCAGCTCCGGCAAAAAGTTTCTCACTCATGGCAGGCTAACAAGTCCATCCTGTCTGCCACATCTATTCATCTCCGCCTCCTGCCTTTGATCCTCAGAGCTAGGGTGGAGCTTCACTAGCAGCGGTGGCTCTTTCATCCCAAGGACCGGCCCATAGATTTCCACTGCTCTCCTCTCCTCTGCCTTCTGTGCATCCGCACGTCAGGCACTGGACCCAGTTGTTCCTCCTCTTCCACATTAGCCACCTCCAGACCTGGGGGCTGTTGACTCTCCATCTGAGTGCTGACGGATGGCCCAGGCTCCGCCTCTGTTTCTCTCTCTCTGTCTCTCTGCCAGCTCCACTCCCTCTTCCCCCTCAGTTGCCTTGATGCTGACCCTGACTCCCACGCCTCCTCCTCCTCCTCTGATTTGGCTGTTGGAGGGGCTGGCAGCCAACAGGCCACAACATATATATTGTACATATATATCAGTGGTGGATTTCTACTGGTTCGACCTGGTTCGCACGAACCGGTAGCAGCTGGAGGCTCCGCCACCTGCCCCGATGTCATCACAGACGGTCTGTGCCTGCGCAGAAGCGCTGTTCGTGCAGTCACAATTCTGAACCAATAGTGAAGGAAGTGGAACCCACCACTGATATATCTACTGCTCAAAAAAATAAAGGGAGCACAAGCAGAAGACATCCGAGATCTGAATGCATGAAATAGCCTTATTAAATACTTTGTTCTTTACATACAGTAGTTCATACACTGCTCAAACAATTAAAGGGAACACAAAACTACTGTATGTAAAGAACAAAGTATTTAATAAGGCTATTTCATGCATTCAGATCTCGGATGTCTTCTGCTTGTGTTCCCTTTATTTTTTTTGAGCAGTGTATATCTGTAAAATAGGATGCTGTTTTTCTTTTTTCCTGTTTTATTCCTGTTTTTTTTCTTTCTTTAGTGTATTTCTCCAGGTCTAGTCGAGACCGGATTCGCTTTTAAACTGCATGATAATGATCCAGAAAGAGCTGCGGCTACATATGAGAGTATTAGGGTAAGAAAAAAAAAAACCAAAGAGCTATAGAGAGGTGATTTTGGTTAAGAGAAATGTAAGATTGTTTGTATTTGGGGTTTAGGATAGGCACGTTCAACTTCTGGGCAGGGCACCCCAAAATTGGATGGGTTCTGGGGGTGGCAGGTAAAAAAATCCCCACAATTCAATCTAAATGTATACAAATCCCTACAGCCACGTGATCAGAATTAGGGTGCTTTTGGCAACTGCCATGTATTTATAAAGATTGTGGCATTCCTGGGATCATGTGATCAACATTTGAGATCTTCCGAGCCGGCTTCCGACAAGCAAAGTCAATGGAAGGAAGCAGGATTTGTTTAATGACGGCATGAGTCACTTAACAACTGCACAGAATTGGCAAAAAAAAAAAAAGGTTGTAAAACCGGACATGACTCAAATTAACAACTGCCTCGCGTAGGAACAGAAATTCTGCTCCTAATTGCCATAGTAAATCGAGACTACCTGTCCTGCAAAGGTTGTTGATAATTTTCCACTTGGGACATTTTAAGTTTTCATTTGATAGTAATTTTTGACACTTGGGGGTGGGGGGCATCTGGTCTTAGGAGAAGCCTCCCTCCCTGCGAAATGGTAAGGTATTTATCCAGCCATAAGGCAAGTTTCTCAGATATAGGTAGTCCTTGACTTATAACCATTCGTTTAGTGACCGTTCGAAGTTGTAACAGCACTGGGGAAAAAAGCAACATCACCATTTTTTCACAGTGACAACTGTTGTAGCATCCCAGAGCAAAATTCGGATATTTGGCAACTGTCTCATAGTTATGACCGTTGCAGTGTCCTAGGCTCATATGATCCACTTTTGTGACCTTCTGACAAGCTAAGTCAATGGAGAAGCCAGATTCACCGAACAACCGTGTTACTAGCGTAACATCTGCAGTGATTCACTTAACAACTACGGCAAAAAAGGTCGTAAAATAGGGCAAAATTCACGTAACGACTGCCTTTCCTTAGCAAAGGAAATTCTGGGCTCAGTTGTGGTTGTAAGTCGAGGACTACCTGTAACGACCTAGAAATCAGGCGTCCTTGTTCTTCACTGCTCAGAATAAAAGATGCGAGTTGAAAACAGAATCAGCAAGAGAGAGAAATGGCTGCAGAGACGGCTTTTAAAGGCTGAAGATTGACGGCTTTTTGAACCAGGCGTAACTCTTGTTTTTGTAAGGTCTAAGCATGCTGGCTGGAGAATTCTGGGAGTTGAAGTCCACAAGTTTTAAAGTCGAGCGGTTTAAAGGTTGAGAAACACTCAGCTACAGAACTCAGAGGTCTTCAAACTTGGCAGCTTTAAGACTTGTGGACTTCAACTCCCAGAATTCTCCAGCCAGCATAGCTTAGACCTGGCTGGAGAATTCTGGGAGTTGAAGTCCACAAGTCTTAAAGCTGCCAAGTTTGGAGACTCCTGTTAGATGATGATCACCCAGTTTGAAGACCTCAACGGAAGGAGGAGGCACCATTTCATAAGGCATCCTGGCTGACCGCTTGTAGAGTCAAGGGATTCCTCCAAAGATTTAGCTGGAATTGCCTTCTTTGTTTTAAACCCTTTGGATTTTATTCCTGTCCTGAGGAGGGAGAGTAACGGTGCATAAATCCATTTCTTTCTTTTTTTTTTTTGTATGAAAAATTGCTACTATTTCTACCTTAGTTATTTTTTCTCTGGCTAATCATACCCAAATTGTTTAGCTCTTTCTCACCATCTTAGTAGTCTTCAGTTTGCCACTGTCCCTTTGGATTGATGATGCCTCAAACTGGATATATAGCATTCCAGGTACAGCCTGTCTATCTTCCCTTTCCTCTTTTCTTCTTCTTCTTCTCCTTCTCCTTCTCCTTCTCCTTCTCCTTCTCCTTCTCCTTCTCCTTCTCCTTCTTCTTCCTCCTCCTCCTTTCCTTTTTGCTTTCTTTCTTTTCCTCTTTCTTTCTTTTCCTTTTTTCTTCTTTCTTTCTTTCCTTTCCTTTTTTCTTTCTTTCTTTCCTTCTTTCCCTTTTTTCTTCTTTCTTTTCCTTCCTTCCTTCCTTCTTTTTCTTTCTTTCTTCTTTCCCTTTTTCCTTCCTTCCTTCTTCCTTTCTTCCTTCCTTTCTCTTTCTTTCTTTTCTTCCTCTTTCTTTTTTCTTTCCCTTTTTTCTTCTTTCTTTCTTTTCCTTCCTTCTTTCTATTCTTTCTTTCTCTCTCTCTCTCTCTTCCTTCCTTCTTTCCCTTTTTTCTTCCTTCCTTCTTTCTTTCTTTCCTTCTTTCCTCTTTCTTTTTCTTTCTTTCTTCTTTCCCTTTTTTCTTCTTTCTTTCTCTTTCTTTCTTTCTTCTTCCTCCTCCTTCCTCCTTCTCCTCCTCCTCCTCCTCCTTTCTCCCCTACCTTCTCTTTCTCCTCCTTTGAATAAAGGAAAATATTTGTAGCTCAGAATTGAAATGAGGAGTCCTTGGTGCTCTCTGAGCTTGGTTGTTTTCTTGCAGAGATTTTATTACCCAAACTAGCTAATATCATCAGTCACTGGATCACTCGTCTCCTTCTTTTCTTCTCCCCCTCCCCACTCCTCTTTCCCCTTCCCCATTCCATCTCTTCCCTTCTCTTCCCCCTCCTCTTCTTTATCCTCTTGGCTGTTAGAAGGAGGTTATCACTGTAATTATTCATTTTGTTTCCGTGTGAGAAAACACTTGTATATGAGAGAGATTATTGGCATATGCAGATACGAGATTGATTTTATAAATGGGTTAGCCAAGACTTAACTTCAAGCTAATCTGCCAAGAAATCCATAATCTGAGTAGACCTTTGCACTTCCTGCCTGTTCCTTCTTTTTCAGCAACTTCTGTTCTTAGTAAGAGCAACCTCTTCATTCATCAGTCATTTCGGGGTGGGGGAAGCCTTCATTTTTGCTGTTAGTATATTGGGTAGATGCAAAAGGGGAAATCAATTAATTTTTTAACCAATTTTATAGGCCTTTAGTTAGAAGTCATTCATTCGATTAATATGAATTTAGGGTTTTATCCTCTCGTTTTTTTGGTGACCAGCTGATATGTATACATATACTGTATACGTATATGACTGATATGTATACACAGGTACATACATGTCTTTTTTTCACATGTGCAAGTATGTCACACACTTGGGGTTGTATAATAAGATAACAGAGTTGGAAGGAACCTTGGAGGTCTTCTAGTCCAACCCCTTGCTTAGGCAGGAAACCCTATACCATTTTAGACAAATGGTTATCCAATCTCTTCCTAAAAACTTCCAGTGTTGGAGCATTTACAACTTCTGGAGGCAAGTTGTTCCACTGATTAATTGTTCTAACTGTCAGGAAATTTCTCCTCAGTTCTAAGTTACTTCTCTCCTTGATTAGTTTCCACCCGTTGCTTCTTGTCCTGCCTTCAGGTGCTTTGGAGAATAGCTTGACTCCCTCTTCTTTGTGGCAACCCCTGAGATATTGGAAGACTGCTATCATGTCTCCCCTAGTTCTTTTTTTCATGAACCTAGACATCCCCAGTTCCTGCAACTGTTCTTCATATGTTTTAGCCTCCAGTCCCCTAATCATCTTTGTTGCTCTTTGCACTCTTTCTAGAGTCTCCACATCTTTTTTACATCGTGGCGACCAAAACTGAATGCAGTATTCCAAGTGTGGCCTTACCAAGGCATTATATGTTTGTTTACGTTATTTCTGTTCTACCTATCATAATACCTTGGCAGGATAAAGTTATTACAAAATAGATTTAAAAATAAAATACGCCTGCTCAACCCACATTAAAATAACTAAATGCAGGAAACCATTTTTTTAAAAAAGCCCACCAAATATTATTTTCAGAAAGTTTTTTAAAAAAACCTTTGGAAAAAGTATAATTTTAATGCCTTTAACAACATCAAGCAAAGCTATTCTATTTCGGAATGAATGCTGAGCATTATTGTTAACTTGGCTAAGCTGCAGAGATCTTTGGGCTATTTTGGTAAACAGAGATGAATCCTGAGTAATGTGGGGTTAGAATTGTGGGTCTCTCTAGACTTCTTGACTCCACCTTACCTCTAGCCCTGGATAGAAAGCTGATTGTGCTTCCAAATTCCTGAACTCTGGGACACGTTAAGGTAATTTTGGACTCTGAACGGTGAGGTCACGCTGGTAGAGTGAGCGGGAAGGTAGATGGTACAGTAAAATGTTTCACAAGCTTGGTGATTTTAAGCTTTGTGGACTTTGACTCCCAGAATCTCCCAGCCAGTGTGCTTAAAGTTGAGTGAACTATAACTCCCAGAATCCCCCAGCCAGTGTGCTTAAAGTTGAGTGAACTATAACTCCCAGAATCCCCCAGCCAGTGTGCTTAAAGGTGAGTGAACTATAACTCCCAGAATCCCCCAGCCAGTGTGCTTAGAGCTGAGTGAATTATAACTCCCAGAATCCCCCAGCCAGTGTGCTTGAAGCTGAGTGAACTATAACTCCCAAATCCCCCAGCCAGTGTGCTTAAAGTTGAGAGTTGAGTGAACTATAACTCCCAGAATCCCCTAGCCAGTGTGCTTGAAGTTGAGTGAATTATAACTCCCAGAATCCCCCAGCCAGTGTGCTTAGAGTTGAGTGAATTATAACTCCCAGAATCCCCCAGCCAGTGTGCTTGAAGCTGAGTGAACTATAACTCCCAGAATCCCCCAGCCAGTGTGCTTAAAGTTGAGAGTTGAGTGAACTATAACTCCCAGAATCCCCAGCCAGTGTGCTTAAAGTTGAGAGTTGAGTGAACTATAACTCCCAGAATCCCCCAGCCAGTGTGCTTAAAGTTGAGAGAACTATAACTCCCAGAATCCCCCAGCCAGTATGCTTAAAGTTGAGTGAACTATAACTCCCAGAATCCTCCAGCCAATGTGCTTAAAGTTGAGTGAACTATAACTCCCAGAATCCACCTGCCAGTGTGCTTGAAGATGTGTGGAGTTCAATTCCCAGAATCCCCCAGTCTGCATGTTTGTGGAGCTTCTCAGTCATCCAGGTCATGGTTTTCCCAAAGGTACTTTTTCAGGAGGCAACTGGACTTTTCTTGTTTTTTCTTTGAAGACGTTTCGCTTCTCATCCAAAAAGCTTCTTCAGCTCTGACTGGAGGGTGGGGAATGGAAGGATTTATACTCCTTGCATATAGTTGGTCATTTGCATCCTTTTAGAAAGTCGTTGAGGCCACCTGGAGGTTTATCTGTATCCTCAGGGTTATCTGAGTAGTGCAAATGGTTCCTGTAGTCTGCAATTTTTTTTTTCCTGGAAATCCGTTCATACTCCCACACCTTCCATTCCCCACCATCCAGTCAGAGCTGAAGAAGCTTCTTGGATGAGAAGCGAAATGACTTCAAAGAAAAAACAAGAAAAGTCCAGTTGCCTCCTGAAAAAGCACCTTTGGGATCCCAGCCTGCATGCTTTAAAAGATACGGGTATCAACTCCCAGAATCCCCTGACCGGTGTGCTTGAAGATGTGTGGACTTCAATTCCCAGAACCCCTAGTAATGTGCTTGAAGATGTGTGGACTTCAATTCCCAGAATCCCTCAGCCAGCATCCTTGAAGATGTGTGGACTTCCACTCCCAGAATCCTGCTGGCTGAGGAATTCTGGGTGTTGAAGTCCACACATCTTAAAAGTTGCTAATCTTTGGAAAAAGATGGTAGCCAAGGAAACCAGTGTTTGAATCATCTGCGTATCAGACAGAGGAGGTTTCTGGCTTGATTTTTATCAATTTTCTAAGTAACATTGGAGCCAGGGAATTGCTCTGGCTCTGTAGGACCACCAGCTGGTGAGATGTCCTTGATGGACAAGCTAGAAATGAGGGTCAACCTTTCAAAAATGCAGTGACTTCTGAAATCTTGGCTTGGCAATAGAGAACAGGAGGATGGGTGATGGAGAAAGACTGACTGGGGCAACCATTTCTAAACTCTGCTAGTAGTTGTTCCCTCTTTCATTTTTAATTTAATTTAATTTCCAATTTATATACCGCCCTTCTCCCTGAGGACTCAGGGCGGTGTACAGCCAAGATAAAAAACATAGAATACAAATACTAAAAAACATTTTTAAATATATATAAATTTTGGCCCGAAAGTTAAGAAATCAGACTGATTAAAAGAATTTAAAAGAAGGATCATTTCATGATCCTTCACACATATAGTAGTGGCCAAAATTGTGGAAACCTTTTGGGAAAAGTGTATTTTTGAGGTTTGATGGCTAATAACCACTTTTTTTTTGGAGTTTCAAGATAATCCTATTCCACTGCTGGAATGGCCCTGGGAATAGCCCAGACCTTCACCCAATGGAAAATCTATGGAGTCGACTAAAGAAACTTGTTAATCAGAAGTGACCCAGCACTAAAACCCAGTTAATAGAAGCCATCATTCCATCTTGGTTTCACATTATAACAGCTGCAGAACTAAAAGACTTGGTTCACTCCAGGGGTGGGTTCTATTTACCTTTACTACCGGTTCGCAACGGGATCGCGCTCGTGTGCTCGCTTTGCTCGTGCAGGCGCCTTGCTTCTGCCCATGCGCAGATCGCTTCTGATGACGTCAGGGTCAGTGGGCGGAGCCTCCCGCCAGTTTTACTACCGGTTCTATAGAACCGGTCCGAACCGGGGGCAATCCACCACTGGTTCACTCCATGGGAAGACATTGTAAGGCCGCCATTCATGCTAAAGGTTACCCAACTAAGTATTAACTATTGTGATAATTTTTGTATTTTTTTCTAGGGTGATAATTTTTTTATATCTCATTTTTTTCCTACATGTTTCACTTTTCTTCTCTAGACTGTAACTGCTCTTCTTTTATTTATTTATTTATTTATTTTTATTTTTTAATTAGATTTATATGCCGCCCTTCTCCGGAGACTCAGGGCGGCTTACAATGCGTTAAGCAATAGCCTTCATACTTTTTGTATATTTTATACAAAGTCAGCTTATTGCCCCCACAAACTGGGTCCTCAATTTACCTACCTTAGAAAGGATGGAAGGCTGAGTCAACCTTGAGCCTGGGGAGATTCGAACTTGCAGTAATTGCAGACAGCTGAATGTTAATAACAGGCTTTTAGTCTGTTGAGCTATCCAGGCTCCTAATAGCAGATCCTTCATAAAAGTTATTGCATTACATTCTTGATTAAATTATCTTTCCATTGATATATAATTTTATGGGACTATTTAAAAAAAAAAAAGTGGTGTTATTAGCTAGTTTTAGAAAATACACTTTTCCCAAAAGGTTTCCACAATTTTGGCTATTACTGTACATGCTCCAACACTGGAAATTTTTAAGAAGAAACTGGACAATCATTTGTCTGAAATGGTATAGGGTGTCCTGCCTGAGCAGGGGGTTGGACTAGAAGACCTCTTAGGTCCCTTCCAATTCCGATATTCTGTTATCCTTTTTTGCATTCTGTTTCTTTCTCTTTCCTAGTGTTTAAAAGCTGAAGATATGGCCAACGCTGTAATATATGTTCTCAGCGCCCCACCTCATGTACAGGTAGGACTGTGGAGTTTCTGAATATTTTTTGTAAATGGGTGGGAAGATGGGGGAAGATTATTTCCATGATGGTCCCTGGGGGAGGAAATGGCATCTCCAAACATCACCACAAGGGATGCAAAAATTATTCTGACTTTATGAAATCACTAATTCAAGGATGCAATGACATTATGCTATGCATAAATGTTGATCTGCTTCTATCAGGTTCCTATGACTATGGAGTTGAAGTCCACAAGTCTTAAAAATTTTAAGCCGAATTTGGAGACTTCTGCCTTCAGTCTCCAACAGGCTTAGTGAGTGCTGGACGCCCTTGCTAAAGAACCCTAAAAAGGAGACCCCAGAAGCAGTGGTGAAATCTAAAATTTGTTATACTGGTTCTGTGGGCGTGGCTTGGTGGTGGTGGTGGGATAATGTGACTGGGTGGGCATGGCCAATTTTTTTTTCTTTTAAAACCATTTTTTCTACAACCTCTTTGGCAAAGAGGTTGTAAAAAAAATGCTTTCAAAAGGCTCTGACGATCCCAGCTGAGTTGCCTGATCATCAGAGGCTTTTTTTCTTTTAAAAGCCTCTGCCGATCAGGCAACTCAGCTTGGATCGTCAGAGGCATTTAAAAGAAAAAAAGCCTCTGCCGATTAGGCAACTCAGCTTGGATCGTCAGAGGCTTTTAAAAGAAAAAAAACCTCTGCCGATCAGGCAACTCAGCTTGGATCGTCAGAGGCATTTAAAAGAAAAAAGCCCTCTGCCGATCAGGCAATTCAGCTTGGATCATCAGAGGCATTTAAAAGAAAAAAAACCTCTGCCGATCAGGCAACTCAGCTTGGATCGTCAGAGGCATTTAAAAGAAAAAAAACCCTCTGCTGATTAGGCAACTCAGCTTGGATTGTCAGAGGCTTTTAAAAGAAAAAAAACCTCTGCCGATCAGGCAACTCAGCTTGGATTGTCAGAGGCATTTAAAAGAAAAAAAAATCTCTGCCGATCAGGCAACTCAGCTGGGATCATCAGCTGACGATCCCTTTGACGATCCCAGCTGAGCTGCGCGATCATCAGAGGCTTTTTTTTTTACTTTTAAAAGCATTTTTTCGGCTGAAGAGGTTGTAGAAAAAATTCTTTTAAAAATTAAAAGAAAAAGCCTCTGATGATTGTGAGGTTCAACTGGGCATGTGGGGGGAGGAGGCAGGGATTTTTGCTACCGGTTCTTCGAACCACCCGCCTCCATCGCTACCAGATCAGGTGATCCGGTCCAAACCGCGAGCATTTCACCCCTGCCCAGAAGTGACCATCACTTCTGTAGGATCCTTGAAATTTGTTGCAGGTAGTCCTCGACTTATAACAGTTCATTTAGTGACCAAAGTTACAACGGCACTGAAAAAAGTGACCTGACCAATTTTCACACTTATGATCGTTGCAGCATCCCCATGGACATGTGATTTACATTTGGGTGCTCGACAACTGACTCACATTTACGACGGTTCCAGTATCTTGGAATCACGTGATCCCCGTTTGGCGACCTTCTGACAAAAGTCAATGGGGAAACGGGATTCGCTTAACAGCCGTGTGACTAATTTAAGAATGGTGGTGATTCGCTTAACGAATGAGGCCAGGGGTGGGCTTCAGATCCTTTAGCAACGGGTTCGCTGCCCCGTTGCTGGGTGGGCGTGGCCTAGTCAGCTGCCTGCACCACGGTGAGGGAGCAGTCGTTTTTCTCCCTCCCCAGGCTCTGGAGGCTTTTCTCGAGCCTCCGGGAGGGCAAAAACTGCTCCCCCCGGGGTCCGGAGGCCCTCCGGAGACTGGAAACAGGCCCGTTTCCAGAGTTCCGGAACTTCCAGGAGGCCTGTTTTTCGTCCTCCATGCCCCCCTGCACTTATCTGGAATGATGAACGGGCCGTGTGGAGATTCCGGAGAGGGGAGGGGAAGGGTGGGCACCAGCCAGGGGTGGCATTTCGGGGTTCGCCGAATCCTGGCGATCCTTGACTAGAGGATCACCCAAACCTTGCCGAACCCCCAGGAGCCCACCCCTGAATGCGGCAGGAGAAGTCGTAAAAGTGGGGCAAAACTCACTTAAACAAATTTCTCACTCAGCCACGTCAATTGCGGGCTCCATTGGGGTCGTAAGTTGAGGACTACCTACATTTCCCTGCTCAAATTTCACCCGGCAACAGTGACCAAACTCCCTCTGTGTCTTCCAGATCGGCGATATTCAGATGAGACCCACCGAACAAATGTCGTAGCTAAGGAAGAAGGAGAGGATGGGACAACCTTTCTCCAAACAGGGTTTTCTTCAGATGACGGATGACTTTCTAAGGGCCTTATGGGGCGGCCTCACCCACAGCCCTTCACCCATATAGCTCTCTTCAATTGAGCTCACCTCAGTGGAAACTAACAGGAAAATCCAGCCTTCACCATAACTCCTCCACTCACCCCTTGGTTCTCCCCACCATGGTTAATTTGTAAGCAACCGTTCCCAGCACACTACATCACCGGATTCTGATTTTCGGGGAATCTACCAACAGTAGATCTGGACGGCGAACGTTTCATGAACCGATTCCTTCAGCTTTCCTTTGGGACTTGCAACCAATGTACGATTTTCTGGAAATGCATTGAAACCGAAACGCTGCCCCGTCTTTTTCTTCCTAGGTGGTCACCCCACAAACTGGGTGTCAGCAACCCGCGGCTCCGGAGCCACATGTGGCTCTTTGGGCCCTCTGCTGTGGCTCCCTGTCCCATCACTGGCTGGCCCAGCCCCTCGCCCTCCCCTCCCAGTCACTCCTCCCCTGGCTTTGGAAATCCGAGAGATACAGAGAGGAGAGGGGGAGAGAGGGAGAGAGAGAAAAATACACAGAGAGAGAGAGATACAGAGAGAGGGAGGAGATAGAGAGGGAGAGGTGAGAGAGAGATACAGAGAGAGGGAGAGAGAAACATAGATACAGAGAGGGGGAGAGAGACAAATACACAGAGAGAGAGATACAGAGAGGGAGAGAGAAGCATAGATACAGAGAGGGGGAGAGAGACAAATACACAGAGAGAGAGAGATACAGGGAGAGAGGGGGATATAGGGAGACGGGAGAGAGATAAGAGAGGGGGAGAGAGAGAAACATAGATACAGAGAGGAGGGAAGGAGAGGGGGGAGAGATACAGAGGGGAAGAGAGAAACAGATACAGAGAGGGGTGAGAGACAAATACACAGATACAGAGAGAGGGGGGAGATAGGGAGACGGGAGAGGGAGATAAGAGAAGGGGAGAGAGAAACATAGATACAGAGAGAGGAGAGGGGGAGAGGGAGAGGTGAGAGATACAGAGAGGGAGAGAGGAGAAGATAGAGGGGAGAGATACAGAGGGGAGAGAGAGAAACAGATACAAAGAGAGGGGGAGATAGGGAGATGGGAGAGAGAGATAAGAGAAGGGGAGAGAGAAACAGATACAGAGAGAGGAGGGGGAGAGGGAGAGATGAGAGATACAGAGAGGGGGAGAGAGGAGAAGATAGAGGGGGGAGAGATACAGAGAGGGGGGGAGAGAGAAACAGATACAGAGAGAGAGGGGGGAGATAGGGAGACGGGAGAGAGATAAGGGGGAGAGAAACATACAGAGAGGAGAGGGGGGAGAGGGAGAGGTGAGAGATACAGAGAGGGGGAGAGGGGAAGATAGAGGGGGAGAGAGAGATACAGAGAGGGAGAGAGAAACATAGATACAGAGAGGGGGAGAGAGACAAATACACAGAGAGAGAGATACAGAGAGAGGGAGAGAGAAGCATAGATACAGAGGGGGAGAGAGACAAATAGAGAGAGAGATACAGGGAGAGGGGGAGAGAGAGGGGGATATAGGGAGATAGGAGAGAGATAAGAGGGGGAGAGAGAGAAACAGATACAGAGAGGAGGGAAGGAGATGGGGGGGAGACGGGAAGAGAGAGAAACAGATACAGAGAGGGGTGAGAGACAAATACACAGATAGAGGGGGGAGATAGGAAGACGGGAGAGAGAGATAAGAGAAGGGGAGAGAGAAACAGATACAGAGAGAGGAGAGGTGGAGAGGGAGAGGTGAGAGATACAGAGAGGGAGAGAGAGATACAGAGAGAGGGGGAGAGAGAGAAAGAGAAAGAGAAAGAGAGAAACGGGTTTTGTGGTTCACGGTATTTTTTAACAAACAGTTCTCTGCCCTAATGACCGGCTGGGTAGGCATGGCTAGGGGGTCATGTGACTGGGTGGGAGTGAGTGACCAGTTGGCCACGCCCCCCAGGTTTTGTGGCTCCCGGTGTTTTGTTTTTTTTTTGTTCCTGTGGGAAATGGGTCCAACTGGCTCTTTGAGTGTTTAAGGTTGCAGACCCCTGCCCCAAACCGTTCAAATAGAATATTTTCCAATATTTTCTGGGCGCTGAGGAGTAGCCTTAATACCCATTAAACATGAACAAAAGCAAGCCAGCTTAGAAGCAATTTCCATGTTAGAGCAGAGTTGGGCTGGGATCGCAGGTTCAAATATTTTCAGCTTTTTCGTTGATATACAGGTAGTCCTTGACTTACAACAGTTCGTTTAGTGACCAAAGTTTAGCACAGCACTAGAAAAAGGTGACTTAGGACCGCTTTTCACAGTGACGACTTGTGTGATCAAAATTCAGACGCTTGGCAACTGGTTCATATTTACGACCGTCGCTGTGTCCCAAGGTCACGTGATCCCCTTTTGTGACCTTCTGAAAAGCAAAGGCAATGGGGAAACCAGATTCACTTAACAACCAGGTTAGTAACTATCAACTGCGATGATTCACTTAACAACGGCGGCAAGAAAGGTCCTAAAATGGGGCAAAAAAACTAACTTAACCAATGTCTCACTTTACAAAGAGACATTTTGGGCTCAGTTGTGGTCGTAAGTCAAAGGACTACCTGTACTGTTGTAAGTAGTTGCGGTCATCAGGCGAGGCAATTGTTAAGCAAATGCAGCGGTCATTAAGTGAATGTGACAGTCATATTCCTGAACGAGAAACATTTTGCCAGAAACAAGAAGTAAATCCAAGAAACCAGCAATAATACTAATATTAATAGAATAGAATAGAATTAGAATAGAATAGAATAGAATAGAATAGAATAGAATAGAATAGAATAGAATAGAATAGAATAGAACTGGAAGGGACCTTGGAGGTCTTCTAGTCCAGCCCCCTGCTTAAGCAGGAGACACTATACCATTTCAGACAAGTAACTGTCCAGTCTCTTCTTAACAAGTTCCAGTGTTGGAGCATTCACAACCTCTGGTGGCAAGTTGTTCCACAGATTAATTGTTCTCGCTATCAGGAAATTTCTCCTTAGTTCCAGGTTGCTTCTCTCCTTGATTAGTTTCCATCCGTTGCTTCTTGTCCTGCCTTCAGGTGCTTTGGAGAATAGCTTGATTCCTAAATAATAATAATAATAATAATAATCAAGCTGCAATAGCCATAAAGGTAAACTGGTTGCCAGGCACCCAGAATATAATCCCATGGTCATGTGTGTGAATGTGTCCATCGTAATTTTGAAAATGAGTTGTCTGTAGCTCTGGGAGATCTGTTGTAATTTCAAATGGTCTTTAAGTTAAGCGACTGGTCGTAAATCCAGTCGCTTAGCTTAAAGCCTACCTGTACAATTGTGGCTGCCAACTTTGTCTTTTTAAAGCAGCCTCACTTAATGACATCATTACAAGTTCCAATGACATTGTGTGCCATGGTTGTTGGCACAAAAACGTCACAAATGCACAACTTTCACCCCTCCTTGCACAATGGGGGGGGGACACACCTATGAGCAATAATTATTATTCTTTGTGTGTGTTGTGTTGGGAGGTGCCCAAGCATCTGCCCCTTTGTGTCATTTTAAACAGAATAATAACACTTATCATAGGATTTTTATGTTTTATTTATTTTGTATTCCGCCTTTATTATATATTTTTTTTTACAAATAATTCCAGGCGCTGAACATATTCAATACAAGTAGTCCTCAATTTACAACCACAATTGAGCCCAAGATTTATGTCGCTAAGTGAGGATTTTGCCCCATTTTAGCACTTTTCTTGCCACTGTTGTTAAGTGAATCGCTGCAGTTGTTAAATTAGTAATCCGGTTGCTAAGTGAATCTGGTTTCACAATTGACTTTGCTTGTCAGAATGTCAGAAAAGGTGATCATAGGGACACTGTAACAGTTATAAATGTGAGTCAGTTGTCAAGCATCCAAATATAAAACACGTGACCATGGGGATGTTGCTATGGTCATAAGTCTGAACAATGGTCATAAGTCACTTTTTTCAGTGCCACTGTAACTGAATGATCACTAGATGAACTGTTGTAAATCAAGGACTATCTGTACACTGTCCTCCTATTTTCCCTACCACAACAACCCTGTGAGGTGGGTTGGGCTGAGAAAGAGTGACTGGCCCCAAAGTCACCCAGGTGTCTTTCATGCCTAAAGCGGGATTAGAACTCAGCATCTCCTGGTGTTTGGCCCAAAGTAGCCAGCCAGTTTTCATGCCTAAAATGGGATTAGAACTCAGCATCTCCTGGTGATTGGCCCAAAGTCAGCCAGTTTTCATGCCTAAGGCGGGATTAGAACTCAGCGTCTCCTGGTGATTGGCCCAAAGTCAGCCAGTTTTCATGCCTAAGGCGGGATTAGAACTCAGCGTCTCCTGGTGATTGGCCCAAAGTCAGCCAGTTTTCATGCCTAAGGCGGGATTAGAACTCAGCGTCTCCTGGTGATTGGCCCAAAGTCAACCAGTTGGCTTTCATATTTCAGGCAGGATTTGAACTCACAGTGTCCTGTTCTCTAGTCAGGTGCCTTAACTACTAGACCAAATCATATCTACTCGGTTAGGATGTGGCAGCACATGAAGCCTTAAATTGGATGAACAGGCTATATTCATTTAAACATCCCCCCCAAAAAATCCTTTTATGAGTTCAGGTGATGGCTTGGTTCACATAACATGCCAAGAACATAGTTGAGTTTCTCTCAACACATTAAGCCACAAACTGATCACATTTCAATCCAGCCTGTCTGCTAAACCTGTTCGCTTAGACTAATTTATAGAGCTAAGCAGGTTAAAGTCTGGTTTGCACTGGAGGAAACCAGGCAAACCATCAGCAAACCCATTTCCATACCAGATCAAGAAAACTATTGGATGTGTTCATGATCATTGACCGTTCGAAGTTACGACGACACCAGTGGTGGGTTTCAAAATTTTTTAATACAGTGGTGGGTGTAGCTTGGTGGGCGTGGCATGGCTTGGTGGGTGTGGCAGGGGAAGGGTACTGTAAAATCTCCATTCCCACCCCAATCCAGGGGAAGGATACTATAAAATCTCCATTCCCTCCCCAAACCAGGGGAAGGATACTGCAAAATCTCCATTTCCTCCCAATCAGCTGGGACTCAGGAGGCAGAGAATAGATGTGGGCGGGGCCAGTCAGAATTTTTACTTCCAGTTCTCCGAACTACTCATAATTTCCGTTACCGGTTCTCAAGAACTGATCAGAACCTGCTGAAACCCACCTCTGGACTGTGGCAAGAAAGGGCCATAAAATGGGGCAAAACTCACTTAACCACTGTCTCACTTAGCAGCCGAAATTTGGGGCTCAATTGTGGTCGCAGGTTGAGGACTATCTGTATTGGAATTTCAAATCCAGGTTGCCAATTCCATTTTCTGGGGTCGGTCGTAACTTTTGAAGTTCGGCTCATGGCTCATGAATTAATTAGGGCATCTTTCGGAAACTTCACATTCGCACAGTCATTAAATCAGCCGGTCGTAAATGCAGGACAACCTGTATAGAAAAGACAATTGGATGTTCTTATCACTATAAAAAAAGATGTTGAGACTCTAGAAAGAGTGCAGAGAAGACAACCAGGATGATTAGGGGACTGGAGACTAAAATATACGATGAACGGTTGCAGGAACTGGGCATGGCTAATCTAGTGAAGAGAAGGACCAGGGGAGACAGGATAGCATCTTCCAATATTGGAGGGGCTGCCCCAGAGAGGAGGAAGGGGGTCAAGCTATTCTCCAAGGCACCTGAAGGCCAGACAAGGAACAATGGATGGAAACGGATCAAGGAGAGATTCAACCTGGAAATAAGGAGGAATTTTCTGACAGTGAGAACAACCAACCTATGGAACAGAAGTTGCCTTCAGAAGTTGTGGGAGCTTCATCACTGGAGGCTTTCAAGAAGAGACTGGGACTGCCATCTGTCAGAAATGGTGTAGGGTCTCGTGCTTGGGCGGGGGGTTGGACTAGATGACCTCCAAGGTCCCTTCCAACTCTGTTAATCTTTTTCCAAAAAACACATCACTGGAGGCTGAACCATGTAAGATGTCACCAATCCCCCCAGCTGCTTTGTTTGGGTAGTTTTGAAGTACAACGATGAATTCTGGCTTCCCTTATCTTGTTTTGGACAAGCGGACGGCTTGCTGACTAGGGAATTCTGGGAGCTGAAGTCCATACATCTTAAAGTTGATAAGGTTGAAAAACACTGGTTTGCAAAGTTCAAGTTGATGCTTGATGCCCCGCCCCCTCAAAATCACGATACCTGCAAAATATTGCCCAATCAGGTTTCCATTTTGTCTTTTCCGACACCCGCCCACTCCCATGGACATCCCTATATAGCAGAGGTCTTCAAAGTTGGCAGCTTTAAGACTTGTGGACTTCAACTCCCAGAATTCTCCATAGCTATGCTGGCTGGAGAATTCTGGGAGTTGAAGTCCACAAGTCTTAAAGCTGCCATGTTTGAAGATCTCTGCTATATATATAGAAACACACAAACACAAACAAGAGGCATATTTTAATACCTGCTCCCTCATTCCATCTGGAGGCAAACTTGCAAAACCTTGCCTCATTATGAGTTGTGAAATACCAATGTGGGAAGGAGAATTTTGGGTTTTTAAAAAAAAACTGGCACGAAATGAACAAACATTTTGACAAACAGATGTCGAGTTAATATTTTGTAAAAATGACCCATCCTGCCACATGTTTACCCAGAAATAAGGCTCACTTTCAGCCTGGCGCCCGTAAATTTAGCCAAAATGGGCCAGCTTTATTTTTATTTTCAGGTTGTATGCAGAGCAGAGCTGAAGCTGAAAACACGGTGGGTTGCCTAAGGTGAATGGAGAATTCCTGGCCGAGGCCAGCCTCGTAACAAGCGTTTCTAATTTAATCTCAGCCGCCACGCTTCCCTGCTTCTGTTTTAGCGTCGAAAACATGTCCCTTTGGCCAATTCAGGGGGATCGTTTTCCAAAGCATCACCCTGGACTTAGGACCCAGTAGGATGCAGTTAATGATTTAAAACTTCTGCTGCTAAAGATTTGTTAAAAATTAAACACTGCAGGGATTAGGACGAAACACCCCCCCCCAAAAAACCCCTCCCAAACAAAATTGGAAATATTTAATTTATGACCTGTGTTTTTCCCAGCATACATATATCCGTCTTCCCTTTCTACTTTTCCCCACAACAACCCTGTGAGGTAGACTACATCGGGTGGGGCTGGAGCAAAGCCAAACCATGAGAGTCCATGGCTGAGGGAGGGAAGGCTTTAAGCTAAGGTGCCAGGTGCGCACCTTAATATCACTGAAAGAGAGCATTTTATTTAGCATGGGTAGTCCTCAATTTATGACCACAATTGAGGCCAACATTTCTGTAGCTGTTGTGGTTCACCGGTGGCCTGCGGAGCTGGCAGCAGAGTCGGACAGTGAGGAGGCTGGGAGGAACATGGACCAGTCCTGGAGTCAGGAGAAGGCTCGGATGAGGGCTCTGCATCAGAGGCAGAGATGGGACTCCAGGACCATCTGGGAGTTATGTGCAGACTCTGGAGCCTCCAGAGTTGGACATCAGCGAGGGAGAGGAACAGGGGGAGCCTGTTCCCAGTGCGCACATGCGCAGAGCTGCCAGAAGGCAAGAACAGTTAAAACAAAAGGGACGACTCAGGAGTAGGGCTTGGAGATGATTGGCTCCTCCCATAAGACATAAAAGAGGAGCAAAGGCACGTGAGCCTTTGCAGGAAGCAACTGTTGTTCGTTCTAGTCGGTTTAAATTCTGAAGCTCCGTTTTGACTCTATGCTCCGTGTGGCCTTGCAAAGTTAATTGCCAATTAGTTCTTGGCAGCGTGTCAAGGGAGATAACGGTGGGTGCTTATCAGCCTGAGATGAGACGAGATGATTAGATTAGAAGAAAAGGACCAGGGGAAACATGATAGCAGTGTTCCAACATTTGAGGGGCTGTCACAGAGAGGAGGGGGTCAAGCTATTTTCCAAAGCACCTGAAAATGGATGGAAACTGACCAAGGAGAGATTCAGCTTAGAAATAAAGAGAAATTTTCTGACGGTGAGAACAATCAACCCATGGAACGGAAGTTGCCTTCAGAAGTTGTGGGAGCTTCATCACTGGAAGCATTCAAGAAGAGACTGGACTGCCATCTGTCAGAAATGGCATAGGGCAGGGGTGAAATCCAGCAGGTTCTGACAGGTTCTGGAGAACCGGTAGTGGAAATTTTGAGCAGTTTGGAGAACCAGCAAATACCACCTCTGGCTGGCCCCAGAGTGGGGTGGGAATGGAGATTTTGCAGTATCCATCCCCTAGAGTAGGTTGGGGATTTTGCAGTATCCATCCCCTGGAGTGGGTTGGGAATGGGGATTTTGTAGTATCCTTCCCCTGGAGTTGGGTGGGAATGGAGATTCTGCAGTATCCTTCCCCTGCCACGCCCACCAAGCCACACCATGCCCACCAAGCCATGCCCGCAGAACCAGTAGTAAAAAAATTTGGATTTCACCACTGGTGTAGGGTCTCCTGCTTGGGGGGGGGGGTTGGACTAGATGACCTACAAGGTCCCTTCCAACTCTGTTATTCTGTTATCTGATTCTGTATTGTAATGGTCCCTATTTTGGTTTTCCTGGGTAGGGGTCAGAATCAAGGCTTTTCTCCTTGGGGAAAAGTGGGGAATGGAAATCCTGTGTGGCTTGGTGTTTTCTGATGTAATCCTTAATCCTGTCAATCCAGGCTGTCTCAGTCTTCTAACCGGGGTTACTTGAGGCCATTCTGGCTGGGAGGCAGGGGTTGCTTTAGCTTCTATCTCCCAGAGGTGCTTTTTCAAGAAGCAACTGGACTTTCTGGTTTTTTCTTTTATTAGTTCAATTTATTTATTTATTAGTTCAATTTATATGCCGCCCTTCTCCGGAGACTCAGGGCGGCTTACAATGCGTTAAGCAATAGCCTTCATACTTTTGTATATATCTGCTTAGTAGGGCTTTCGGCCCCCCCTAAGCGGTGTTCTTTTTTATACAAAGTCAGCTTATTGCCCCCACAATCCGGGTCCTCATTTTACCTACCTCGGAAGGATGGAAGGCTGAGTCAACCTTGAGCCTGGTGAGATTCGAACTTGCAATAATTGCAGGCAGCTGATGCTATTTAACAGCACTTTAGTCTGCTGCACCACCAAGGCTCTTTGAAGATGTTTCACTTCTCATCCAAGAAGCTTCTTCAACTTCTATGGATGTGGGGGGAGGTGTTTACCTTCTCTGGGGGGCATGGAAATAAAGAGAGGAGAATGTGTGTCTTACGATTCTTCCTCCAGTATGAAAAATGCTCATCCTATTTTTCTCTTTCCTTCCATCTTTAGCAGCATTAAAGCTCTCTCTAGAAAGCTGGGCCTTTGGATGAAGTCTTCAAACTTGGATAATTTGAGCCTGGTCCTAGATTGAGGATTCTGGGTTGATTTCAGGGGTGAAATGTAAAATTTGTTACTACCGGTTCTGTGGGCGTGGCTTGGTGGGTGGTGGGTGGGTAATGTGATTGGGTGGACGTGGCCAACTTTAAAAAAAAAAAAAACTTTTCAAAGCATTTTTTCTAATGCTTTGAAAAGCCTCTGCCGATCAGGCAACTCAGCTGGGATCGTCAGAGACTTTTCAAAGCATTTTTTTAACCACCTCTTCGGCCAAGAGGTTGCAGAAAAAAATGCTTTGAAAAGCCTCTGAGATCCCAGCTGAGCCGCGCGATCATCAGAGGCTTTTTTTTAATTATTTTTAAAAGCATTTTTTTTGGCGGAAGAGGTTGTAGAAAAAATGCTTATAAAAGTAAAAAAAATAAAGCCTCTGATCATCACGTCGCTCAGCTGGGCATGGTGGGGGATCGCAGGGATTTTTGCTACCAGTTCTCCATATCACCTGCCGCCATCGCTACCGGATCGGGTGATCCGGTCCGAACCGGGAGCATTTCACCCCTGATTGATTTGTTCAGTGACCCATTTCTTGGCTGTTCAATGACATTTTCATACGGTTCCTCTAATCCTAAAATTAATTTCCTTGCTCTTCACCATCAACGGATATAGGTCAGGGGTGATATCCAGCGGGTTCAGGAATGGGGTGGGAATGGAGATTTTGCAGTATCCTTCCCCCAGGAGTGGGGAGGGAATGGGGATTTTGTAGTATCCTTCCCCTGCCACGCCCACCAATCCACGCCCACAGAACCGGTAGTAAAAAAACTTGGATTTCACATCTGATATAGGTAGTCCTCAATTTACAACAATTTGTTTAGGGACTGAAGTTACAACGGCAGTGAAAAAAGTGACTTTTGACTGTTTTCAACGCTTACGACTGTTGCAGCATCTCCAAGATCACGTGATTCAAAATCGGCTGCTTGACAACTGACTGACATTTATGACGGTCGCAGTGTCCCGGGGTCATGTGATCCTCTTTTGCGACCTTCTGACAAGCAAAGTCAATGGGGAAGCTAGATTGACTTAACAACCGCGTTAGGATAGGATAGGATAGGATAGGATAGGATAGGATAGGATAGGATCGGGTCGGATTGGATCGGATCGAATCAAATAGAGGATGGGATGGGATGGGATGGGATGAGATGGGATGGAATAGAGTAGAGTAGAGTAGAGTAGAGTAGAGTAGAGTAGAGTAGACTAGAACAGAACAGAACAGAACAGAACAGAACAAAGTGATGGGATGGGATGGGATGGGATGGGATGGGATGGAGTAGAGTAGAGTAGAGTAGAGTAAAGTAGAATAGAATAGAATAGAATAGAATAGAATAGAATAGAATAGAATAGAATAGAATAGAATAGAATAGAGGGATTAGATGGGATGGAATAGAAATAGAAATAGGATAGGATAGGATAGGATAGGATAGGATAGGATAGGATAGGATAGGATAGGATAGGATAGGATAGGATAGGATTAAATCGAATCAAATCAACTCGAATCGAATCGAATCGAGGGATGGGATGGGATGGAATAGAGTAGAGTAGAGTAGAGTAGAGTAGAGTAGAGTAGAGTAGAACAGAACAGAACAGAACAGAGGGATGGGATGGGATGGGGAGTAGAGTAGAGTAGAGTAGAGTAGAGTAGAGTAGAGTAGAATAGAATAGAATAGAATAGAATAGAATAGAATAGAATAGAATAGAATAGAATAGAATAGAATAGAATAGAATAGAATAGAAGGGACCTTGGAGGTCTTCTAGTCCAGCCCCCTGCTCAAGCAGGAGAACCTATACCATTTCAGACAAGTGACTGTCTGCAGGGCCGGATTTTCCTATAGGCTAACTAGGCTTCAGCCTAGGGCCTCAAGATCAAGACGGACCTACACAGTGGTGGAGTTCTAGGGGGTTCGGCCGAACCGTTTGTTAAATTGCTGGCTCGCCCGCCCCTCGCCTCCCACCCGCACGGCACCAGCCTACCGTAGCCAGGGGTAGGCAATTGTGGCTCTTTTACAACCTGTGGACTTCAACTTCCAGAATTCCTGAGACAGCTTGGCTGTCTCAGGAATTCTGGGAGTTGAAGGCCACAGGTTGTAAAAGAGCCACAATCGCCCACCCCTTCCCTAGCCTGAGTTCTGCTGCCTGGGATCCACGTGGGGCTCCGGATGCAAGAGAGCAGGATGGAGAAAGCAGCTTCCACGCCTTCACTCACCCTCCCTCTCTGCCGTTCTCTTACCCCGCCCACTCCCAATCTATTGTTGCCTCCGATGGCTAGAGGGAAAAAAAACTTCAAATTCTTGCCGCGGGGCTTCAAAGGGCCGCCCTAGAGCCAGTGGTGCAGCCGAACCCTTTGTTAAATTGCTGGCTTGCCCCGCCCCTCCGCACCACTATTTATTGCCAATAAATAGTGGTGGGCGAGGGGCGGGGGAGCCAGCAATTTAACAAAGGGTTCGGTGTTTTTTTTGTAATTTTATTGGCCCACGGAGCTTCAGCATAGGCTAATTGGCCTCCCGGCTCTCAGCTGATTTGTCTCAGCTGTTTTGCTCAGGGCTCTTCTGCTTCCTTGCAAAGAGTGCTGATTTTTTTCCCCCTAGCTATGCTGAGAAACGAAAGTGAAACTGCTTTGCTGTTGCTGCAAGGTTGGAAAATTAGGCAGGCAGAATTCTTTTCTTTTTCCTCACCAAAAAAGGTACGTGCAAACAATGGGAAATGTGAAATGAGTGACATGGTTGTTAAGAATGCTACAATGGGCATAAATGATGACCAGTCATAAGTGCGAGGACCTGTCAGAAATCACTTTTTTCAGCCCTCTGGGTAGTCCTTTTGTGCATTTGGACTACTCAGAGGGCTGAAAAAGTTATTTTTGACTGGTCCTCGCACTTTTGACCAGTCCTCAAACTTACGACTGTCCTCACATTTTACGTTTTTGCCCTATCTTGTCACCATGGTGAAGAGAAGCAGTTGTGAAATGAGTGACATGGTTGTTAAGAAAGCTGCATGAGCATAAATGTGAGGATGGTCATAAGTGTGAGGACCGGTCAAAAGTGCGAGGCCTTGTCAGAAATGACTTTTTTCAGCCCTCTGAGTAGTCCCTATGCACATAGCCACGCCCACCCGGTCACATGACGAGCTAGCCACGCCTACACAGTCACGTGACCAGCTATCCACGCCCACCCAGTCACATGATTGCCAAGCCACACCCCCAACTAAGCCACGCCCACAGAACCTATTGTTAAAAAAATTGAATCCCACCACTGGTGAAAGGGCCTCATAAGTGGAATAGCCTAGGGCCTCTTTTCATCTAAATCCGGCCCTGACTGTCTGGTGTCTATTCTTAAAAACCTCCACTAACTTAGCCGCTGCAGTGATTCACTTCATAACTGTGGCAAGAAAGGTCGCAAAGTGAGACAAAACTCACTTAAGAACTATCTCGCTTATTAACATAAATTTTGGGCTCAATTGTGGTCGTAGGTCAAGGACTACCCTGACTACCTTTCCACAGTCATGTGCACCCACAAAATTCTCTATCCACCCAGCCTTCCCAGATCCCACCCAACCGACTGCCCTCCCGCAGCTATCACTACAACCCCCATCATCCCCAGCCACTCAATCAAGCTCAAGGTTTCTAACAAAGAGCATCCAGCCGCTTAATCCTCCGCCAACAGGGGGCACCAAAAAACAAAAACAAAACAAAGTCCTCCTTCCGGTTGCCGCTCTATGATCTCCGTGAGAGAACTCTATGATCGGGAAACGAGCGTTCCTTCCTGAACCCGGAAGTTCATTCAACCCACGTGGAGCCGAGAAGTTGTTGAAACTCTTGAATTTTTGGATCGGAGAGAGGAGCAGGTAAACGGTGAACACATATTTAGGACTTTGCAAAAGAAAAAAATGCCAGCAAAAATGTGCACAGTAGGGCAGTATCTACGTGGTCGGTCATAGAGTCCATGCTGGCTTGGCATTCTGGGAGTTGAAGTCCATGCATTCTTAAAGGGGCCGAGATTGAAAAATGCTGATATAAACCACATTTCATTCTTCCTTCCCTAAACTCTTTTGGGTGCATCTTGAAACTTTTCCCTGACTATGACTGAGGCCCATGCAGCCTGATGCTCCCTATATGCCTCAGACTCCAGGATACATCAACCCCATATTCTGGGAAGCATAGGCTTTGGTACTCCTAGCTGTGCGTGTGTGCACACAAGCTTGAGCTAATATTCTCATGTAATGGGGAAGCGATGGCAATTTAGTAGGGAAAATATTTTGGCTTAAGGGTTTATGTTGGCCAGGTTGGGAGGAGGATTTCCTGTGTGTGTGTGTATGTATTTGTGTGCATGCAACCCTTTTTCACATCTTCCATTCAGTCTATTCCTTTTCATCTGCTGTCCCAAAAGTGTTTTTTCCAAAGACTTTCTTGATTTTTTTTCCCCATTGAAAACATTTCGCTTTTGCCCTTGCCCAGGCAAGAGATGATGGATAGAAAAAAGAGAGAAAAAGATCCTCCTGGAACATATTTTAACAAAAACATGTGTATTAATAATTAGAACTATATAGACTGGATAATTATTTTGTATGTAGTGTGATAGACATTAGGATAATACTTTAATATAAATAGATAACGAAGAGTGAAATATGGGAATTACGAATAAGAATGAAGTATGGGAAATTAGAGATTGAATGATGGTATTATTAAACATGCATACAAATCTTATGATTAGCAGTGAAATGATAAAATTAATGGGGGATTAGATAATGGAAGAATATATTTTAATGTAAGCATGTGTATTAATGGTAGAATTACACGGATTGCATGGTTGAAAAGAACAGGATTAGATTTACTCTATATGTTTAAATGATAGTGATTGGTACTAGAAGTGTATGTTGAAACACTGAACAATGAAACTTTAATATAAATAGACATGAAGAGCTAAATAAGGGAAACATGAATAACAAAGCAGGTGAAAGATGAAAAAGAAAAGAAATTGAATATTATGGTAACATTAAAAAAAGTTAAAATAGAGATAGAAATAAGAGGGGAATAATAGTGTATATATATTCCACTTCTTTTCTTAAGGTTACCCATGAAGAAGTAGAAGTAGAATGAACCCTCTCCATGCCTTTAACGCCGGCTTCCGAAAAGCGGCCAAGTTGCCCTTTGTCATTCATCTCCCCACTCCTTTTAAGAACACCCGCTACTTCTCCGCGTGGAAGAAACCGCCGCTGTTGGAAGATCAGCCTCTCCAGGAAGTCAGCAACCAAGAAATCGCAGCTTTGCAATCTGGTCGTTCCCCGGAAACGTCAAAACTTGAGGAAACTCACCGGTTGAACTCCGCACCGCGTCCCCACGAGAAAAACAACCGCCATGCTGATGTCTTTCAGAATAAACCCTTCCCAAAATTCCGCACCAAAGCTGCACCGTCCACCATTAAGGAAGAATTCCAGAACCTGAGAAATGACGATTTTGTCTCCAAGCATAAAAAGCCGCAGAGAAGTCTTCATCTCCCGGAAAGGAATAAAGACTCGGATATTTTGTTTGGGACAGCTCCCTGCTCCTTGGCCCTTGGACGGTCCAAGCGGACGTTTTTCCAGCTCTTCCTCAAAGCGAGCCGAGACAGGACAACTCCGGGGGCAGAAAAATTCTCCCAGTACGCCGAGGAACATGGGATCCCGGTGAAAAAGGTCCACAGGAAGATCTTAGATGCCCTTTGTAAAGGGGGCGTCCATCAGGGAGTATGCTTGGAAACCTCCCCTCTTCGCTCCCTGGCATGGCAGGAAGGGCCACTCCACCGAGCCCCGGTGGGCAAGGGGTCGCAGTGCATCTGGCTGGTTTTGGAGGGGATACACGATCCCATGAATTTGGGGGCAGTCCTGCGGACGGCGCACTTCCTAGGGGTTGACGGGATTGTGATGAGTGAAAGGAACAGGTGAGACGGTCTTTTTCGGACTGGAAAAAGCAATATTGGTTGAATAATTATTTAACAAAATGTTGAACAAAAGAGAGTCAGTTCAGTGAAGTGGTTAAGATGCTGGCCTGGAAACCAGGAGACTGTGAGTTCTAGTCCTGCCTTAGCCATGAAAGCCAGCTGGGTGACTTTGGGCCAATCACCAGGAGTTGGTGAATTCTAGTCTCGCCTTAGGCATGAAAACCAGCTAGGTGACTTTGAGCCAATTATTAGGAGGTGGTGAATTCTAGTCCCGCCTTGGGCAAGAAAGCCAGCTGGGTGACTTTGGGCCAATCACTAGGAGAGTGTGAGTTCTAGTCCCATCTCAGCCATGAAAGCCAGCTGGGTGACTTTGGACCAATCACCAGGAGATGGTGAGTTCTAGTCCCACTTTAGGTATGAAAGCCAGCTGGGTGACTTTGGGCCAATCACCAGGAGATGGTGAGAGTTCTAGTCCTAGGCACGAATGCTGGCTGGGCGACTTTGGCTAGTCATTCTCTCTCAGCCCAGTTCACCTCACAGGGTTGTTGTGGGGAAAAATGGGAGGAAGAAGGAGTGTTAGGGATATTCGTCTCCTTGTGTTACCTATAAAAGTAATAAAGTAATAAAGGCGGGATAAAATAATAAATAAACGAATGAATGAATAAATATCCCTGCATAGCATTTCTGTACTCGCTTAGTGGCTGTCCCAGCCTTTGGAGGGTAACAGGTTCAGGATGGCTGATTTCATTATCTGGCGATGGCCCTTCAAATACAGGTAGTCCTCAAGTTAGGACTGGCCATTTAGTGGCCGTTCGAAGTTCTGACAGACCTAGCTAGGGGCTACGTACAACTTGGATTTGAAGTTCCAACAAGTCTTTCCCCTTTGCAGTCACGTGACTGAATTGGATGCTGGCAACCAGATTGCATTTATAGCTACATTTATAGGAGAAATTTCCTAACAGTTAGAACAATTAATACATTGAACAACTTGCCTCCAGAAGTTGTGAATGCTCCAACACTGGAAGTTTTTAAGAAGATGTTGGATAACCATTTGTCTGAAGTGGTGTAGGGTTTCCTGCCTGGGCAGGGGGTTGGACTAGAAGACCTCCAAGGTCCCTTCTAACTCTGATATTCTATATTCTATAACTAGCTCTGAGAATCAGCAAAGGAGCCTCCATCTCCAGTAATAGCCTACCACTAAAAAGAAGAATGCAATCGCTTTGTATGTGTGTGACACTGTGGATCGCATGCCTTGTAACTCTGTGATATCTCTCACTGAACCTGTAACAACCAGATTAGGGTTGGGATTTTTGCCATTTTTGTTCTCCTGAGGTGTGAGTGTTTTTGTAATTTGTGGCTTTTGAAATACCGGTAATTGTGAAGTTTTGTCATCCTTTTCGAGGTTTTTTTCCCCCCTAAACTGTGGCTTTTCTATTTGCAGCTGCTCCCTGACGCCCGTTGTCAGCAAAGCCAGCTCGGGCGTCATGGAAGTTTTTGATGTATTTAGCACTGATGATGTTCAAGATCTCCTTAAGGTACTAATCCTCCTGTCCTTAATCATTCTCAACCGCACCCAGTTTGAGTTGTTTATCCGCAGTGCCAAATAATTGCTAAAAATTAACGGGACAAAAAACTCACTTAACACGTGTTTCACTTAGTAACAAAAATGTTGGGCTCAATTGTGGTCATAAATCAAGGACGGCTTGAGTACCAGTTGCTTTTAATACAACAAACGGCCGTGAGATGGCAGCATTGGGCAACAGTTGGAAACAATCCCTCTCTCTCTTTCTTTCTCTCTCTCCATCCTTTTTGTATCTCTCTTGCCCCCTCTCTCTTTCTCTCCCTTCCTCTCCTCTCTCTTTTTCCCTCTCTCTTTCCCTCTGTCTTTCACTCCCATTCTCCATCCCCCTCTCTTCCTCTCTCTTCCTCTCTCTTCCTCTCTCTCCCCCCTCTCTCTTCCCCTCTCTTTCTTCCTCTCTCTTCCTCTCTTTCTCCATCCCTCTTTCTTTTTGTCTCTCTTCCTCCTGCACTGTTTCTCTTTCCCTCTCTCTTCCCTCCCTTTCTTTTTGTATCTCTCTTGCCTCCTCTCTCTTCCTCTCTCTTCCTCTGTCCCTTTCTTTTTGTATCTCTCTTTCCCCCCTCTCTTTCTCTCCCTTCCTCTCCTCTCTCTTTTTCCCTCTCTCTTTCCCTCTGTCTTTCACTCCCATTCTCCATCCCCCTCTCTTCCTCCTCTCTTTCCATCCCTCTTTCTTTTTGTCTCTCTTCCCCCTGCACTGTTTCTCTTTTTCCCTCTCTCTTCCCTCCCTTTCTTCCTCTCTCTTCCTCTCTTTCTCCATCCCTCTTTCTTTTTGTCTCTCTTCCCCCTGCACTGTTTCTCTTTCCCTCTCTCTTCCCTCCCTTTCTTTTTGTATCTCTCTTGCCTCCTCTTTCTTCCTCTCTCTTTCTCTGTCCCTTTCTTTTTGTATCTCTCTTTCCCCCCTCTCTTTCTCTCCCTTCCTCTCCTCTCTCTTTTTCCCTCTCTCTTTCCCTCTGTCTTTCACTCCCATTCTCCATCCCCCTCTCTTCCTCCTCTCTTTCCATCCCTCTTTCTTTTTGTCTCTCTTCCCCCTGCACTGTTTCTCTTTTTCCCTCTCTCTTCCCTCCCTTTCTTTTTGTATCTCTCTTGCCTCCTCTCTCTTCCTCTCTCTTTCTCTGTCCCTTTCTTTTTGTATCTCTCTTCCCCCTCTCTCTTTCTCTCCCTTCCTCTCCTCTCTCTTTCTCCCTCTCTCTTTCACTTTGTCTTTCACTCCCATTCTCCATCCCCCTCTCTTCCTCTCTCTTCCTCCTCTCTCTCCATCCCTCTTTCTTTTTGTCTCTCTTCCCCCTGCACTTTCTTTTTTTCCCTCTCTCTTCCCTCCCTTTCTTTTTGTATTTCTCTTGCCTCCTCTCTCTTCCTCTCTCTTTCTCTGTCCCTTTCTTTTTGTATCTCTCTTTCCCCCCTCTCTTTCTCTCCCTTCCTCTCCTCTCTCTTTTTCCCTCTCTCTTTCCCTCTGTCTTTCACTCCCATTCTCCATCCCACTCTCTTCCTCTCTCTTCCTCCTCTCTCTCCATCCCTCTTTCTTTTTGTCCCTCTTCCCCCTGCACTTTCTCTTTTTCCCTCTCTCTTCCCTCCCTTTCTTTTTGTATCTCTCTTGCCTCCTCTCTCTTCCTCTCTCTTTCTCTGTCCCTTTCTTTTTGTATCTCTCTTCCCCCTCTTTCTTTCTCTCCCTTCCTCTCCTCTCTCTTTCTCCCTCTCTCTTTCACTTTGTCTTTCATTCCCATTCTCCATCCCCTTCTCTTTCTTTCTCTCTTCCCCACTCTCTCTTCCTCTCTTTCTCCATCCCTCTTTCTTTTTGTCTCTCTTTCCCCTGCACTGTTTCTCTTTCTCCCTCTCTCTTCCATCCCTTTCTTTTTGTATCTCTCTTGCCCCCTCTTTCTTTCTTTCCCTTCCTCTCTTTCTCCCTCTCTCTCTCTCACTTCCTCTCTATTTCTCTCTCTCTACTCCCTCTCACTCCCCCTCTTTTTCTCCATCCCTCTTTCTTTTGTCTCTCTTCCCCCCCACCCCCCGTTTCTCTCTCTCTCTCTCTCACACACACACACATTGGAAAACACGGTGCAAATCCCTTTGATTTGTTTTTTAACTGGTTCTCAAAATCTCAGTTTTCCCCCAGGCATAAATTCGACCGGGTGGGTTGAAAGAATCAGGAGGAAAGCCAAATTCACAACCGGTTTATTTATTTATTTACTAGTTTGATTTATATGCCACCCTTCTCCGGAGACTCAGGGCGGCTTACAATGCTTTTAAGCAATAGCCTTCATACTTTTGTATATACCTGCTTAGTAGGGCTTTCGGGCCCCTCTAAGCGGTGTTCTATTTTATACAAAGTCAGCTTATTGCCCCCACAATCCGGGTCCTCATTTTACCTACCTCGGAAGGATGGAAAGCTGAGTCAACCTTGAGCCTGGTGAGATTCGAACTTGCAGTAATTGCAGGCAGCTGGCAGCTAAATACTACTTTAACAGTAGTTTAGTCCACTGCACCACCAGGCTCAGTTGGGGGATTCTGGGAGTAGAAATCCACCCATCTACAAGCATGCTGGCTGGGATATTCTGGGAGTTTATGCATACATATATTTATTTATTATTAAATCTTTATGCCACCCATCTCCCCTCTTAAGGTGACTCTGAGTGGTTGGGGAATTCTGGGAGTTGTAGTCCACCCACCTTTCAAGTTGCTACGGTTGAGAAACATTGGATTAGTCAATACAAACTATTCTTATTTATTTATTTGTTTTTTGTTTCCTGCCATGTTTCCCCGAAAATAAGACATTCCCTGATAATAAACCCAATCAGGCTTTTGAGCACATGCACTAAAATAAGCCCCCCCTTGAAAATAAGCCCTCCCCGAAAATATTTAAATGCATGCACAGCCAATCCCCGCCATTTCCTCTGGTTAGGGTTAGGGAGACAGAGCTGGAAATCAGGTAAGACGGCAAGAGAAGCCCCGTCTTGCTCCACGCGCCCCAAAATAATAAGACCTCCCCAAAAATAAGGCCAAGAGCTTATTTCGGGGTTCAAGAAATATAAGACAGGGTCTTATTTTCAGGGGGAAACTGTAGATTATTAGCTATTTTATATAAGGCAGCATGCATAGCGACTTAACCAAAAACCAACCAGGAATTTTTTTTTCCCTATTCCCTCCAGGAAACAAAAGTATTGAGCTTTGTGTATAGAAAGCAAAATGTCGCACACAGATCTGAAACTTGAGTGATTTTTTTTTTCTCTTTCCCTCCTCTCTCCCCCTCTCAAGACAAAATCCAAAGAAGGCTGGGAAATTCTCGGGACGGTTGGCCACGGAAAGATTCCGGAAGACATTCCGATGGTCACTTGCTCCAACTTTCGCTGGACTGGACCCACCCTACTGTTACTCGGTAGGTATTTTTTTCCCATGGAGTAGAAGTTGGGGAGGAGGGCCAAGGAAAGGCCATCCTTGCCACCCTCCCTCCGGTGTGGGAAAATTCTTATTTTTGTTGTTGGTTCAAATAGATCTAGAGAAGACTGCTTTCCAGCAGTAAGGAAAAGGAGATTCCTCCTGTAGAGAGCAGCAGGTTAGCAGGGAGATTGGGAGAGGTATCAGGAATCTGATCGTGTTTTTATCGTAGTCAGACTGTAAGGTGAAACTTTAAAAGAGCCACCAATTAGACCCTGAATCCTGGATGAATGGGAAACAGTGTAGAGGAATATTTTTCAATTCTTCTCTTCTCTTCTCTTCTCTTCTCTTCTCTTCTCTTCTCTTCTCTTCTCTTCTCTTCTCTTCTCTTCTCTTCTCTTCTCTTCTCTTCTCTTCTCTTCTCTTCTCTTCTCTTCTCTTCTCCTCTCCTCTCCTCTCCTCTCCTCTCCTCTCCTCTCCTCTTTTCTCTCCTTCCTTTTCCTTCACTCCTTCTCTTTCTCTTCTTCCCTCTCCTTTCTTTTCTCTCTCTTTCCTTTCACTTCTCTCCCTCTCTCCTTCCCCCTTTCTCCTGTTTTTCTTCTTTCTCTCCTTCCCCTTCATTCCTCATTCCTTTATTCTTCTTTTTCTCCTTTCCCCCTCCTCTCCTCCTTCTCCTTCCTTCTTCTTTCTTTCTTTCTTTTTCTTTTCTTTTCTCCCTCTCCTTCCTTTCTCTTCTTCTCTCTTCCTTCTCTTCTTGTCTCCTTCCTTCTCCTTCTATCTCCTTCTGTCCTTTTTCTTCTGTCCTTCCCTTCTTCTCCCTCCTTTCCTTCTCTCCTCCTTCCCTCCTTCGCCTTCCCTCCTTCACCTCTCCTTCTCCTCCTCCTCCTCCTCCTCCTCCTCCTCCTCCTCCTCCTCCTCCTCCTCCTCATTATTATTATTATTATTATTATTATTATTATTATTATTATTATTATTACCTTTCTTATCTATACAACTCAAAGCAGCAAACATACTAATTCTCCTGCCTCCTGTTCTTCCCTGCAACAACATCCCTGTGAAGTAGGTTGAGCCAAGACGTTGCTCTTTGAGCACTACCATCAATGTTTCTAGAGTCATTCTCTTTAGGACAAAATTTTCCAGTTCCTTTTTCCTTGTGATTAAATTTGAAGCTATTGTTTCAGAAAGACAATTTTATATACCGTATTTTTCAGAGTATAAGACACACCTTCACCCCCCAAAAGTGGGTGAAAATTTAGGTGCCTCTTATATATGGAATATGGGCATTTTTGGCCTCCTGAATCGTCCATGCGTCACATTTTTGCCCTCCCCGGCCCCAGAAGCACTCTGCAGTGCTCTGCACGGCCCATTTTCATCAAAAATGGGCCTGTTTTTGGGCTCCCAATTCCTCCCCGCATCACGTTTTGGCTGTCCCCGACCCCCAGAAGCACTCTGCAGGTGAAAAAGTGGGCCATTTTTAGTGAAAAAGGGCCCGTTTTTGGCAAACTGAGCACTGCAAAGTGCTTCTGGGTGCCTGGGAAGGTGAAAATGCAACGCGCGGAGGGCTTGGGAGCCCCAAAACGGGCCCATTTTTGGCGAAAACAAGCCATGTGGAACACTGCAGAGTGATTCTGGGTACCTGGTAGGACGAAAATCCGATGCGTGGAGGCCAAAAACTATTTTTTTCTTGTTTTCCTTCTGTAAATTTAGGTGCGTCTTATAATCTGAAAAATACGATATTTATACATTTTTTTTTTTGTTCATGGCTTTAGCACATTCTTTTTAAATGTCCCTTCTCCCTGCATCTTTTGGTCATCTAATTCTTAAAACAAATTCTTCCTCTGAGCTGAGAGGTCTGAACTGAAGCATCTGCTCTTGTTTCGCTGGGTGGCAGTTTAATTGCTAATCAATCGAAAGCTCTAATTAAACTTTCACTTGTCATGTTGGCCTAGTAACTCTGCTGAAATGATCGGGGGAAAGGAAGAGAGTTTCTACCGTGTTTCCCCGAAAATACGACATGCCCTGAAAATAAGGCCAAGCCTGATTTTTGGGCTGGGTGTAAATATACGCCCTCCCCCGAAAATAAGCCCTAGTGAAGAGTTTGATGTGGGCAACACAGAAGGCAGGCCTTCCCTTCCCCGGTCAGCTAATGGCAGCTGGGCTCCTTAATGGCAACCCACAGATCAGCTGAGCTAATCGGGAGCTGCCCCAGTGTTCTTGCTGCTCGCCCGCCTCCCATCCATCAGGGGTGAAATCCAGCAGGTTCTGACAGGTTCTGGAGAACCGGTAATGGAAATTTTGAGTAGTTCAGAGAACCAGCAAATACCACCTCTGGCTGGCCCCAGAGTGGGGTGGGAATGGAGATTTTGCAATATCCTTCCCCCAGGAGTGGGGAGGGAATGGAGATTTTGCAGTATCCTTCCCCTGCCACGCCCACCAAGCCACACCACGCCCACCAAGCCACGCCCACAGAACCAGTAGTAAAAAAAAAAAATTGGATTTCACCACTGCCATCCATCCATCCATTCCCCTCGCCTGAAAACTCCCACCCCACTTGCAAGAGAGCAGCTGCCCGGCACCTCTTACCACTTGGTGCCCACCAGCGGACACCCGCCTCCCCCCCCCCGGTCCGGCTAGGTAGAGCACCACTCACCAACTGAGCGCTGCTGGCTGGGGGATTCTGGGAGTTGAAGTCCACCCATGTTCAAGCTTCCAAGGTTGAGAAACACTGTGTTAAAGTGAATCATTGAAGTTGTTCATTTAGTAACATCCTCGTTTTACGACCTTTCTTGACACAATTGTTAAGTGAATCATTGCGATTGGTAAAGTTACCAGTAGTAACACGGTTGTTAAGTGAATCCGGCTTTGCCCCCATTGACTTTGCCTGTCAGAAGGTCGCAAAAGGGGATGGTGTGACACTGCAACCGTCATAAATGTGAGTCAGTTGCCAAGCGTCCCGAATTTTGATCACGTGACTATGAAGGGATGCTGCAATGGCCGTGAGGAAAACGGCCATAAGCCACTTGTTTCAGTACCAACGTAACTTTGAATGGTCACTAAATGAATGTCGTAAGTCGAGGACTGCTTGTACCCGTAGACTGGGCTGGAAGAAACCGACTGGCTCAAAGACATCCAGTGAACATCTGCAGCTGTTCTGCCCCAGCTATGGACCCCAAAGAACGCAGCATACACAAAGTCCGTTCAAACCTTAGTTTACTAAATAAACCAGTTTTTTACAACAACAGCTGTTAATTAACTGCATTAACAGCCACCAAGAATTCAAAGAATAATAACTGAAAGCTTACTGTGGTTGGCAGAATGCCCAGAAGCAATTTGCAGGAAATTGATAAGAGAACTAAGACCAGGACGTGAAGGAGAGTGAACGAAGTTGTTCCCTGCAAATTGCTTCAGTTGGCGTTCCTCCTTAAATAGGCTAAGGGAGTGGCCAATTAGCCCCAAGCCTTACTCTCGAGGAGACCTCCTCCTGAGGAACCACTCCTGCCTTTTGGCAGCTCTGCGTGCCCGTGCATCGAGAAAAGGCTCCTCCTCTTCGTCCTCTTCACTTAAGGAAGCTTCTGGAGGTTCTGAAGGCCCTGGCTGAATCCCTGCCTCTGGCACCACATCTTCTCCAGCCTCCTCACTGTCTGACTCGAATGCCAGCTGCACAGGCTACTGGCGCAGCACCACACCAGCCTCCTCGCTGTCTGAATCAGCTACTAGTTGCACAGGCCGCTGACGGGCCACAACAGTGGCTGAAGAGAGCCTCGAATGTGGGTCTCCCAGCTCCTTGTCCGACCTTACCCACTGCCCCCACAACGGACCTAGGTTTGAGAAGGGAGGGACCAGCCCAGAGGCGTGCGTGCTAAAAAAAATAAATAAATCCCTGTTTTGAAACACTAGATTTAAGTTGCTATTTTATTTATTTTTCTTTTGTCACGTGCATACAGGAAACGAAGGTTACGGCCTATCTCCAGAGACACGAATGCTGTGCCACAGGATGTTGACCATCTCTCCGGGAAGAGATTTGGAATTTGGGGTGGAGTCCTTAAATGTGTCAGTGGCAGCCGGTAAGAGGATTTGCCTTCTCGTGTGGTCTGGTGTGTTTTGCTTCTGAGAGAAGAAAAAAGAGGTTGGAAACAGCTAATATGTTTGTATATTTCCTTCTTTCCTCTCTCCCTCCCTTCTTTCCTCTTTATCCACCTTCTTTCCTTCTCTCTATCCACCTTCCTTCCTCCCTCTCTCTTCTTTTTTTGTCTACTTTCTTTTCTTCTCTGCTCCTCTCTCCATCTTTTTTTCTATCCATCTTCCTTCCTCTCTCCCTCCCTTTTTATCCACCATCTTTCCTTCTCTTTATTCACCTTCCTTCTTTCCTCCCTCCCTCTCTCCCTTTCTCTTTATCCACCTTCATTCCTTCTCTCCGACTCCTTCCTCCATCCCATCTTTTATTCTATCCACTTCGTTCCTTCCTTCCTTCCTTCTCTCCTTCCCTCCCATCTCTTTTTCTATCTATCCCTCCTCCCTCCCTCCCTCCCTTTATCCACCTTCTCTCCTTCTCTCTATCCACCTTCCTCCCTCCCTCTTCCTTCTTTTTTTGTCTACTTTCTTTTCTTCTCTCCTCTCCTCTCCTCTGCTCTCTCATCTTTTTTTCTATCTACCTTCCTTCCTCCTTCCCTCTTTATCCACCATCTTTCCTTTTCTTTCCTTCTTCCCTCCCTCTCTCCCTTCTTTCTCTTTATCTCCCTTCTTTCCTTCTCTCCACCTCCCTCCCTCCATCTTTTATTCTATCCACCTCCTTCCCTCCTTCCTTCCTTTCTTCCTTCCCTCCCTCCCATCTTTTTTTCTATCTACCCCTCCTCCCTCCCTCCCTCTTTATCCACCTTCTTTCCTTCTCTCTATCCACCTCCCTCCCTCCCTCTTCCTTCTTTTTTTGTCTTTCTTTTCTTCTCTCCTCTGCTCTCCTCTTTTTTTTCTATCTTCCTTCCTTCCTCCTTCCTTCTTTATCTACCATCTTTCCTTTTCTTTCCTCCTTTCCTCTCCCTTCTTTCTCTTTATCCACCTTCTTTCCTTCTCTCCACCTCCCTCCCTCCATCTTTTATTCTATCTACCTCCTTCTCTCCTTCCTTCCTTCCTTCTGTCCCTCCCTCCCATCTTTTTTTCTATCTACCCTTCCTCCCTCCCTCCTTATCCACCTTCTTTCTTTCTCTCTATCCACCTCTCTCCCTCTTCCTTCTTTTTTGTCTTTCTTTTCTTCTCTCTTCTGCTCTCATCTTTTTTTCTATCTATCTACCTTCCTCCTTCCCTCTTTATCTACCATCTTCCCTTTTCTTTCCTCCCTCCCTCTCCCCCTTCTTTCTCTTTATCCACCTTCATTCCTTCTCTCTACCTCCCTTCCTCCATCCCATCTTTTATTCTATCCACTTCCTTCCTTCTTTCCTCCCTCTCTCCCTTCTTTCTCTTTATCCACCTTCTTTCCTTCTCTCTCTCTCCCTCCCTCCCTCCCTCCTTTCTCTTTTTCCTTCCACCCCCTCCCTTTTTTTCCCCACCTCTTTCAGGCATCCTTCTGCATGCCGTATGCAACCAGAGAAATAACCATCCCAAAATCACTGCATCCAAAGGAGAAGGCGCAGAGTCTGAGACTGCAACAGACTGCAACCAGGAAAGTCAGCCAACCAACCTCCTGCCCTAGAACGACTTCCAGACGGCTGAAGAATTCTGCACCTTAGAGAGGAAGAAGCCCTAAAACGGGGGCAGCCAGGCTGCTGGGATGTATTTTCACCCCATGTTGTTTATCCTTTATCTGCACTTTGGAACTTTAGGGGTACCTGGCATCCTCTTTTGCAAAATTTGAAGAGCGTCTTGTCCTGCCTGAATAATAATAAACACCTTCCTGGTATTCGAATGCCTAAAGCAGGGGTCCTTAAACTTGGTAGCTTTAAGACTTGTGGACTTCAACTCCCAGAATTCTCCAGCCAGCATAGCATCCCTATATAGCAGAGGTCTTCAAACTTGGCAGCTTTAAGACTTGTGGACTTCAACTATGCTATGCTGGCTGGAGAATTCTGGGAATTGAAGTCCACAAGTCTTTTAAAGCTGCCAAGTTTGAAGACCTCTGGCCTAAAGTTTCGTCAAAGTAGTCCACCCGTTATAGCAAAGCCTTGGTAGTACAGTGAAGGAGCCTTGGTAGTGAAGGAGGTAGTACAGTACAGTGAAGGAGCCTTGGTAGTACAGTGGTCTAAAGCACCCTGTTATTAAGACCAGCTGCCTGCAATTACTGCAGGTTCGAATCTCGCCAAGGCTCAAGGTTGACTCAGCCTTCCATTCTTTCTAAAGTAGGTAAATTGAGGACCCAGTTGTGAGGGCAATAAGCTGACTTTGTATAAATATACAAAAAGGATGAAGGCTATTGCTTAGCACATTGTAAGCCGCCCTGAGTCTCCGGAGAAGGGCGGCATATAAATAATAAAAATTTTTTTTTTAAAAAAAAGCCTTCAGTTGCCAAGTCAGAAGGAAGTCACCGTTTTCTAGTTTTTAATCTCTCTGCAGGTCAGAAATTCAGGGTGAAAAACCGCTGAATGACGGTGGGAAGGAAGTTTGTTTTGGGGGCCCACTTCTCCTACACTGCAAAGGCATCATTTAATCCTCCGGTTGTTTTTTAAAACTTTTTTATATTTTTCATCCGTAACCACCAGGAGCTGACGGCATTTTAAAACCCACATTACAAAAAAAAGATGCAGCCTCTCGGTTTCATGCTAGATTTTTTTTTTTAGCGGGATGGATCGGAAGGATTCGTGACGTGTCCACTAGATGGCGGTGTGGTCTTGTGTTCATGAATTTCTCTTGGAAGAAAAGGGTGGAATAGGTTGTCGCAAGGCCTCAGGGCATTTATTCTCGTTGGCACGAAGAGTTGAGAAGAGAGCCCCATTTCTTTCTCTGTGGCATCCTGATCTGACTTTATATAATCCCCTATGCAGCCCATCACAAGCCGATTCTATGGATAAAAAAAACCAAGAGAAAACTACTGTACTTTTTGGAGTATAAACAGTGGTGGGATTCAAATAATTTAACAACCGGTTCTCTGCCCTAATGACCAGCTGGGTAGGCATGGCTCGGTGGTCATGTGACTGTGTAGGCATGGCCAACTCACGTTGCTGGGCGCTTCGCCTTAGCTGTTACAATGTAATAAGGGTTAACCAGAGAAGCAATAAAGATTAGACTAGAAACACCACCAGAATGTTTCCTTCCTGCCTTCCTTACAGGATTAGCCCTGTAAAGTGGAAAAAAAACAAAATAAGATTTCTTCCAACAACCGGTTCTCCGAACTGCTTAGATAGTTAACAACTGGTTCTCCCGAATAGGTGCGAACTGGCTGAATCCCACCACTGAGTATAAGACACACTTTTCTAAAGGGGAATAAGAGTAGGAGGGAAGTTTAGATAGCGGGGAGGAAAGGAGGAGGGGGAGAAAGGAAGGGGAAGTAGAGAAGGAATAGGAGAGGCGGGAAGAAGAAGGTAGGAAGGACAAAAGAAGGGAGGGAGAGGAGGAGAAAGAGAAGAAAGATTGCTGTAAAACAAAAAAAGATGAGATGGAAGAAAAAAAGGCATCCCCGAACATGTTTAAATATATTAAGATAAAGATTGAATTAATAAAAATTAAGGAGAATGTATATGGTTAAGAATAGAAAAAATAGAATTTGAGCGTGAAAGAAGATATTGTTTAGAAAAATAAAAATAGAAAAATTAAGATTTTAACAAGAGCCTTGGTAGTACAGTGGTCTAAAGCACCCTGTTATTAAGACCAGCTGCCTGCCTTCAGGTTCGAATCTCGCCAGGCTCAAGGTTGACTCAGCCTTCCATCCTTTCTAAGGTAGGTAAATTGAGGACCCAGTTGTGGGGGCAATAAGCTGACTTTGTATAAATATACAAAAGGATGAAGGCTATTGCTGAGCACATTGTAAGCCGCCCTGAGTCTCCGGAGAAGGGCGGCATATAAATCAAATTAAAAAAAAAAAAAGATTTGATTGACAAATATGGAAAAAGAACACTTTGGCAGAAACTGTTAACTAAGTAAAATATATTTGGATATGATGAATTATATATGATATGATATGGTCAATACTCTATTTCAAAAAATACGTGGGTGTGTATTGGGGGGAAAAAAACAATAAAACTTGTCAAAAAAAAAAAAAACCCACTTCCCTCACCCCAAAAGAGGGTGGAAATGTTGGTGCGTTTTATACACCAAATACAGCCATTTTGAAACCCCGCATATGTCATGTTTTTGCCCTCCCCAGTCCCCAGGAGCACTCTGCAGGCCTCCTAAACTCTACGCATCCCGTTTTTGCAAAAAATGTCCCCATTTTTAGCAAAAACAGGACACACAGAGGGTTTGGGAGGCCTGCAAAGTACTCCTGGGGGCCGGGGAGGGCAAAACCCAGACGCGCAGAGGCCAAAAACTATTTTTTTTTCTTGTTTTCCTCTTTGAAATCTTGGTGCGTCTTATACTCCGGTGCGTGTTACAGTCCGAAAAATGCGGTATATTTTGCGATTAAAAGTTGCACCTTGCATTGGCTCTTAATCATGATTTCCAGTTCAGGCAGTCAGTTTTCCACCCCACACCCCCCAAAATAGAGGCCGGTCAGTTTCCTCTTTGTATCGGGCATTGTAGTGAAAGTACAATCAGTCCTCGGCTTACGATTGTAATGGAGCCCGGAATTTCCATTCCACGTAATGGCGGTCGTAAATCGAGGCACATTTTTAGGACATTTTTTTTGCAGTGGTCTTAAAATGGATGCCATGCTCCTTAAGCGAACACATTTATTCATTCATAACATTTATATAGCCGCCCATCTCATAACCAACATTGGCCAGCCTCCAATTGTCCGCAATGAGCATTTTTCCCCCCCACTGGAAACCTCATGTGACTGCAGGATGCTGCAAACAGCTATAAATGTGGGCCGGTTGCCAACCATCAAAATGCAATCACATCAGTGGGTTCTAAAATTCTTTACTACCGGTTTTGTGGGCGTGGCTTATTTTGTGGGCATGGCTTGATGGTCATGTGACAATTCTTTAGGATTTAGCAGAGGTACTGGTCTACCAGGCTTTTAACTGCTTGCAGAGCTGTACCGGTCTACTCATTTATTTTTGCAGGCACTGGTCTACTCATTTGTTTTTGGAAGCATTGGTCTACCCGTTTATTTTTGCAGGCACTGGTCTACTCATTTGTTTTTGGAGGCATTGGTCTACCCATTTATTTTTGCAGGCACTGGTCTACTCATTTGTTTTTGGAGTCATTGGTCTACCCATTTATTTTTGCAGGCGCTGGTCTACTCATTTGTTTTTGGAGGCATCAGTCTACCACCACACTGTCTTTTAACACTGATCAGCTGTAGGGCAGCCCTTTGATGCCCTGCGGCAAGAGTTTAAACAGTTTTTTTCCTTCTAGCCAATCAGCTGGGATTCAGGAGGCAGCAATAGATTGGGGGTGGGGCCAAATAAAAGGTAAGAATAACACGGGGGGGTGGGGTGGAGTGGGCAGAACTGGTTCGGTGACGTCATATCGTCACCGCTACTGGCTCGGCCGAACCGGGCCGAACCAGGCCGAACCGTGAGGAACCCACCACTGAATCACATGACTCTGTGTGTGTGTGTGAGAGACAGACAGACAGACAAACCATTGGAACTTTGAATCTGGATGTCCCAAATGTGCTTTTTTTCAGGAGGCAACTGGATTTTCTTGTTTTTTCTTTGAAGATGTTTCGCTTGTCATCCAAGAAGCTTCTTCAGTTCTGACCGGATAGTGGAGGAATGGAAGGATTTATATTCCTTGCAGACAGCTGGTCATTTGCATCCTTTTTAGAGAGTCATTGAAGCACTTGGAGGTTTATCTGTGTCCTCAGGGTCACCTTTTTGGAGGCCCGTCATAACTTCAAACAGTCACTAAGTGACCATTCATAAGTCGAGGACTACCTATATTTCCAGCCCCTGCTTGGTCACATACCCAATTTCAGAGGCTTGGAGCAATTTTAAAATTGCCATTCCTCGTTTGTTTGTTTTTTTCTTCTGTTCTCCAATATCCCTCTGCAGGAGTGCAAAGGAGACCTCTGCCTCAAAGATGCACACAGTTTAAAATCCAACCTCACGAAGGAGATACGTTTAGGATTTTTGAGCATTGGGGAGCAGAGTTAAATAAATGCGGGTGAAGATTTACGAAGTGAAAATTAAATTTGACCTTGAATTGGGTTCTGGAGCCAATTATATTCCAAACCATAATTTGCCTTAACATTTTTTATTTTTTTTTTGCTTTAATTTATATGCCGCCCTTCTCCAGAGACTCAGGGCGGCTTACAATGCGTTAAGCAATAGCCTTCATACTTTTGTATATTTATACAAAGTCAGTTTATTGCCCCCACAATCTGGGTCCTCATTTCACCTACCTTTGAAAGGATGGAAGGCTGAGTCAACCTTGAGCCTGGTGAGATTTGAACTTGCAGTAATTGCAAGCAGCAGATATTAATAACAGTGCTTTAGTCCACTGTACTACAGGCTCTTTTAACATTTGTAGTAAAGGCATCTGCAGGAGTGGATGAAAAAAAATCAAGATGATGGCTATACAGATGTAGAAGGCCCTGGCATTAGCAATAGCACGTAGACTTATATACCGCTTCACAGTGCTTTACAGCCCTCTCTAAGCGGTTTACAGGGTCAGCATATTGCCCCCAACAATCTGGGCCTTCATTTTACCCACCTCGGAAGGATGGAAGGCTGAGTCGACCTTGAGCTGGTCAGGATCGAACTCCTGGCAGTGGGCAGAGTTTGCCTGCAAATAGCAATAGCACGTAGACTTATATGCTGCTTCACAGTGCTTTACTGTTGTGACCCAGGTCCAAGTAGTTAGTATTAAACGCGAACAGTTCAAAAACGAACAGACTTTATTAGAACAGCTGAGAATTAACTCATTCTCAGCCTAGTCCAAACTAAATTAAAGCAAATTCTTCCAAACACCATTCCTCAGTTTATTACCGACCTTGGTAAAATTAGGCAAACTGCCAAAGGCTTTTCTTGCCAAAAGTTCAGAAGCAAAAGACGCCGATAAGAAATGAATACAGTGAAACAAGAAGCAATTCTCTCAACGTTGTTTTCCGGCAAAGAGGCCAAGAGCCATTGCTGGTCTTTTAAGCCTTATGGCAGGGGCCAATAATCTCTTGGCCCTACTCCCGAGTCGTCCTCTCTGCTTTAGCTGCTCCTGCCTTCTGGCAGCTCTTCTCACACCTGCACTAGGAACAGGCTCCTCCTGTTCCTCTGCCTCTCTACTGTCAACCTCTGGAGGCTCCAGAGTCCGCGCATCACTCCCTGATGGCCCTGGCCCCATCTCTGCCTCCGATGCAGAGCACTCATCCGGGCCTTCCCCAGCCTCTGGGACTGGCCCCTGTTCTACCTCAGCCTCCTCACTGTCTGACTCCGCTGCCAGGTCCGCAGGTTGCTGGCGGACCACAACATTTACAAACTGCTCTAAGAAGTTTACAGAGTCAGCATATTGCCACCAACAATCTGGGTCCTCATTTTACCAACCTGGAAGGCTGAGTTGACCTTGAGCCGGTTAGGATCGAACTGCTGGCATTCGGCAGAGTTAGCCTGCAATGCTGCATTCTAACCACTGCGCCACCAGGCCTCTGTTACGATCACCATTGAGCCCAACGTTTATATTACTAAGTGAAACATTTGTTAAGGGAGTTTGCCCCATTTTGTGGCTTTTCTTGCCACCGTTGTTAAGGGGATCCCTGCAGTTGTTAAGTTAGTCACATGGTTGTTAAGTGAACCTGGCTTCCCCGTTGACTTTGCTGGTCAGAAGGTCGGAAAAGTAAATCATGTGATCCCGGGGATACCACAACCGTCATAAATACTGTATGAATCAGCGTCTGGATTTTGATCACGTGACCATAGAGATGCTATGGTCATAGAAATGGCTGTAAGCAGAAAAACAGTCATAAGTCAGTTTTTTCAGTACCCTTGTAATCTTGGTCACTAAATGAACTGTTGTAAACCGAGGCGATCGCGTGTCCGCAGTTTACAACAAGCTTTGCCCAAAATTTGTGTTTACTTCCGATTTTGTGGACAATGCATTTGTTTAACAACCATGGCAGTCACTGAACAAACCCAATAGTTCACTTAATGACCACCAGAAAAATAGATTTTGTAAAATTAGGTGCAGCTTTCCGATGACCCAGTTTACAACCGTAATTCTGGGCTTGGTTATCTCATGAATTGAGGACTAGCTGTAATGGTGTGCCGGAAGATCTGCCCCCTTTTAGAGGCACAACTTCTGGAGGCAAGTTGTTCCACTGATTAATTGTTCTAACTGTCAGGGGAACGACTTGCCTCCAGAAGTTGTGGGATGCTCCAACACTGGAGGTTTTTAAGAAGAGATTGGAGAACCATTTGTCTGATATGGTATAGGGCAGGGATGTCAAACTCAATTTAATCGAGGGCCACATCAGGGTTGTGTTTGACCTGGGGGGGGCGTAGTTGAGATGGGCGTGGCCTGCTCGACATCACTCGTATCGGGCGCACCTGTGGGGGTCCGGGCAGGGCTGGGGAAAATCCATTGTCTTCCTCCCTCCCTCCCTTCTTTTGTTTCTTTCCTTCCTTTCCCTCCCTCTTCCCTCCCTCCCCTCTTTCCTTCTCTCCTTCCTTCCTTCCCTCCTTTCTCCTTCCCTCCTTCCCTCCCTCCCTTCTTTCCTTCCACCCTCCCTCCTTCTCTCATCTCCTTCCTTCCTTCCCTCCCTCCTTCCTTCCTTCCTCCTTCCTTCCCTCCCTCCTTTCCTTCCATCCTCCCTCCCTTTCTCTCCTTCCTTCCTTCCTCCCTCCTTCCTTCTTCCTTCCTTCCCTCCCTCCCTTCTTTCCTTCCACCCTCCATCCTCTCCTCTCCTTCCTTCCTCCCTTCCTTCCCTCACTCCCTCCTTTCTTCCTCCTTCCTTCCCTCCCTCCTTTCTCCTTCCTTCCTTCACTCCCTCCCTCCTTCCTTCCTCCTTCCTTCCCTCCCTCCCACCTTTCTCCTTCCTTCCTTCCCTCCCTCCCTTCTTTCCTTCCACCCTCCCTCCCTCCTTTCTCCTTCCTTCCTTCACTCCCTCCCTCCTTCCTTCCTCCTTCCTTCCCTCCCTCCCACCTTTCTCCTTCCTTCCTTCCCTCCCTCCCTTCTTTCCTTCCACCCTCCCTCCCTCCCTCTCTCCTCTCCTTCCTTTCTTCCCTCCCTCCCTCCTTCCTTCCTCGTTCCTTCCCTCCCTCCTTTCTCCTTCTTTCCTTCCCTCCCTCCCTCCTTTCTTCCTCCTTCCCTCCCCTCCCTCCCTCCTTTCTCCTTCCTTCCTTCCCTCCCTCCCTTCTTCCCTTCCACCCTCCCACTCTCTCTCCTCTCCTTCCTTTCTTCCCTCCCTCCCTCCTTCCTTCCTCCTTCCTTCCCTCCCTCCCTTCTTTCCTTCCACCCTCCCTCCCTCCCTCCTCCCTTCCTCCTTCCTTCCTTCTTTCCCTCCCTCTCTCCTTCCTTCTCTCCTCCCTTCCTCCCTTCCTTTTCTTCTTTTTCCTTCCCTCTTCCTTCTCCTTTCTTCTTCCTTCCCTTCTTTCCTTCTTTTCCCTTCCTTGCTCTCTTCCCATCTTTTTGTCCTTCCTCTTTCCCTTTCTCCTTTCCTGTCCCTTCTTGGATGCTCAAATGCAAAAGGGGAAACATTTCTCCTTTTGTTTTGTTTTGCGCGCGGCCCTCCCGAGCTCTGTTTTCGCTGGCAGACAGGATGGCGACGCAGGCCAGATTGAAGATTCCCACGAGCCGAATCTGGCCCGTGGGCCTTTAGTTTAATACACCGGTATAGGGTTTCCTGCCTGAGTAGGGGGTTGGACTAGAAGACCTCCAAGATCCCTTCCAACTCTTATTCTATTCTTTGTGCCCCACCCTCTTTAACACTCCTTTTGAGAAGTGAAAAGGATCCAGTAGTATCAGAGAAGGAAATTGAGCGATCCATTGTAAAGATTTAACTATGCCGAGGAATTAGCTATCTTCCTGGGTTTCTATCTTCCTGTTCAACGAATGCGCTCTATTAAGTAGATCATTGTTTCTCTTCCAAGTCATTTCCTGAGTATTTTTAAATGTGAAAATCCCATTTTTATGTTCTTTCCCATTTTAGATTTGCCCCTTAAGCCTAAATATTATTGTCTTTGTGATATAACTTTATATGTAACATAAAAATCACTTAGCTCCATGTCGTAAAAAAATACTGTCTTTAAAAAAAAAAGTTATATCTGCAAGATCAGAAATACGTTTTCTGATTGCGAATGTTCGGTATGCAGTTGCTGGTTTTAATACCCAATGAAAACGCTGTGATTTTGCTGGTTGTGGTTTGCAAGATTTTTATTTTACCCTTATCTCCGTTGTTTCTTCACGGATTATTTGCAAGGATTTTTACTGAACACAACAGCAAATCTTTTTCCCCTTTTAAATGGAAATTTTAATTTGTTTTTAAATTATTGGGTATTTTAAATTTGTCTCAGCCAAATTATTTAATTCGTTTTATTCTATTTTAAATTTAAGTTTTATTCTGTGGCTCTTCACCACCCTAAGTCCTTCGGGAGTAGGGCAGTATATAAATCCAATAAAATCAAAATCAAAATCTCCTGATGTACCTAACGTATTCATTTATTATTTTGGACGCTTGGTTTTCTAGTTTGAATTGCATTAAATTGCATTAAATTAAATTAAGTCCTCGACTTATGACCCCCATTGAGCCCAACATTTCTGTTGCCAAGCGAGACAGTTGTTGAGTGAATGTTGCCCCATTTTATGACCTTTCTTGCCATCGTTGTTAAGTGAATCACTGCAGTTGTTCTTAACCCGGTTGTTAAGTGAACCTGGCTTCCCCATTGACTTTGCTTTCTCAGAAGGTTTGCAAACAAGGGATCGTGTGACATGGCAACGGTCATTAATATGAACCAGTTGCCAAGTGTCCAAATCAGGGGTGAAATTCGACCAGTTCCGACTGGCTCGGGCGAACCGGTAGGGACGATTTGAATCGGTTCGCTGAACTGGTAAAAACCACTCCTGGTTGGCCCCGCCCATGCCGCTCACCCCCTTCCAGCCGCTTGACCCATTTAACGGTAAATGCTGCAGCAGAGAGAATCCAAACTTTTCTCCCTCCATTCACAGCGGAGCTGCAGCAGCCTGACCCTTTAAGGTACTTCGACCCCCAGGAAGGAGGGGACCGGGGGGGGGGGGCATAAAGGGAACAGCAGCTCTACTGTGAGTGGAGGGAGAAAAGTTTGGCTTCTCTCTGCCACAGCATTCACTATGAGCCCTTCTCGTGCTCATACACACATTTTTTTTCCTACCGGGTTCTGTGGGCGTGGCTTGGTGGTGATGGTCATGTGACTGAGTGGGCGTGGCCATGAGTGACATCAAGTTGGCCATGCCCACTCAGTCACAGGACCCCACCCCGACACCAAGCCACGCCCACAGAACCGGTAGGGAAAAAAATTTGAATGTCACCACTGACATGTCAATTACATGCTGCAACGGTCATTAAGTGTGAAAAAGGGCCATAAGTCACTTTTTTCAGTGCTGTTGCAACTTTGAACGAGCTGTTGTAAGTCAAGGACTCCCTGTACCTGTATATACATAGACCTGAGACAAAACTCTTGAGAATTATAGGTGTTCAGTAGTTTCTTCGCTCAGTTAATCAAAGCGTCTTTCAGAGCCAACTCAAATAAATCTTGATTGCTTTCATTAGTCTGTCTCAATGTGGCTTGTGTGGAAATGTGGCAGGCGGGTCTATGACAATTCGCCACGGCCAGCTCGCCACAACCACGGCAGGTGGGTCTATGCAGCACCATGTGGGGTCTATGACAATTCGCCGTGGCCCAGGGGTGGGTTCTAAATTTTTTTACTACTGGTTCTGTGGGCATGGCTTATTTTGTGGGCGTGGCTTGATGGTCATGTGACAATTATTTAGGATTTAGCAGAGGTACTGGTCTACCAGGTTTTTAACTGCTTGCAGAGCTGTACCAGTCTACTCATTTGTTTTTTGCAGGCACTGGTCTATCCATGTATTTTTGCAGGCACTGATCTACTCATGTATTTTTGCAGGCACTGATCTACTCATGTATTTTTGCAGGCACTGATCTACCCATGTATTTTTGCAGGCACTGATCTACTCATGTATTTTTGCAGGCACTGGTCTATCCATGTATTTTTGCAGGCACTGATCTACTCATGTATTTTTGCAGGCACTGATCTACTCATGTATTTTTGCAGGCACTGATCTACCCATGTATTTTTGCAGGCACTGATCTACTCATGTATTTTTGCAGGCACTGGTCTATCCATGTATTTTTGCAGGCACTGATCTACTCATGTATTTTTGCAGGCACTGATCTACTCATGTATTTTTGCAGGCACTGATCGACTCATGTATTTTTGCAGGCACTGATCTACTCATGTATTTTTGCCGGCACTGATCTACCGATGTATTTTTGCTGGCACTGATCTACTCATGTATTTTTGCAGGCACTGATCTACTCATGTATTTTTGCAGGCACTGATCTACTCATGTATTTTTGCAGGCACTGGTCTACTCATTTGTTTTCTTTTACCACTGATCAGCTGTAGGGCGGCCCTTTGAAGCCCCGCGGCAAGAGTTTAAACAGGTTTTTTTCCCTCTAGCCATCAGCTGGGACTCAGGAGGCAGCAATAGATTGGGGGTGGGGCCAAATAAAAGGTAAGAATAACATGGGGGGTGGGGGTGGCGCGGTTGCGGGGGGGCAGAACCGGTTCGGTGATGTCATATCGTCACCGCTACTGGCTCGGGAGAACTGGGCCGAACCGGGAGGAACCCACCACTGCCGCGGCCACCTGCCAGAGCCAACTCACCAAGGCCAGCTTGCTACAACCAAGGACAACAGGACAGGTTGCTGCAGGTCAAGAGTTATGCTAAATATCAAAGAAATGGTGGAATAGAATCACTCTGCTAAACAACTACCGTATTTTTCAGAGTATAAGACGTACTTCCCCTCTCCCAAAAGAGGCTGAAAATCTGGGTGCGTCTTATACTCCGAATGTAGCTTTTTTGAAGCTTTTTTTCAGCCCTACCGAGGCGCTAGTGAGCGATCTTCCCAGCTTTGCCTGCTCCCTCGACTTTTCCGTTGTGCTTTAACCAGGCGCTAGCGAGTGAAGCGATCTCCCTGCTTTGCTCCGACTCTCAGCTGTTCTTTAGAAGCTTTTTTTCAGCCCTAACTAGGTGCTAGCGGAGTGAAGTGATTTCCCACCCCTCCCCCGCTGTGCTTTGCCTGCTTTTCTCATTGCTGCTTCTTCTCAGAAGCTCTTTTTTTATCCCCAAGCAGGGGTGAAAAAACCAGCAAACTAATGTGCTGAAGCTGACCAGACTAAGGACGCTAGCCAGATGACTACCTGGTAGGCCGATTCCCCCCCCCCCATTTTCCTCCCCAAAAACTAAGCTGCGTCTTATACTCCAGTGCGTCTTATACTCCGAAAAATATGGTAATTCCCACAACACCGTCAAACTATCTAGAAAGGTAGTGTTACCATCAGCGGCGGGTTTCACTTATTTCTACCACTGGTTCGCCCCGTGTGTACATGCTCGCTTTGCGTGCGCTCCTTCCGTGCAAGCGCCTGGCCTTCCATGCATACGCCTGGCCAGAGGTGGAGAACCGGTAGCGGAAATTTTGAGTAGTTCGGAGAACCAGTAGTAAAAATTCTGACTGGCCCCTCCTCCATCTATTCTCTGCCTCCTGAGTCCCAGCTGATCAGGAGGAAATGGGGATTTTGCAGTATCTTTCCCCTGGATTGGAGATGGAATGGAGATTTTACAGTGTCCTTCCTCTGCCACGCCCACCAAGCCATGCCATGCCATGCCATGCCATGCCACGCCCACCAAACCACACCCACAGAACCAGTAGTAAAAATTTTTGAAACCCATCACTGATCGGGCCCAGTTTTCAAGTCTGTCAAGATCCTTCTGGATCTTGAGCCTATCATCTACGTAGCATGTTGGCTATTCCTGCCAGCTTAGTATCATCCGCAAATCTGGGAAATTCCCTTTCTGGGAAATTCTCCTCTGGGTTCATGTGGCAATCTGTTCCACGGGCTAACAGCGGAGGAATCTCGTTTCCTGGAGTTTCCGCTTCCCCCAATTCTATCCTGCCTCGAATTTCCAATCCTTCAGGGAAGATTTTGCGGAATGCCCCCCCCTCCCCACCGCGCCGGGCTCTAATCGGGCGTCTGCAAATGCAATCCACCTCGAGGTCTCGTTGCTTTCCCAGGTGCAATTAACGGCACCATCTGCTTGCCGACCTGGGATTAACGATGTTTACAAATACGCTACAACGTGTTAGGAAAAAAAATAATCACAACAACAACGAGAACCATCGTAGTCATCAGCCTCCTTGTTTCAGAAGCTGCCTCCCCCCCCACTTTTGCAAACGCCTCTCGCTATTGCATTGGCAGGCTGCGATGTGCATCTTTGTGTGTGTGTGTGTGTGTGTGTGTATGTTTGTGTGTGTAGGTTGGGTGCTTAAGGGGAGGCGAGGGAGGGGGCTCTGGTGTCCTCATTTCACCAGGCTGAGAAAGCGCGAAGCATCTGGCTGGGCAGGTGGGATGTTGCATAGCGAGGAGGAGGAGTGGGGGGGTAGGACCGTCATTGCCATGGCGGGGAGATGCCAACTGTGCCCCGGAGGAGGATGGGGAGATGGGTGGGAACAGCAGCATATGGGCCATTTAAAAAGGGTTGAATTTGCTTTTTAATTTTTTTTTTTAAAGAGCATCACACACCCCCGCCATCCGCCGGGTTAATGAAGTGGGGGGGGGGAGGTGTCCTTGCAAATGATACTCCCCTCTCCCCTCTATAGCTCAAGACTGGGTGTTTAATGCCCTGGCAAAGGAATTTATTTGTAGTACGTATTTGTTTTTGTGTACAGGTAGTCCTCGACTTACAACAGTTCACTTAGTGACCGTTCAAAGTTACGACGGCACGGAAAAAAGGGAGTTATTTATGACCATTTTTCAAAGTTTCCACCTTTGTAGACTCCCCGTGATCATGTGATCGAAACTGAGATGGTTGGCAAGTGGTTCATATTTATGACGGTTGAGGTGTCCAGGGGGGGGTCACGGGATCCCCTTTTGCGACCGTCTGACAAGCCAAGTCTATGGGGAAGCCAGATTCACTTAACAACCGGGTTACTAACTCATCAACGGAAGTGATTCATTTAACAACCGTGGCAAGGGAGGTTGTAAAATGGGGCAAAGCTCACTTAAACGAATGTCTCCCTTAACGACAGAAATGCTGGGCTCAATTGTAGTCGGAAGTCGAGGACTATCTGTATTTAAGATGTTTCCGAGCCACCCAGAGTCGCCTTCTTTGCAGCCAGATGGGCGGCAAACGAATTGAGGAAATGAAATAAATTGACAGATAATCTTTGACGTACAGCCACAATGGGCGCCAACATTTCCGTTGGTAAGCAAGACAGTGGTTGAGTGAGTTTTGCCCCATTTTAGGACCGTTAGGACTCAGCTGATTTTCATACCTAAAATGGGACTAGAACTCTCTGTCTCCTGGTGATTGGCCCAAAGTTACCCACCTGGCTTTCACGCCTAAGGTGGGACTAGAACTCTGTCTCCTGGTGATTGGGCCAAAGTTACCCACCTGGCTTTCACGCCTAAGGTGGGACTAGAACTCTGTCTCCTGGTGATTGGGCCAAAGTTACTCAGCTGGCTTTCGTGCCTTAGGTAGAACTAGAACTCACAGCTCCTGGTGATTGGCTCAAAGTTACCTAGCTGATTTTCATACCTAAAATGGGACTAGAACTCTCTGTCTCCTGGTGATTGGCCCAAAGTTACCTAGCTGGCTTTCGCGCCTAAGGTAGGACTAGAACTCTCTGTCTCCTGGTGATTGGGCCAAAGTTACTCAGTTGGCTTTCATGCCTTAGGTAGAACTAGAACTCACAGCTCCCGGTGATTGGCTCAAAGTTACCTAGCTGATTTTCATACCTAAAATGGGACTAGAACTCTCTGTCTCCTGGTGATTGGCCCAAAGTTACCCACCTGGCTTTCACGCCTAAGGTGGGACTAGAACTCTCTGTCTCCTGGTGATTGGGCCAAAGTTACTCAGTTGGCTTTTGTGCCTTAGGTAGAACTAGAACTCACAGCTCCTGGTGATTGGCTCAAAGTTATCCAGATGATTTTCATATATAAAGAGGAACTAGAACTCTCTGTCTCCTGGTGATTGGCCCAAAGTTACCCAGCTGGCTTTCGCGCCTAAGGTAGGACTAGAACTCTCTGTCTCCTGATGATTGGGCCAAAGTTACTCAGCTGACTTTCGTGCCTTAGGTAGAACTAGAACTCACAGCTCCTGGTGATTGGCTCAAAGTTATCCAGATGATTTTCATATATAAAGAGGAACTAGAACTCTCTGTCTCCTGGTGATTGGCCCAAAGTTATCCAGCTGGCTTTTGCGCCTAAGTTGGAACTAGAATTCACAGTCTCCTTCACCCCTACACCAAACTGGCTTTCTAATAGTGTGTTAATAATTAATAATACATTTATTTAAAACATTTACCATATATAGCCACCCATCTTATGTTGAACTCTGAGCACATATGCACATAATAAATACATGATGCACATTATATTTATACAGGGGAGGGGCTATTGTTTAGGGCTGAAAGGACTCAAAGACCCAAAATTCACTTGAAACTGCTTCTTCCCTACCAAGCTCCCCCTTTCCACCGTCTTAGTCTCCCTGTAAGATGGGTTAGTTTGAAAGAGAAGCTGCCTTCAAGGCACCAGTAAGTTTCTTGGCTACGATGGAAGAAAGGTTCCAATATCTCAGGGGCTGCCCCAAAGAAGAGGGAGTCAAGCTATTCTCCAAAGCACCTGAGGGCAGGACAAGAAGCAATGGGTGGAAACTCATCAAGGAGAGAAGCAACCTAGAACCAAGGAGAAACTTCCAGACAGTTAGAACAATTAATCAGTGGAACAGCTTGCCTCCAGAAGTTGTGAACGCTCCAACACTGGAAGTTTTTAAGAAGAGATTGGACAACCATTTGTCTGAAATGGTATAGCATTTCCTGCCTGAGTGAGGGTTGGATTAGAAGACCTCCAAGGTCCCTTCCAACTCTGTTATTCTATTCTGTTCTAGATAGCTTGATGTCAATGGAGATTCTGTATAAGATTCTGCACTACTATTAATCTTGTCATCGTTCCTATCACCCATCTCCTCCCACTTATGACTGTATGACTGTAATCTTGTTGCTGGTAGCCTTAAGATTTATATTGACTGTTTCTTAATATGATTTGATTGCTTACTTGTTCCCTATGACTATCATTAAGTGTTGTACGTTATGATTCTTGACGAATGTATCTTTTCTTTTATGTACACCGAGAGCGTATGCACCAAAGACAAATTCCTTGTGTGTCCAATCACACTTGGCCAATACAATTCTATTCTCTTCTCTTCTCTTCTCTTCTCTTCTCTTCTCTTCTCTTCTCTTCTCTTCTCTTCTCTTCTCTTCTCTTCTCTTCTCTTCTCTTCTCTTCTCTTCTCTTCTCTTCTCTTCTCTTCCACTCCACTCCACTCCACTCCACTCCACTCCACTCCACTCCACTCTATTTTTTTCTATTTTTTCTGTTCTGTTCTGTTCTGTTCTGTTCTGTTCTGTTCTGTTCTGTTCTGTTCTACCCTACCCTACCCTACCCTACCCTACCCTACCCTACCCTACCCTACCCTACCCTACCCTACCCTACCCTACTCTACTCTATTCTATTCTATTCTATTCTATTCTATTCTATTCTATTCTATTCTACTCTATTCTATTCTATTCTATTCTTAGTCATCCAGGTCATGGTTGTCCCAAAAGTGCTTTTTTTCAAGAGGCAACTGGACTTCCCTGTTTTTCTTTGAAGACGTTTCACTTCTCATCCAAGAAGCTTCATCAGCTCTGACTGGATGGTGGGGAACGGAAGGATTTATATTCCTTGCAGACTTCCTTGTTTTTCTTTGAAGACAACACCCTGTGAATATCTGTAGCTTGGGTTAGGCCAGGGGTCTGCAACCTTAAACCGCCGTGCCCTTAAAACCTTCTTTTTCCAGCAAGCCGGGCTGGCCTAACACTTTTTAAAATGTTTTTAATTGTTTGTTATTGTTTTTAATTATGGGGCCAAATTTATATATATCTTTTTAATTGTATTTTAATGTTTGTAGTTTATGCTTTTACTTGGCTGTTCACCGCCCTGAGTCCTCAGGGAGAAGGGTGGTATACATATTTAAAAATAAATAAATAAATAAAAATAAATAAACACTCAAAGAACCATTTGGACTTGTTTCCCACAGAAAAGAAAACACCGGGAGCCACAAAACCTGGCTGGGTGGGGCCAACTCGACGTCACTCACTTCCACTAGTCACATGACCCCATAACCACGCCTACCCAGCCGGTCATTAGGGCAGAGAACTGGTTGTTAAAAAACACCGGGAACCACAAAACCCTTTTGACATCTCTCTCTCTCCCTCCCTCTCTCCCCCCCTCTGTATCTCTCTATGTCTCTCTTTCCCCCTCTCTCTGTATCTCTCTGTCTCTCCCCCAGCTGCTTCTCCATCCCCCGCCGTTGCCTTTACCTTCTCAGGCCAGGCGAGGAGTGACTGGGAGAGGAGGATGAGGGGCGGAGCCAGCCAGTGGTGGGATCACTTGACAGGGAGCCACAGCAGAGGGCCCAAAGAGCCACATGTGGCTCCGGAGCCGCAGGTTGCTGACATCTGGGTTAGGGTGAAAGTTCATTCTTTGAGCTTGTGGGTTGGTTTCTCAACATTTCATTACCAAGCTATTGTGTTTCCCCCAAAAATAAGACCCTGTCTTACATTTTTTTGAGCCCTGAAATAAGCGCTTGGCCTTATTGCCATGCACTCAAAAGCTCGATTGGGCTTATTATCAGGGGATGTCTTATTTTGGGGGGAAACAGGGTAGGTAATGTCTTCAGCATAATTTAGGGAAAATCAGTATCTGTGTTCTTCTGCTTATAAGGGCTTTGATTCTCATTCCTTTTATTTCCTTTTCCTGTCTCACTTTTCTATTTAAAACCTCTAATGTCAATATAAATAATAACGGAGATAAAGGGCATCCTTGTCTTGTTCCTTTTCTAATATCTATTTTCTCTTGTCATTTCACCATTTACCATCACTTTTGCCGCTTGGTCTCTATATATAGTTTGGATCATATTTATCAATCTGTCTCCAAAATCCATCATTTTCATTATAAAAGTGAGACAGGAAAAGGAAATTAATGAGAATGAGAATCGAAAAAGAAGAATATAAACTACAAGCATTTGCGGATGATTTGGTGTTTATCATGGAAGACTCAATAGAGACAGCGCCAAAATTATTAGAGCTTTTATAAGGGCTTTGTATCATCAGTGGGTCTTGTGATGGGGAGGTCATGTCCGGTGAGGGTTCTTTTGATGGGTCAGGTATGGGTCATGTCAAATGGACACCTGACATGACCCACACAAGACCCATTGTTAGACTCATCACCAGAGGTGGCAGTGGTGGGTTCCTCCCGGTTCAGTCCGGTTCGCGAGAGCCGGTAGCGGTGACGATATGACATCACCGAACCGGTTCTCTGTCTTCGGGAGCTGGGCCCTCCTGCCCGCCCCGGCGTAATGCCAACCTTATATGTCGGTTTTTTCGCCCAGCTGAAAGGTGCGGCAGAGCGGATTGCCGCACCTCAGCTGGGCAGATTCACAACACGCTTGCAAAGCATGCGACTGAAAAGGCAACACGAAGAGAACTGGTAGTAAAGGTAAGTAGAACCTACCCCTGAGAGGTGGGTTTCATATAATTTTAGCACCGGTTCGCCGCACACCAAAAATGTGAGCGCACTTTGCTTGTGTGCGTGCCTTGCTTGCATGCATGCACGTGGCTTAGAAAACGTGGCTAAACAGGACGGCATAGCACCGGGGCAGGTGGGCGGGCCACAGATTGCCACTACCGGTTTGCCTGAACCGGTCAAACCGGCTGAATACCCCGATTGCTCATCACAAGACCCTCACCTGACGTGACTCACTCTTACCTAGCCTGGTAGCGAAACCCACAAGCTTGGAGAATGTACCTCCACCCTCATAATATTTTCAGTTTCATTGAGTAGCCGGAATAGGGGAAAATTTTGTTGATAATTAAAGTCCTTTAAAACATGTGTCTATTAGAGATAGATGCCTCCCAAATATCTCCGTAGGTATTTCCATTACCGGAGTCTAAAAAAAGCTTATTATGTAAATCGTTTTTCATTCTATCCAAAAATCATTATAATACTCAATTTCAGGAAGTAGCCTCCACCAGCTGCTGCTTTTATACAGCTGTGAGATAGGGGTGTGCGTGCACACACACACCCTTACACACACACACACACACACACACACACACACACACACACACACACACACACAAACACACACACACACACACACTGTAGCGTTCAGGATGAAGAACAGTGAAATGTATTAGCCGTGCCGATATATTTCCACTTAAATTCCCCTGGTAGATAGAAATATTTGATCACGATAAAGACAGGAATTTAAACCTTCACCTATCTCTCAGACAGAAGGAAGGGAGAATTAAAGACTAGAATAGGAATAGGAATCAGTAGAGTAGAACAGAGTAGAGTAGAGTAGAGTAGAGTAGAGTAGAGTAGAATAGAATAGAATAGAATAGAATAGAATAGAATAGAATAGAATAGAATAGAATAGAATAGAATAGAATAGAATAGAATAGAATAACAGAGTTGGAAGGGACCTTGGAGGTCTTCTAGTCCAACCCCCTGCTCAGGCAGGAAACCCTCTACCATTTCAGACAAATGGTTGTCCAACATCTTCTTAAAAAACTTCCAGTGTTGGAACATTCACAACTTCTGCAGGCAAGTCGTTCCACTGATTAATTGTTTTCACTGTCAGGAAATTCCTCCTTAGTTCTAAGTTGCTTCTCTCCTTGATGAGTTTCCATCCATTGCTTCTCGTCCTGCCTTCAGGTGCTTTGGAGAATAGCTTGACTCATATAGTTGACCATCCCTGATAACCTGTGGTCCTTGGCAGCTGGATTTAAGCAGGTAAAAAAAAAATTGGGGGACAAAAAATAAAATATTGCACATCGTCCCCCAATTTTTTTTACCTGCTTAAATCCAGCTGCCAAGGACCACAGGTTATGCTGGTTGGAGAATTCTGGGAGTTGAAGTCCACAAGTCTTAAAGCTGCCAAGTTTGGGAACCCCTGTTCAATACCAATACAATTCCTACCTATCACATAATACTAACATAATAATTTTCCAACTCTCGACTTATCAATATTTCTTTATCCTGACATTCCTCCTCCTCTTCTGAAAAAAGTCACTTTTTTCAATCATAGTTGTAACTATGAATGGTTGATAAATGGACTGTTGTAAGTCGAGGACTACCTGTATTATGTCATTTTAAAAAAATTAGTACAGGTAAGTCCTCGAGCCCAATATTTCTCTTGATAAGTGATTTGTTAAGCGAGCCTTGCAGAATTTTACGTCTTTTCTTGCCACATTTGTTAAGTGAATCTCACTGCAGTTGCGAACTTAGTAACCCGGTTGTTAAGTGAATCCTGCTTCCCTGTTGACTTTGCTTGTCAGACGGTCCAAAAGGGGATCATGTGACACCCCCCCCCGCCCCGGGACACAGCAAAGGTCATAAATAGAAAGCAGTTTGCAAGCGTCCGAATTTTGATCGCATGATTGTAAGGATGCTGTGAAGGTCTGGGAAAAACAGTCATAAATCACCTTTTCCAGTGCTGTTGTAACTCTGAATGGCCACTAAATGACCTGTTGTAAGTTAAGGACACATATACATACATAAAGATAAACTGGGTGAAACCAGGCTTAATAGCAGTGACTGTGTGAGGGATCTTGGAGGCTTAGTGGACAACCAGCTAAATATGAGCCAGCAGTGTGCAGGGGCAGCCAAAAAGGCCAATGCAATCCTAAATTGCATTAACAGAGGGATACAATCAAGATCAAGTGAGGTACTAATACCACTCTATAAAGCCCTAGTAAGACCACACCTAGAGTACTGCATCCAGTTTTGGTCACCACATTATAAAAAAGATGTTGAGACTCTAGAAAGAGTGCAGAGAAGAGCAACCAAGATGATGAGGGGACTGGAGACTAAAACATGCAATGAATGGTTGCAGGAACTGGGCATGGCTAGTCTAGTGAAGAGAACAGAAGGACTAGGGGAGACATGAAAGCAATCTTCCAATATTTGAGGGGCTGCCACAGAGAGGAGAGGATCAAGCTATTTTCCAAAGCACCTGAAGGCCAAACAAGGAATAATGGATGGAAACTGATCAAGGAGAGATTCAACCTGGAAATAAGGAGAAATTTTCTGACCGTGAGAACAATCAACCCACGGAACAGAAGTTGCCTTCGGAAGTTGTGGGAGCTTCATCACTGGAGGCTTTCAAGAAGAGACTGGACTGCCATCTGTCAGAAATGGTGTAGGGTTTCCTACTTGAGCAGAGGGTTGGACTGGATGAACTATAAAGTCCCATCCAACTCTGTTAATCTGTCTCTTTAATGAGGACTACCTGTAAAAAAAGCACGCTGGAACGAACTTAAGAGTGAAAGCCCACCAAAGCAATATAGACACATTTGTCTTTCCTTAGTAAGTTGCCTGCAACAAATCAGAATAATTTCTCTTTTTGTCTCTCTCTTCTCATTAGTTATCCAGCCCACAAGTTCGGGCTGGCTGGACAGCCAGATTCCTGGCACGCATGAGTGCCCAGGGGCCGAAAGAGGAAACCCAGAAAAACATCCACATAAAAATCACCAACAGAGTTATCGATAGCGATGGCAGCTGCCTATTGATTGACAGGCTAGAGAGAACACACGCTCTACTTTCGGGGTGACTGGACTCGGTATTGACAAGCTGTATTGGTCATTGGAAATCTGATGGGAGCCAACGGCTGCTGGGGGAGGAGGCAGGGTGGTGGTGGGGGGAGAAATGAGGTTTGGGGCCGGCAGGAGAAATCTTAGAATAGAATAACAGAGTTGGAAGGGGCCTTGGAGGTCTTCTAGTCCAACCCCCTGCTTAGGCAGGAAACCCTACACCACTTCAGACAAATGGTTATCCAACATCTTCTTAAACACTTCCAGTGTTGGAGCATTCACAGCTTCTGCAGGCAAGTTGTTCCACTGGTTAATCGTTCTCACTGTCAGGAAATTTGTCCTTAGTTCTAAGTTGCTTCTCTCCTTGATTAGTTTCCCCCCATTGCTTCTTGTCCTGCCTTCAGGGGCTTTGGAGAATAGCTTGATTCCTTCTTCTTTGTGGCAGAACCTGAGATCAGGGGTGAAATGCTCCCGGTTCGGACCGGATCGCCCGATCCGGTAGTGATGGAGGCGGGTGGTTCGGAGAACTGGTAACAAAAATCCCTGCCCCCCCACATGCAAACCTGAGTCGCACAATCATCAGAGGCTTTTTTTTTACTTTTAAAAGCATTTTTTCTACAACCTGTTCGGCCAAAAAATGCTTTTAAAAGTTTAAAAAAAAGCCTCTGATGATCCTTGTCCTCGACTTACTGTCAACCCTGAAGCTGATCTGACAGAGGCCATTTTGAGCAGTAGTGAAATCCAAATTTTTTTAATACCAATTCTGTGGGCGTGGCTTGCTGGGTGTGGCAAGGGAAGGATATTGCAAACTCTCCATTCCCACCCAACTCTGGGGCCAACCAGAGGTGGTATTTGCCAGTTCTCCGAACTACTCAAAATTTCCACTACCGGTTCTCCAGAACCTGTCAGAACCTGCTGGATTTCACCCCTAATTTTGAGGTTTCAGTGTTGCTACACTGGAGCTGAGGGATAGGGAGTGGGAATTAGAGATATCTGGGGTTTCGTAGCCAAAATAAAACACTTTCCCCTGGGAACCAAGGACCTTTTAACACCTGGCCAGAGAGAGGAGGAGCGATGTTACCAGGCGACTGGATGGCACCTTGATTGGACCATGTGACTGATTGTTTGAGGAAGAGGAAAAACTTTTACTTTTAATTAGGTGAAAACCGCGGGAACCTTCAGAGTCGGTTTTTACCAGATCTGTGCCAATATGATATTTCCAATAAAGCTATTCTTTGAGGAATCTTCTTGCCTCGGAGTTTTGCTTGATACGGGTGTATGTATTACTTGGAACCCTGACACTTACTTAGCAAAGAGTTTGCTTAGTGACCGTTCGAAGTTACAACGTCACTGAAAAAAGTGAGTTATGACCGTTTTTCACACTTATAACCGTTGCAGCATCCCCATGGGCCCGTGGTTTACATTTGGATGCTGACTCGCATTTATGACGGTTGCAATGTCCCAGCATCACGTGATTCCCTTTGGCAGTTCCCTTCCGACAACTGCAGTGATTCGTTTAACAACTGTGGCAATAAAAGTCATAGAATGGGGCAAAGCACACTTAACACATTTCTCACTTGACAACATAAATTTTGGGCTCAACTGTGGTCGTACGTTGAGGACTACCTGTATTCCAAATCAAAAATATTCTTCACTACAATACCGCAGTGGTGAAATATAAAATTTGTTACTACTGGTTCTGTGGGCGTGGCCTGGTGGGGGGAGGAGTAATGTGACTGGGTGGGCGTGGCCAACTTTTTTTTTTTACTTACTTTTAAAAGCATTTTTTCTACCACCTCTTTGACCGAAAAAATGCTTTTAAAAGGCTCTGATGAACCCAGCTGAGCCGCGCGATCATCAGAGGCTTTTTTTTTTTGCTTTTAAAAGTAAAAAAAAAAACCTCTGATGATCGCGCGGCTCAGCTGGCCATGGGGGGGGCAGGGATTTTTGCTACCGGTTCTCCGAACCACCCGCCACCATCGCTACCGGATCGGGCGATCCGGTCCGAACTGGGAGCATTTCACCCCTTGTAATACCAGTAATCCTCAACTTACAACCATAATTGGACCAGAATTTCAGTTGTTAAGCAATTCAGTTGTTAAGTGAATCACATCCAATTTTATTTCTTTTTGACCATGTTGTTAGTAACAGTAACAGTAACTGAGTTGGAAGGAACCTTGGAGGTCATCTAGTCCAACCCCCTGCTCATGCAGGAGACCTGTACTAAGGATTCGAACCGCCACACTACCGACCTTTCTGATTGACAAGCTCAGTGTCTTAGCCACTGAGTCACCTAGTCAGGCTAATTCATAACACCCAATCAGACTAAGACCTAACTAACACCTAGTAAGACTATTCACCTAGTGAATCACTTCAGTTGTTAAGGGAATCATACCAGCGGTGAAATACTCCCAGTTCGGACCGGATCGCACGATCCGGTAGCGATGGAGGCGGGTGGTTTGGAGAACTGGTAGCAAAAATCCCTGCCCCTCCCATGCCCAGCCGAGCCGCACAATCATCAGAGGCTTTTTTTTTAACTTTTAAAACCATTTTTTCTACAACCTCTTTGGCCAAAAAATGCTTTTAAAAGTAAAAAAAAAAAGCCTCTGATGATTGTGCGGCTCAGCTGGGATCATCAAAGGCTTTTAAAAGAAAAAAAAACCTTTTTTTCTTTTAAATGCCTCTGACGATCCCAGCTGAGTTGCCTGATCGGCAGAGGCTTTTTAAAAAAGCCTCTGCTGATCAGGCAACTCAGCTGGGATTGTCAGAGCCTTTTGAAAGCATTTTTTTGCAACTCTTCACGAAAAAATGCTTTTAAAAGTAAAAAAAAAAAAAAAAAAATTGGCCATGCCTACTCAGTCACATTACCACCCCCACCACCAAGCCATGCCCACAGAACCGGTAGTAACAAATTTTAGATTTCACCACTGAATCATACCAACATTAAGTGAATCTGGCTTCACCCCCATTGACTTTGCTTGTTGGAAGCCAGTTGGAAAGATTGCAAGATTGTGATCACGTGACCTTGGGATGCTGCAATCATCATGAACACAATCCGGCTGCCGAGCAACCAAATTTTGGTTATATGACTGTGGGGATCCGTCACTTCGAATAGTCATAATAATGGAATGGAATGGAATGGAATGGAATGGAGCGGAACGGAACGGAACGGAACGGAACGGAACGGAACGGAACGGAACAGAACAGAACAGAACAGTGGAGTGGAGTGGAGTGGAATAGAATAGAATAGAATAGAATAGAATAGAATAGAATAGGAGTTGGAAGGGACCTTGGAGGTCTTCTAGTCTAGCCCCCTGCTTAGGCAGGAAACCCTGTACTATTTCAGACAAATGGTTGGCCAATCTCTACTTTAAAAACCTCGAGTATTGGAGGATTCACAACGTCTGGAGGCAAGTTGTTCCACTGATTAATTGTTCTCGCTGTCAGGAAATTTCTCCTTAGTTCTAGGTTGCTTCCATCCTTGATTAGTTTCCACTTCCATTGCTTCTTGTCCTGCCTTCAGGTGCTTTGGAGAATAGCTTGACTCCCTCTTCTTTGGAATGAATGACAATGAATGGTTGTTCAGTCAAGGACTACCTGTTATTGAAACCCCAAACCCCACTATCTCACCAAATGTAATATTTATCCAAACCAACCTTCCCATTCCACGGGAGTGCCCCTGCCTCAATTAAGCCTCGGAATAGGCCTTTGGAGTTTATCCACCCACGCGGTCTCATTATCAAATAAAATAATTGCCCTCTCACTTTGTCAGCTTGATGAAGTTGTAAAAAGAAGATTTACAAGGTTATTAAAAGTGGGGTATTCTCCCTCCCTCCCTCCCTTTTCCTCCCTTCCCCAGCGAGTGTTACAACAGATGTGCGTAAATTCCTTGTCGATTTCCGAATGCCACCTAGGGAATATTGTCAACTAATTATCGAAAACAGAAGATGGGGGTCCGTTTTCAGAGGCGCCCGTTCGCCTTCCCAACAGCTGAGGATTTAATTAGGGCTGATTGTCGTTAGCATGTTCAATAGCGGCACTCATTACAAAAAGGAGAGATCCAGTGATCCAGCATCGCCTGCAGCTCGGGGAGATCAGGGGGTGTTCCTAATTAAGGAAGCAATTTATTTGTGCAAGTGGTGTGTGCAGACGGGAGCATTGGAGCTTAATTTTTTTTCAAGGGGAAAGGGGAGAGGGCTTTTGGCTTTTGTTTTGCGTCGAAGGTCGGTGTGGGGGGGAGAAGGTCATCCTCACGGGGTGTCTCTTGGCATGAGAGAAGAAGGACCTCGGCCGTTTTGACCGAGGGAGAAGCAATTAGGTCATTACCGATAAAGTGAGATCGAACGCCCTTCAAATGGCCAGGCCTGGGTTCTGCGGGGCTCATAAAATAATCGTTTTGATAGGTCGGTCATCTCATCCAGCTTGGGAACTCTTAGTTCAGGGATGTTGAACCTTTTCGGCACCGAGTGACCAAACCGGAACGCTGGTCTTCTGGTTTCCAGAACGTGCATGTGCACCGGCTGTTCTGTCCCCGTCTCACACACGCACACAAACAGTCAGCCAGGGGTTAAATAAAACTTGCAGACAACAAATTCCTTCGATAAGAGATTGGCAGCAATCCAGTAGCTGCTTGCCAAGAACTTTACTCATAGAGGGAGGGGTTGTTCCTCCGCCAGATAAACCAAAACAATATACACACAGTCAAAGAATTGTCAAGTCCAGTCCGTATTAAATCCAAGGTAGATAACATTGTTTCAAAGATACAATGTGACTTGCTAGTAGTTTAGTTTTGTCCGTCACAGAGCCTGAATGGCCACCACATCCCCTTTTATCCCCTGTGGGGTGTGGTCCAGTGACTCAGCTTAATCTCTGGCACGCCTCCTTTTCTGCTATGTGCGCTTGTCTCTCTGACGCTGGCGTGGATCCAGCCAAGACTTATCTCCTTTACTGTCCGACTGCGAGGACATACCTGGCTCCTGGCCAATCTCTTCTCCTTCGGGAGACACCTGAGGCATTGCCAGAGAGGAGGGTCCTGGAGAGGGAGGCCTGGCCAACTCCTCTCCTTCATGTTCGGAGCTTTCTCCCTCCGATAAGTCGGCCTCGGGGGTCGGAGTCACAACACCGGCCAGCTTGTCTTTGGACGTGCCAGAGCGCCGGAAACCCAAAGATCAGGTGGCCAGCCAGCTGGTCTTTGCATGCAATGGAGGCCCGGAAACTCGAAGACTAGCTGGCCAGTGCACATATGCGCGCCGGACACCTGGTCTTCAGGTTTCTGGCATGTGCATGTGTGCTGGCCAGCTGGTCTTCGTGTGTGCTCCTGAAACCCAAAGACTAGGGAGCTGGCGCGCGCATGTGCACCAGCCAGCTGATCTTTGAGTTTCCGGGACTCCGGCACATGCAAAGATCAGCTGGCTGGCCACCTGGTCTTTGGTTTTCCAGCGCTCCGGCATGCACGAAGATCAGCTGGCTGGCGCGCATGTGCGTGCCGGAAACCGGAAGAGCAGCTGGCAACGGCGTGCATGCCCACAGAGAGGGCTCTGTGTGCCACCACTGGCATGCGTGCCATAGGTTCGCCATCTCAGCCTTAGTTCATCTTGGACCAAAGGTTGTCCAGTCCTTTCTTGAAAATCTCAAGCGATGGAGCTTCCCAACTCCAGGAGGCAGGTAGAGTCTGTGGCTCTTATTTAGTGTTTTCTCAACCTTGGTGACGTGAAGATGTGTGGACTCCCAGAATTCCAAAATGGGGCGCATGGGTGTGTGTATGTGGTGCACCTCCGCACCCCGTTTTTGCTCCCAGGGAATGCAGGAGGCCGAGTGCTGCTGGTCACACCTCCTGGCCATGCCCACCATGGCCATGCCCACCCAGCCAGTCATGAGGGCAGATAACCGGTTATTAAATTATTTGAATCCCACCCAGAGTTGAAATCCAGCAGGATCTGACAGGTTCTGGAGAACCGGTAGTGGAAATTTTGAGCAGTTCAGAGAACCGGCAAATGCCACCTCTGGCTGGCCCCAGAATGGGGAGGGAATTGAGATTTTGCAGTATCCTTCCCCTGGAGTGCGGTGGGAATGGAGATTTTGCGTTATCCTTCCCCTAGGAGTGGGGAGTGAATGAGGATTTTGCAGAATCCTTTCCCTGGAGTGGGGAGGGAATGGTGATTTTGCAGTATCCTTCCTCTGGAGTGGGGAGGGAATGGGGATTTTGCAGTATCCTTCCCCTGGAGTGGGGTGGGAATGGAGATTTTGCAGTATCCTTCCCCTAGTATTGGGGAGTGAATGAGGATTTTGCAGTATCCTTTCCCTAGGAGTGGGGAGTGAATGAGGATTTTGCAGAATCCTTTCCCTGGAGTGGGGAGGGAATGGGGATTTTGCAGTATCCTTCCCCTGGAGTGGGGTGGGAATGGAGATTTTGCAGTATCCTTCCCCCAAGAGTGGGGAGGGAATGGAGATTTTGCAGTATCCTTCCCCCAAGAGTGGGGAGGGAATGGGGATTTTGCAGTATCCTTCCCCTGCCATGCCCACCAAGCCACGCCCACAGAACCGGTAGTAAAAAAATTTGGATTTCACCACTGATCCCACCACTGGTATAGAGTCTCCTGCTTCAGCAGGGAGTTGATTCGACAAGAAGTCCCTTCCGACGCTGTCATTCTCTTAATCAGTAACACTCAAGTAAAGATTGTTAGAAATTTGTTTTTGCCATTCATAGATTTCTAGAATGCAATTTCTCTTCCTCCAAATTTCAGGATTTTGTGGGTCAGACACCGTCAAGCGACTGTTTTTTATAAAAATGTGTGAACCCATGCAGGAAAAGAAAGGATCGAGGCTTGGGGGGGGGAGGGGTGTACCTGTGGGGGGGTGTACATTTGTAATTTAAAGCCCGCCTCTGGGGGTCACGCTGGTGGAAAAGAGGCTATTGTAAAACCTGGATTAGAAATGCTTGTGTTTTGTCCTTTAAAGAGGAAAAATGTTGTGATATCTTCAGGAGCAGGAGAAGGGAGCGAGTCATTGTTGTGCAAATGTAGCTTGCCTTAAACCCCCCCCCCCCCCGGTTATCTCTTGTGTTTTTTCCTGACCCTAGGCAACATCTGCCGTGGAAATATATTTATATATATTCTTTCTTTCTTTCTATAATTCGCCTTCTCTCCAGATCCTGGCCAGAGCGCAAAGAAAAACCTTGTATGGGTTGAATTTTGAATGGCTCCTGACAAGGATTTTGCATTCCCGTGAAATTATCTTGGCATGTATAATTTCCCGTTTTATCTCCTGCCTCCCCCCACACAAACACTCTACCGCACGTGTGTAGATGCGGGGGAAGGGGGGGGTAATAACTACTTTTCACATATGAAAATCGTATCATTTATCATTTAATGCTGGTGGTTCACCCCCTCCCGCCAACTTACACTCTTCCCCTCCCGCCCCCAAGCAAATTGAACTAAACCAACATTTATTTGCACAAAAAAAGAGGCCTTATCTTGCTTAGGTTCTGGCTGCAGTTGCAGTGACATAAAAAAGCTTTGCGGGGAAGAAATGTATGAATTCTTTTCTACCGGGTCCCTTCTCGCACTGCCTAAGAAAGATGGAGAGGAAGATGACTGTTGCAGTGGTGGGTTCCTCCCGGTTCCTCCCGGTTCTGCCGAGCCAGTAGCGGTGACGATATGATGTCACTGAACCGGTTCTGCCCCCCCGCGTTATTCTTACCTTTTATTTGGCCTCACCCCCAATCTATTGCTGCCTCCTGAGTCCCAGCTGATGGGCTATAAGGAAAAAAACTGTTTAAACTCTTGCCGCGGGGCTTCAAAGGGCCGCCCTACAGCTGATCAGTGGTAAAAGGCAGTTTGGTGGTAGACCAGTGCCTCCAAAAACAAATGAGTAGACCGGTGCCTGCAAAAATAAATGGGTAGACCAGTGCCTGCAAACATACATGAGTAGACCGGTGCCTGCAAAAATAAATGGGTACAGCTCTGCAAGCAGTTAAAAGCCTGGTAGACCAGTACCTCTGCTAAATCCTAAAGAATTGTCACATGACCATCAAGCCACACCCACAAAATAAGCCATGCCCACAGAACCGGTAGTAAAAATTTTAGAACCCACCCTTGGACTGTTGTGACCCAGGCCCAAGTAGTTAGTATTAAATGCAAAACAGTTCCAAAAAACAAACAGATTTTATTAAAACAGCTGTTTTCCAAATGAAATGAAAGCAAAGTTCTCAAAACACCATTCTTTAGTTTATCTCTGACCTTGGGATAATTAGGCAAACTGCCAAAGGCTTTTCTTGGCAACAGTTCAGGAACAGAAGACGCTGACAAGAAAGAAATACATTGAAACACGAAGCAAATCTGTCAATGGTTGTTTTCCGGCAAAGAGACAAAGAGCCATTGCTGATCTTTTAAGCCTTATAGGAGGGGCCAATCATCTCTTGGCCCTACTCCCGAGTTGTCCTTTCTGCTTTAGCTGCTCCTGCCTTCTGGCAGCTCTTCTCATACGTGCACTAGGAACAGGCTCCTCCTGTTCCTCTGCCTCTCTGCTGTCAGCCTCTGGAAGTTCCGAAGTCCGCGCATCACTCCCCGATGGCCCTGGCCCCATCTCTGCCTCTGACACAGAGCCCTCATCCAGGCCTTCCCCAGTCTCCAGGACTGGCCCCTGTTCTACCTCAGCCTCATCGGTGTCCGACTTCGCTGCCAGCTCCTCAGGCTACTGGCGGACCACAACAATGACAAAATGCAGGACTTGGTTTTTTTGGCACAGAAATGGAAGAGCTAAAGACATGGGGAAGGGGGGAACGATGCAATTGGTAGACATTTTATCATGTCAAACAATCACCTTTGGGGAAGGGAATGGGGGTGGGATTCAAAAATTTTAGCAACCGGTTCTCTGCCCAGTTCCTGCGTGGGCATGGCCTACTTGGCCTCCTGCACCATGGTTGGGGGATATTTTTGCCCTCCCCAGGCTCTGGAGACTTTCCTTGAGCCTCTGGAGAGGCGAAAACGGCCTCCCCCGGGCTCCGGAGGCCTTCTGGAGGCCGGAAATGGGCCCATTTTCAGACTTCTGGAACTTCCGGGAGGCCCTTTTTTCACCGTCCCAGAGCCTCCATGCGGGCCCTGCACTTACCTGGCATCCAAAATGGGCTGCATGGAGATGCCTGGGAGGGGAGGGATGGGCGGGACCAGCCAGTCCTTGCAACTACCGGTTCAGCGAACCAGATGTAAATTAGCATCCGGTTCAACCGAACTGATCGAACCAAACCGGCTGAATCCCACCCCTGATGTCTTCTTCAGGAGTTACAATACAGGATAACAACAGTTGGAAGGGACCTTGGAGGTCTGCTAGTCCAACCCTGCTATAACATTTCAGACAAATGGCTGTCTAATCTCTTCTTTACAGTGATGGAGCACCCACAGCTTCGGGAGGCAAGTCGTTCCATAGATTGATTGCTTTCACTGTCAGGAATTTTCCTCCTTAATTTTAGGTTGGATCTCTCCTTAATAAGCTTCTGTAGAAAGTTAGCACCCACCCACCCTCCTAGAAGAATAAAATATTTTGAGGAATATTAAAAAAATATGTGTGCGCGGCACCCCCCCCCCCCCCGGCCTGTTTTTGCTCCCAGGAGGCTGTAGGGAAGACTACTAGGCCCCAAATGGGGCGCGGAGGAAACCAGTAAGGAAACCAGTAAGCCAGCTGGATACTGCGTCCAACAAAATTGTGAAAATGCGTCCACAGTCCTCCAGTGTGCCTTCAATTTGTGTTTTTTTTCCAGAATTCCCCTGCTGGCTGGGGAATTCTGGGAGTTGAAGTCCATACATCTTAAAGCAGGCTGGCTGGGGAATTCTGGGAGTTGAAACCCACTTATCTAAAAGCATGCTGACTAGGGAATTCTGGGAGTTGACATCTACATATCTAAAAGCATGCTGACTAGGGAATTCTGGGAGTTGACATCTACATATCTAAAAGCATGCTGGCTGGGGAATTCTGGGAATTGAAACACACATATTTAAAAGCGTGCTGGCTGGGGAATTCTAGGACTTGACATCTACATATCTAAAAGCATGCTGGCTGGGGAATTCTGGGAGTTGAAATCCACATATCTAAAAGCATGCTGGCTGGGGAATTCTGGGAATTGAAGCGCACACAATTTAATATTGCCAAGTTTGAAAAACAGAGAATTATGTTGACTTCCTAATGCTGCAAATTTCTCGTTTGATATTCTTTGTAAGTCAGGAATGTTTGCAGACTATAGTCAATAAAGTTAAGATGAAGGTCGCAATGGATTATTGAAAACGTAATGATTTTTTTTAATGATTGTGGGTGTGCCTAGTATGTTCAGGTCCAACACATAGAAAAACAGATGGAACTTTAATTATACCATCATGGTCGCCATCTTGACTTTTTTGACCCTGTCAGGAAGACTGAATGCGGCCTTTTCAAATATAAACACCTCTGATAATTTGTATGAAATGTACATCGAGATAGGCCTCCACCTATGACCAGTTGCTTAGCAACCGTTGAACTTTCCGATGGACCTACCTGGGGGGTACTTAGGACCTAGATTCAAAGTCATGTGACTACGTATTGTAACAGTTTTGATGTAAACCAGCATTTATTTCTGGTTTTCGGCAAAACCATGCCCACACCCAACCATTAGTTCGCTTAACAACTGCAGCTGTTCACTTAATGACTGCCACAATGGTTGTAAAAGCAGGTGGGTCACATGACTGACCTGTTTACAGCCTTCACGAGTTATGACTGTGATGAGCAGGCTCCATTAGGGTCTTAATTGTAGTTAATGACCAGGCTAGGCCTGAAGGAGGGGTCAAGCAAGTCATAAGTCTTGAGTCCCCTGGCGCTCACAAGAGATCTAAATTCAGCCCACCTTGAATTCCTTTCCTAACTTCCGCTAATTTCCTTTGACCATTAGTAGTTCAGATTCTTGCAGAGCGCTTAAGCTTGTAATAAATCTTTATACAGGAAGTCCTCGATTTACAACAGTTCATTTAGTGACCATTCAACATTACATTGCCACTGAAAAAAAGTGACTTATGATTTATGACCATTGCAGCATCCCCGTGGTCACGTGATTGATATTTGGGTGCTTGACAACTGACTCACATTTATGATGGTTTGCAGTGTCCCGGATGTTCTGTGATCCCCTTTTGCAAGGGACCTTGGAGGTCTTCTAGTCCAACCCCCTACTTAGGCAAGAAACCCTACACCACTTCAGACAAATGGTGATCTTTACATGATGCTGATTCTATCTCTCTGTTTATGAAGCCTAGAACTGTCTTGGCTTTTTTGGCAGCTGCTGCACACGGCTGGCTGATATTTAAGTGGTTGTCAGGGGTGGGTTCTAATTTTTTTTACTACTGGTTCTATGGGCGTGGCTTATTTTGTGGGCGTGGTTTGACAGTCATGTGACAATTCTTTAGGATTTAGCAGAGGCCCTGGTCTACCAGGCTTTTAACTGCTTACAGAGCTGTACTGGTCTACCCATTTGTTCTTGGAGCGTTTCGGTCTACACATTTGTTTTTGGAGGCACCGGTCTACTCATTTGTTTTTGGAGGCACAGGTCTACTCATTTGTTTTTGGAGGCACTGGTCTACCCATTTGTTTTTCGAGCACTCTGGTCTACCACCACACTGCCTTTTAACACTGATCAGCTGTAGGGCGGCCCTTTGAAGCCCCGCGGCAAGAGTTTAAACAGGTTTTTTCCTGATCAGCTGGGACTCGGAGGCAACAAATAGATTGGGGGCGGGGCCAAATAAAAGGTAAGAATAACGCGGGGGGGGCGGGGCGGGAGGACCCAGCTCCCGAACAAAGAGAACCGGTTTGGTGACATCATATCATCACCATTACCAGCTCGGCCGAACCAGGCCGAACCGGGAGGAACCCATCACTGGTGGTTGTCCACGAGGACTCCAAGATCCCTTTCACAGTTACTACTTCTGACAAGCAAAGTCAATGGGGAAACCACCATGTTATTCATATAACACCTGCACTGATTCAGTGAACAAGAAAAGTCGCAAAGTCATTTTTACGACAAGTGAGTCATAAAAACTCACTTCACAAATTTCCCACTTAGCAACATAAATTTGGAGCTCAATTGTGGTCGTAGGTCAAGGACTACCTGTCCTTATTTGAACTGCCCGAATCTCCTGATTTTCCTGGCCCTTGACATTATTTTGAGCACTACCTGTTAGATGTTGCACACATTTACAAACATTTGTGTGTTTGTGTTTGTGCACATCTAAAGTAAACCTTATTTTTTTCTCGCAGGATCTTCTTCCAAGCAAACAGAATTTGGGGACATGTTTGAGTCACTTGGTTGAGTTGAGCAGCGGTAAACATTGCATAAATAAATAAACGAACAAATAAATATCAATGTGCCAGAAATATTATTACAATTACTGGTAGTCCTGTAATTAAGGCATCTGTTTTGCTTGCAGGAAATGTCAGATTTCATGGAATTTCCACAATCTCTCAGCTCAGAATCGCTGGATATCACATCCCTTCCTGCAGGGGTGGGATTCAGAAATTTTAGCAACCGGTTCTCTGCCTGGTTGCTGGGTGGGCGTGGCCATGGTGGGCGTGGCCTATGCAGCCTCCTACACCATGGGGGGGACATTTTCACCCTCCCCAGACTTCGGAGGCTTTCTTTAAGCCTCCGGGAGGGCAAAAACAGCCTCCCCCGGGCTTCGGAGGCCTTCCAGAGGCTGGAAACGGGCATGTTTTCAGACTTCCGGTACTTCCAATAGGCCCGTTTTTCTCTCTCCCAGAGCATCCGTGTGGGCCCTGCACTTACCTGGCATCCAAAACGGGCTTCATGGAGACTCCTGGGAGGGGCGGGGAGTGGTGGGCGGCTCAGTCAGTCCTTGCAACTACCAGTTCGGTGAACCAGATTAAAATTAACATCCAGTTTACCCGAACTGGTACAAACCGGCTGAATCCCACCCCTGCCTTCCTGCCATAATGGAATTGCATTTACACTTAATCACATTTTAAGCCCAACATTTCTGTTGTTAGGCGAGACATTTGTTAAGTGAGTTTTGCCCCACTTAACGGTGGTTAAGTGAACCACTGAAGTTGTTAATTTGGTAATATGGTTGTTAAGTGAATCTGGCTTCCCCATTGACTTTGTCAGAAGGCCGCAAAAAGGGATCACGTGGGATACTACAACCGTCATAAATATGAGCCAGTTGCCAAAATTTCGATCACATGACCCTGGGAATGCTGCAACGGTCATTAAGTGTGAAAGTCACTTTTTTCAACTTTGAACAGTCACTAAGTGAACCGCCGTAAGTTGAGGACTGCCTGTGGTTTAGCCATGATCATTTCTGCAAATCTCTTGATTTGGTCTTTTCATAAAACAATACTGCGTCTTAAAGCGCCCTTCCCATCCCAATGAAATGGAGGGGAAAACAGATTAGATTAGAGAGTCGGAAGAAGGAAGAAATCAAAATCTAATCAAATGCCATTGATTTCTTTTTTTTAAATTTGCTATTAATATAGTTTGGAATGCAATTTTCTCCTTTTTTCTTGTTCTCTTTTTCGTTCCTTCAGCTGCTTTGGGTGCACGTGATTTAATGGAGCAGAAGAATTTGGGAGAGACAAACGGTACCCCTTAAAATGTGCAAAAAATCGGCTCTCTGCCATGCCGGCTGAAAGCACCGGCAACTTTCTCTATAGGCAATATCCACACCACATGTAAGTCCTTGACTTTCAACCGGTTGCTTAGTGACAGTTCAAAGTTCCAGCAGATCTACTTGGAGGGGGTGACTTATGACCCCGCATTCGAAATACCAATGGCCAGGCGCCCCCTCCTTGTGGTTATGAGACTGAATTTTGGGCAGCTGGCAACTGGAGCCTTGGTGGAGCAGCGGACGAAAGCGCTGTTAAATAGCACTTAGCTGCCAGCTGCCTGCAATTACTGCAAGTTCAAATCTCACCAGGCTCAAGGTTGACTCAACCTTCCATCCTTTCCGGGTAGGTAAAATGAGGACCCGGATTGTGGGGGCAATAAACTGACTTTGTATAAAAAAGAACACCGCTTGGGGGGGAGGGCGAAAGCCCTACTAAGCAGGTATATACAAAAGTATGAAAGCTATTGCTTAACGCATTGTAAGCCGCCCTGAGTCTCCGGAGAATAATAATAATAATAATAATTTTATTTCTATACAGCACTTCTCCCGAAAGACTCAGGGCGGTGTACAGCCTAATTAAAAGCACAAAGACAGACAAAATTTAAAAATAATTAAAATTATTAAATAATTGGCTCAATTATAAAACCCCCAAATTTAAAATCCCACATTTAAAACCAATTAAAATCTTTACATTGATAGCCCGGCCTGGCGGAACAACAAGGTTTTGAGGGCACAGTGAAATATACGGAGGTCGGAGATCTTATGCATTTCTGGGGGCAGTTCATTTCAAAGGGCAGGGGCTCCCACAGAGAAGGCCCTCCCCCTGGGTGTCGCCAGCCGACATAATTTGGCCGATGGCATCCTGAGGAGACCCTCTCTGTGGGAGCGGACTGGCCGGTGGGAGGCTGTTGGTGGCAGAAGTCGGTCTCGAAGGTACCCAGGTCCAATGCCATGGAGCGCTTTAAAGGTGGTAACCAATACCTTGAATCGCACCCGGAAGACCACTGGGAGCCAGTGCAGTTCGCGCAGGAGGGGTGTCACGTGGGCGGCATATAAATTGAACCAATAAATAAATAAATAAATAAATTTAACAGAATAACAAAATTGGAAGGGACCTTGGAGGTCATGTAATTTTGTACGAGGGGCATATCCATGTGCTCACAGCTTCATTTGAGTGGTGCACACAGACACACATCACTCGTGGGAGTGGGGCTGAAAGTGCCGGCGCCTGCCGCTCGTGTGAGTTGAACTGCACACGTGTGTGCACCTGCCCAACGCACATTCTGCCCAGTTGTGAATAGGCCATCGCCCAGTAGTGGGCCTGGGCCTACAGGTTGGGGACCCCTGCCATGTACCATTCTGGAGAAATGGTTGTCCAATTTCTTCTTAAAACCCCCCCAGTGATGGAGCACGTACAATTTCTGGAAGCAAGTCGTTCCATTGATTAATTGTCAGGAAATTTCTCCTTAGTTCTAGGTTGCTTCTCTCCTTGATTAGTTTCCATCCGTTCTCCAGCCTTCAGGTGCTTTGGAGAATAGGTTGACCTCCTCTTTTTTGTGGAAGCCCTTTAGATATTGGAAAACTGCTATCATGTCACTCCTGGTTTTCTTTTCATTAAACTAGACACACACAATTCCAGCAACTCTTGCAGCGTCCCACAATCATGGGACTGTGTTTTAAGACGATTTTGCCCAAAACTGGCATTTACTTCCAATTTTTGAGCTTTGCAAACAAAGTTGAAAAATCGGTTTGGTCACATGGGTGCCTCGAGTTATGACCATCAGCAGAAATTCCCAGGTCCATTACAGACGTAAATCGAGAACTGCCTGTAGATGCAATAACTTTGTTCATTTCTCATAAGAGCAGCCAAACACATCAAGCATTTTCTGCATTGCGTGAGAAAAGTTCATTTTCCTTCACCTGTCCTTGCCACTTTCTATAGAGGGACGATCGAGAACATCCTGTCATATGGCATTGCTGTCTGGTTTGGAAGCATTACTGCTTCAGACAGGAAGGCGGTGCAGAGAGTGGTGAGGACAGCAGAAAAGAGTATTGGTAGTTCACTTCCTTCTACCTCTTCTGCCCCAGCTACGGACCCCAAAGAACGCAGCACACACAAAATCTATACAAAGCTTATTTTACTCAAATAACTCAGTCTTTTTCAACCAAAGGCTGTTAATAAACTTGCTTAACAGCCTACAAGAATTCTAAGATAAGGTAATCACAGTTTTACTAGGGTTGGCAGAAAGCCCAGAAGCAATTTTTCAGAGAATCCAGACGCGAAGGAGAGTGAACTAAAGTTGTTTCCTACAGCTTGTTGCAATCGGTGTTCCTCCTTAAATAGGCTAAGGGAGTGGCCAATTAGCCCCAAGCCTTACTCCTGAGGAGTCACTCCTGCCTTTTGGCAGCTCTGTGCGCCCGTGCATTGAGAAGAGGCTCCTCCTCTTCGTCCTGTTCACTTAAAGGAGCTTCTGGAGGTTCTGAAGGCCCTGGCTGAATCCCTGCCTCTGGGTCCAAAGGATTGTCTAGGATGCTACACATCCTCTTCACAACCTGTTTTCCTTGCTACTTTCTGGGAAGAGGCGACAGTCTCTGTGAAGGATCTGTGGGATCTCTAGGATCTGTGAAGAAATACTGGTTTCATTGGGGCTCAGATGGATTCTGGAAGACCGGATTACCTTGTCAGTGCCCAGAAGATTCTGGTGATCCTGTTTAAATCTGGTAGACCCAATCCCCCCTTTCCTTTGCATCTTGTAATATATTTAAATTATTGTTTTTTCCCCCCTCTACCACCATACAAATTTAGATATATCCTCTGTCATTGTTTAAATGGTGCATTAGCTGTCAAAGCAGGTACTGTTTGAAATAAAAATAACATTCTAGGTGAAGCATTCATCTTAATCACAGGAATTCTCTCCAGCAGTGACAATTGTATTTTATCCCATCTAACCTACCCTTTTAAACTTCATTCCATGTCTTAACGTAGTTATTTTGAAATAATATGCAATTCATATTTGTCCTAGTAATACCCCAATATTTTAGCTTCTTAAAACCTGTTTTATTCAACAGTTCTGTTTGTTCCGGTATCTTCATGTGTTTTGTTAACATCTTTGTTTTCTGTTTGTTAAATCCGAAACCTGAAATTCTTTTCATGTATTCATTAAAAATTCAATTCCCTTTAAAGCAGGGGTGTCAAATTCAAGGCTCGCAGGCCGGATCTGGCCTGCGAGATGCTTAGAACTGGTCCGCAGGGCCGCCCTGGAAACAGCAAAGGAATGGCCTGCTCTGCCTCTGCCAATGAAAATGGAGCTCGGGAGGGGCCTCCCAAGCTTTTTTCGCTGGCAGAGGGTTGCAGGAGGCCGTCACAGCCGAAAACGGAGCTTGGGAGCCCATTTTTGCTGGCAGAGCGCTTGGGCCACCACAGGTGCCCCCGACACAAGTGACATCGAGCTGGCCATGCCAACCCTGGCCAGTCCCCCAACACACACACACCGAGGTCAAACACAACCCTGATGTGTCCATCAGTGAAATCAAATTTGACACCCCAGCTTTAAAGTGTCTTCCAAAATCAACACCAAGTCATCCACAAAAACTTCATAAATTGTATTAGTTTAATTAATACATTAAACAATTAACTTAATACATTAAAGATCAATTTAATCTTTACACCCCAAATCCTCTCATCTTGTTTCATGTCTGTATTTTAATACTTCAATATTCAATATAACAATTACTTATACCCTCCCTGAAATATAAATTGGTTTTTTTAATAAAATTGTATAAAATTGTCTCCAAACTTAATATCTTCCAGAACTTTAAACAAGAAAGAGTCCAATTGTCAAAAACCTTCTCTACATCTAAAAAGATGAATGCAGCTGGTTTTTCATTCTCTCATCCTGAATATTCCAAAATATCCAACACATTGCTTTTTAATGTTATTTAAGATATAAACCCACATCAATCCTTATATATAAATGCTTGCAAAAACCATTCTCGGCCTTTCAGTTGAAAGTTGCTTTGCAATTTATAACCATCATTCAATAACAATACTGGTCTGTAGTTTCTTGCTAAAGTGAAATTTGTCCCTGTTTAGATATTAATGTTATTAATATCTGTCCATCTGTGCGGAGATGGACGAATTAACGAAAGAAATAAAAGAAAAGGAAGATACAGAATAGTACCAAGTATGGAATAAGTGGTATGATTGGCTCGAGATTAGGGAAAGTAAATATGAATAAATGATGGAGAGGAGAATGTGACAAATCTATAAAATATTGTAAATGAATAAAATTAGATACAAAGGGACGATAAAAACAATGATAATAAAGGATGGGAAAAAAGGGGAATGTATAAAGTAGAAAGTAAGAGGAACGAAACTGATATGTAAAAAGAAACACATGTGTTTGTATTCTGTATGTTGTATTGTGTTGTGTTGTTGTTCTAAAATCAATAACAAAATTTAATGATAGATATTAATGTTATTTTAGCATCTTTTCTCCTGACAATTTGTTACTAATTTAACAACGGCAGCAGTTCATTTAACAAATGGGACAAGCAAGATCGCAAAAGGAGGCGTTTAAAAATTGCCTCGCTGAGCGACAGAAATTTTGGGTTCCGTGGTGATCGCAAGTCGAGGACTACTTGTCTTGGGCCGCAGTCTGAGGGAATTCTAGGGAAGACGTAGCCATATAAAAAATCAGAGCGTGATCCTGATTGCCTCGTTTAGGATTCCTCTCGAAGTCCATTTAAATCCTTTCCCTCGAAGGGGGAAATATCTGATTCTGAAGTGATTGGGAACAGGCCATTAGTGTCTCTGGCATAAAGAGTGAAAGGCCATCACAGAATCTGCACGCCTAAGCTGGGCAATCATGTCTTGTAAATAGTCATTGTAAGAGGGATGCTTAGTGCGGGTCACAAATGTTTAACCTGCACAATCCTATCCAGATTGTGTGTGTGCAGTGTGGGGTTGGGGTGGGGGACTCAACACAGTTCCAGGATGAGACACTAGGCCTGACCAGTGCTCTTTGTGGTTTAAATATTATTATTTTCTCTGTTGTTTTGCGAATACACTGAGTGTTTTGGTAGTGGAGACAATTCCTAACCACACCAAATAAACCTATTCTGTTCTGTTCTGTTCTGTTCTGTTCTGTTCTGTTGTGCTGTGTTCTGTTCTGTTCTGTTCTGTTCTCCATTCCATTCCATTCCCAATAAATATTCTATTCTATTCTATTCTATTCTATTCTATTCTATTCTATTCTATTCTATTCTATTCTATTCTATTCTATTCTATTCTATTCCACTCCATTCCACTCCATTCCATTCCATTCCATTCCCAATAAATATTCTATTCTATTCTATTCTATTCTATTCTATTCTATTCTATATTTTATAGTCTATTCCATTCCATTCCATTCTATTTTATTCTCCATTCCATTCCATTCCATTCCCAATAAATATTCTATTCTATTCTATTCTATTCTATTCTATTCTATTCTATTCTATTCTATTCTATTCTATTCTATTCTATTCTATTCTATTCCATTCCATTCCATTCCATTCCATTCCATTCCATTCCCAATAAATATTCTATTCTATTCTATTCTATTCTATTCTGTTCTGTTCTATTCTATTCTATTCTATTCTATTCTATTCTATTCTATTCTATTCTATTCTATTCTATTCTATTCTATTCTATTCTATTCTATTCTATTCTATTCTATTCTATCCTACATTCTACATTCTACATTCTATTCTATTCCATTCCATTCCATTCCAATCCCAATAAATACCCTATCCCTATCCCTATCCCTATCCCTATCCCTATCCCTATCCCTATCCCTATCCCTATCCCTATCCCTATCCCTATCCCTATCCCTATCCCTATCCCTATCCCTATCCCTATCCGATTCTTTTCTCTTGAAGACTGAAAGGTAAGAATTTGTAATAAAAGCAACCTCTCTTCTTATTTATCTGGGGCCATCATCTTGGAATTTCTGTATTTGGGCATTTTCTCTTGCAGTGCAGAGAGACCTCATTTAGCGACCCTAATTGAACAGTTGCTAAATGAGGACAACTGGCACAGACCGCACTCCAAATTCTCCCTCCTCTTGGTTAAACTCACAGCAGAAAGCAAGAAAGCCACAGGAGGCATATTATATTCAGTTGTCTACATTTGCTCACTAAATGTTTATGATGTTTTAGAGATTTTTGTTTCTTATATTACTGGAGGCTTCCCTCCCTCTTTTCCTCCCTCTCTCCCTTTCATGCTGTGATTCTGCCAACTCCCCCTTGCAGTCTTCTCCCCCATTCCCTTGTTAAAATAGGAGAAAAGGGAAGGAAGGAAGAAAGGGAGGGAGGGAGGGAGGGAGGAAGGAAGGAAGGAAGGAAGGAAGGAAGGAAGGAAGGAAGGAAGGAAGGAAGGAAGGAAGGAGAGGGAGGGATTCAGCCTATTCTCCAAAGCACAAGAAGGCAGAATAAGGAGCAACTGATGGAAATCAATCAAGGAGAGAAGCAACCTAGAACAAAGGAGAAATTTCCTGACAGTTAGAACAATTAATCGGTGGAACAACTTGCCTCCAGAATTTGTGGATGCTCCAACACCTGAGGCTTTTAAAAAGAGATTACATATCATTTGTCTGAAATGGTATAGGTTTTCCTGCTTGACCAGGGGGCTTGAGTAGAAGACCTCTAAGGTCCCTTCCAACTCTGTTATTCTTTAACCGGAGAAGGAAGGGAGGGAGGGAGGGAGAGAGACGGAGGGGAAGAGAAAGGAGGGAGGAAGGAAGAGGGTGGAAGGAAGGAAGATGGAGGGTAGAGAAAGGAGGGAGGGAGGAAGGAAGGAAGAGGGTGGAAGGAAGGAATATAGAGGGGGAAGGAAGGAAGACAGAGGGGGAAGGAAGGAAGGAAGATGGAGGGGAAGAGAAGGGAGGGAGGGAGGAAGGAAGAGGGTGAAAAGAAGGAAGATGGAGGGGAAGAGAAGGATGGAAGGAAGGAAGATGGAGGGGAAGAGAAGGGAGGGAGGGAGGAAGGAAGAGGATGGAAAAAAGGAAGATGGAGGAGAGGAGAAAGGAGGGTGGGAGGAAGGAAGAGGGTGGAAGGAAGGAAGACAGAGGGGGAAGGAAGGAAGGAAGGAAAATGGAGGGAAGAGAAGGGAGGGAGGGAGGAAGGAAGAGGATGGAAAGAAGGAAGATGGAGGGGAAGAGAAAGGTGGGAGGGAGGAAGGAAGAGGGTGGAAGGAAGGAAGACAGAGGGGGAAGGAAGAAAGGAAGGAAGATGGAGGGGAAGAGAAGGGAGGGAGGAAGGAAGAGGGTGGAAAGAAGGAAGATGGAGGGGAAGAGAAAGGAGGGAGGGAGGAAGGAAGAGGATGGAAAAAAGGAAGATGGAGGGGAAGAGAAAGGAGGGTGGGAGGAAGGAAGAGGGTGGAAGGAAGGAAGACAGAGGGGGAAGGAAGGAAGACAGATGGGGAAGGAAGGAAGATAGATGGGGAAGGAAGGAAGGAAGGAAGGAAGGAAGGAAGGAAGGAAGGAAGGAAGGAAGGAAGGAAGGAAAGAAGGAAGACGGAGGGGAAGAGAAAGAAGGGAGGAAGGAAGGAAGAGGGTGGAAGGAAGGAAGACAGAGGGGGAAGGAAGGAAGGAAGGAAGGAAGGAAGGAAGGAAGGAAGGAAGGAAGGAAGGAAGGTCCAGTTTACGTAGCTACAGAACAGCTTCACTCTATCACTGCAGGTGGAAATCCCACCGGTAAATTATCACAGCCAATCCTTTCCGCAGCCTCCTCTCAGAATTCATCCAAGTAACTTCAGGGGCAAAAGACTCCCCCCAAAATTCTATTTTTCCAAGAATGCAGTTTTTCTAAAAACTTTTCTCCTAGCTCTTTTCCTCCACACCCAAGTCAGTGGAAACACAGAGATTTATGCTTGGGAAGCTGTTTGTGGCTGCATAATGGGAGAAAAAAGCATTTAGGATGAATATCAGTTCTGTTGAACTCATTATGAAAAAATCTGAAGATAATTGTTTAATAGCTGTCTTCTTTTTTTGGGGTCAAATTTGTTGCAGAATTAGGAAGAAAAATGAAGGGGGTGGGGAGCAGGGTGACATCTAAATGGAGATCAAGGTACAATTAAAATTCCTGAAAGGTACAGGAGACTAATTGGAACAAGGATGAAAAATATAGTTATCATCACCGACTAATTAGCTGACCTGCTTCGGTGTTTCTGTGCTTGATTAATCTTGACTAGGTGTTAATAAGTTATGGGAGATGGGTTGTAACTTGTGAATTCAGACTTTTGGCTTGGCTGAGAGGGAATCTCCTAGGAGGAGCCCACATAAACACCCTGGCAAAATGCAATATTTTATAGCCGGTTTTTAAGAAGTGAATTACAGACTAACAGAGTTGGAAGGGACCTTGGAGGTCTTCTAGTCCAACCCCCTGCTTAGGCAGGAAGCCCTACATCACTTCAGACAAATGGTTTTCCAACATCTTCTTAAAAACTTCCAGTGTTGGAGTATTCACAACTTCTGGAGGCAAATTGTTCCACCGAATAATTGTCCTCACTGTTAGGAAGTTTCTCCTTAGTTCTTGTTGAATATGCAAATAGGAGTGAGTCTTACATCAGCCTTCACTCATTGGTTCATTTTCCTGCCGGTGAGAAAATGAACAAGCTTCAGTGGCTGACAGGCTGGACAGCTCCTGGTAAAAGGAGCTGCAGCCTCGGGCAGTTCTCATTTCGTAGTTAGCTTCTTGTTGTTCCCTGTTGCCTGGAATAAACGGTTGTTTTACTTCACTACGATAGTCCTGCTTCTTTTTTCATGTCCGGATTAACAGTTCTAGGTTGCTTCTCTCCTTGATTAGTTTCCACCCATTGCTTCTTTTCCTACCCTCAAGTGCTTTGGAGAATAGTTTGACTCCCTCTTCTTTGGGGCAGCCCCTGAGATATCGGAAAACTGCTATCATGTCTCCCCTAATCCTTCTTTTCGCTAAACTAGACATAACCAATTCCTGCAACCGTTCTTCATATTTATTAAGGATTTTACACGCCCGCATTATAGCCAACAAAGATATTAGAACAAACAAATCAGAAGAAATATATGTTACTGGTAGTCCTCTACTTATGACCATAATTGAGCCTGGAGTTACTGTCATAAGCAACAACTTAAGTTGTTAAGAAGATCACCACCTGACCACCTCTGGTATAAAGGCCTTTTTCCCCGGGTTCATTAAGTAACAGTGGTTGATACCCAAATATCCATTATCTGCATTTTTTTTTTTTTGCTCAAAACTGGTTTCCATAAATGCTAGTTTCCACCAAAAATAAAAGTAAAATTGTGGTTACATGACTGCAAGACAGTGCAAATAGCTCTAAAGTTAAATAAAGAGCAACAAAGAGGATGAGGGGACTGGAGGCTAAAACATATATAGAATAGTTGCTTGAATTGGGTATGTCTAGTTTGATGAAAAGAAGGACTAGGAGAGACATGATAGCAGCTTTCCAATATCTCAGGGGTTGCCCCAAAGAAGAGGGAGTCAAGCTATTCTCCAAAGCACCTGAGGGCAGGACAAGAAGCAATAGATGGAAACTTATCAAGGAGAGAAGCAACCTAGCTAAGGAGGAATTTCCTGACAGTGAGAACAATTAATCAGTGGAACGACTTGCCTCCAGAAGTTGTAAATCTCTAAACACTGGAAGTTTTTAAGAAATTGGATAACCATTTGTCTGAAAGGGTATAGGGCCGTGATGGCGAACCTATGGCATGCGTGCCACAGGTGGCACGTGGAGCCATGTCACCTGTCATGCCAGCTTAGCTCCGGGAGTCTCCGGAGGCTGGGGACAGCAAAAGACATCACTTCCTGTTCAACTGGAAGTTGGGAAATGGGCTGTTTCGGGCCTCCGAGGGGGTGGGGAAGGCTGTTTTCACCCTCCCCAGATGCATAGGGAGGATCTGGAACCAGGTGAGAAAGAAAAACGGGCCATCACGTGCCAATAGTGGGGGGGGGCAGGGAGGGGTCACACGCGCATGCACGGGGTGGGGCGCATAGAATTATGGGTGTGGACACACGTGCACGCGAACCTCCCCTGCCCCCCCCTTCCTGGCACGTGATGGCAAAAAGGTTAGCCATCACTGGTATAGGGCTTCCTGCCTGAGTGGGGGGGTTGGACTAGAAGACCTCCAAGGTCCCTTCCAACTCTGTTATTCTAAAAATTCTCATTCTAATATTTTGCTAGAGTAGTAGCCCTAAATCTTTATATTACCTGCATCCATTACAGAACAGAAGGCTAAATCTTCTGGGTTCATGGACTCTCTGAAATCTATCCACAGACCCCAAAGTTAAGAATCCCACCCTTAGAGAGGCTGTAAATGTGTTTTTTCCTCCTGCACTGAAACACAGTCGCAGTCTGGATCTTATTGCATTATTTCTTTTTACATGTTTCTTTTATTTTATGTATTCTTCTAATTCCCATTTGCTACTGCTGCCCTCAGTTTGATGTGTGATTCTAATTACTGTGATGTATGTTTTGAAATTGCTTAGGTTCTTCTTTAAAAAGCAATATTTTGCTTTTCAGAACTTTATGATTCTGCAACGGGTATTAAGAGTATGCTTAAGGGCTCATATATAGGTAGTCCTTGACTTACAATGGTTTATTTAGTGACCGTTCAAAGTTACAACGGCATTAAAAATGTGACTTATGACCATTTTTCAGAGTTACGACCTTTGCAGCATTCCAAGATTATGTGATCAAAATTCAGATGCTTAGCAACTGACTCAGACTTATGACCGTTGCTGTGTCCCGGGGGTCACGTGATCCCCTTTAGCAACCGTCTGACAAGCAAAGTCAATGGGGAAGCCAGATTCACTTAACGACCAGAATAGAATAGAATAGAATAACAGAGTTGGAAGGGACCTTAGAGGTCTTCTAGTCCAACCCCCTGCCCAGGCAGGAAACCCTACACCACTTCAGACAAATGGTTATCCAACATCTTTTTAAAAACTTCCAGTGTTGGAACATTCACAACTTCTGCAGGCAAGTCGTTCCACTGATTAGTTGTTCTCACTGTCAGGACATTTCTCCTTAGTTCTAAGTTGCTTCTCTCCTTGATTAGTTTCCACCCATTGCTTCTTGTTCTACCCTCAGGTGCTTTGAAGAATAGCTTGACTCCCTCTTCTTTGTGGCAATCCCTGAGATATTGGAAGACTGCTATCATGTCTCCCCTAGTCCTTCTTTTCATTCAACTAGTTCCTAGTTGCTAACCAGGTTGCTAAACAGAACAACTGCAGTGATTCACTTAACAATTGTGGCAAGAAAATGGGGCAGAACTCATTTAACAAATGTCTCATTTAACAACACGAATTTTGGCTCAATCGTGGTCGTAACTCGAGGACTACATGTATGTGCGGTCACCTGTATGTATATGTCATATACTGTGTGTGTGTGTATATATATATATATATATATTTATTTATTCTTTTAATTCATAGGTTCAAATGTATAATACTTTTTTAGTCAGGGTTTTTTCCTATGTAGATTAAGTTCTACATAGGAAAAAACCCTGACTAAAAAAGTATTTTATATATATATATATATTTCCTACGTAAACCAAGTTTCTCAAATTGCAGCCATAGCTCAGTGAAATTACATCCACTATCCTAGGATTCTTTCGACAGCAAACATGCATTTTGCTGCCTATTGGGAGACTAATATAGATCTATTTTGGACTGATTAGTCCTCATCAGTTAGCCACACCCTTACCATATGTTCCCTCCCCGTAGAGGTTTTCTTCTCTTATTGTAGGTTTTTGTATGTATTTTTCTTCAACCAGGTATTTTCCTACGTAAACCAAGTTTCTCAAATTGCAGCCATAGCTCAGTGAAATCACATCCACTATCCTAGGCTTCTTCAAACAGCAAACACAGCAAAGTGTGATTTCACTGAGCTATGGCTGCAATTTGAGAAACTTGGTTTACGTAGGAAAATACCCGGTTGAAGAAAAATACATACAAAAACCTACGATAAGAGAAGAAAGCAAATATATATATATGTATGAATATATATATACAGTACAGGTAGTCCTTGACTTAGGATCACGATGTAGCCCAAAATTTCTGTTGAGACAGTTGTTAAGTGAGTTTTGCCCCATTTTAAGACCTTTCTTGCCACAGTTGTTAAGTGAATCAGTGCAGTTGTTAAATTAGTAACAGAGTTGTTAAGTGAATCTGGCTTCCCCATTGACTTTGCTTGTCGGAAGGCCACAAAAAGGGATCCCATGATCCCAGGGCGAGAGGTGGGTTTCAGCAGGTTCTGACCAGTTCTGGAGAACCAGTAGTGGAAATTTTGAGTAGTTTGAAGAACCGGTAGTAAAAATTCTGACTGGCCCTGCCCCCATCTATTCTCTGCCTCCCGAGTCCCAGCTGATCGGGAGGAAATGGGGATTTTGCAGTAAGCTTCCCATGCCACTCCCACCAAGCTACTCCCACCAAGCCACGTCCACCAAGTCACACCTACAGAACCGGTAGTAAAATTTTTGGAAACCCTCCACTGCCCCAGGATGCTGTAACTGTCATAAATATGAACCAGTTGTCAAACATCTGGATTTTGATCGCATGACCATGGGGAAGCTGCAATGGTCATAAGTCTGATAAACAGTTGTAAGTCTGTTTGCAAAGGAGATTTTTTTTGTTTTGTTTCTATCCCTGTCCACTTATTCAAGCCAACCAGCAATTAAAATTAGATCTAGTAACTGGATAAGGCAGTTCTGGGCTCACTGCGGGGAGAAAAATGATATTGGCTTTTTCTGTATCATTCAAGTTGCAGGAAATATGCCAAAATAATAATAATAATAATAACATAGCCAAACTTGTAACACTACATCAACTTGGCTGACATATCCATTGTGTCTTGAGATTTACGCCTTTATCTTTTTGTGTTGAAAGGTAAGACTAATAGTAAAATGTTAATGCCATATTCTGGGTAATGCTGTACATAAACGAATGACATCACACGGGGACGTAGATAAATCACTGCAGCGTTCAGAAAATAATTGGAGACTCAGCAACGTGGAGCTTCAGCAAGCTGGAGAACCAGTCCGTGGGTTTTTTTTTTTTTTTGCTTTTTTAGAATCACAGGACTGGAAGGGATCTTGGAGGACTTCTAGTCCAATCCCCTGTTTAAGCAAGAGACCTTAGACCATTTCAGACAAGTGGTTGTGCAATCTCTTCTTGAAAGCTTCCAGTGTTCCTTCCTTCCCCCTCTATCTTCCTTATTTCCATCCTCTTCCTCACTCCCTCCCTCCTTTCTCTTCCCCTCCGTCTTCCTTCCTTCCTTCCTTCCCCCCTCCTTTCTCTTCCCCTCCGTCTTCCTTCCTTCCTCCCTCCCTCCTTCCTTTCTCTTCCCCTCCATCTTCCTTCCTTCCTTTCTTCCCCCTCTGTCTTTCTTCCTTCCACCCTCTTCCTTCCTTCCTTCCTCCTTTCTCTTCCCCTCCGTCTTCCTTCCTTCCTTCCTTCCCCCCTCCTTTCTCTTCCCCTCCGTCTTCCTTCCTTCCCCGTCTTCCTTCCTTCCACCCTCTTCCTTCCTTCCTCCCTCCTTTCTCTTCCCCTCCGTCTTCCTTCCTTCCTTCCTTCCCCCCTCCTTTCTCTTCCCCTCCGTCTTCCTTCCTTCTCTGTCTTCCTTCCTTCCACCCTCTTCCTCCCTCCCTCCTTCCTTTCTCTTCCCCTCCATCTTCCTTCCTTCCTTTCTTCCCCCTCTGTCTTCCTTCCTTCCACCCTCTTCCTTCCTTCCTCCCTCCTTTCTCTTCCCCTCTGTCTTCCTTCCTTCCTTCCTTCCCCATCTTCCTTCCTTCCACCCTCTTCCTTCCTTCCTCCCTCCTTTCTCTTCCCCTCCGTCTTCCTTCCTTCCTTCCTTCCTTCCTTCCTTCCTTCCCCGTCTTCCTTCCTTCCACCCTCTTCCTCCCTCCCTCCTTTCTCTTCCCCTCCATCTACCTTCCTTCCTTCCCCCTCTGTCTTCCTTCCTTCCACCCTCTTCCTTCCTCCCTTCTTTCTCTTCCCCTCCATCTTCCTTCCTTCCTTCCTTCCCCCTCTGTCTTCCTTCCTTCCCCCCTCCTTTCTCTTCCCCTCCATCTTCCTTCCTTCCTTCCCCGTCTTCCTTCCTTCCACCCTCTTCCTCCCTCCCTCCTTCCTTTCTCTTCCCCTCCATCTTCCTTCCTTCCTTCCTTTCCCCTTTGTCTTCCTTCCTTCCACCCTCTTCCTTCCTTCCTCCCTCCTTTCTCTTCCCCTCCGTCTTCCTTCCTTCCTTCCTTCCCCATCTTCCTTCCTTCCACCCTCTTCCTTCCTTCCTCCCTCCTTTCTCTTCCCCTCCGTCTTCCTTCCTTCCTTCCTTCCTTTCTTCCTTCCTTCCTTCCTTCCCCGTCTTCCTTCCTTCCACCCTCTTCCTCCCTCCCTCCTTTCTCTTCCCCTCCATCTTCCTTCCTTCCCCCTCTGTCTTCCTTCCTTCCACCCTCTTCCTCCCTCCCTTCCTTCTTTCTCTTCCCCTCCGTCTTCCTCCCTCCCTCCCTCCCTCCCTCCCTCCCTCCCTCCCTTCCTTCTCTGATTAAAGAATAACAGAGTTGGACGGGACCTTGGAGGCAGTGGTGGGATTCAAATAATTTAACAAGTAGTTCTCTGCCCTAATGGCCAGCTGGGTAGGCATGGCTTGGTGGTCATGTGACCATGTGGGCATGGCCAACTCAACATCACTCACGTCAATGGGCACTTCGCCTTAGCTGTTACAATGTAATAAGGGTTAACCTGAGAGGCAGTTTCTGTAAACAGGGCAATAAAGATTAGGCTAGAAACACCACCAGAATGTTTCCTTCCTGCCTTCCTTACAGGATTAGCCCTATAAAGTGGAAAAAAACAAAAGGAGATTTCTTCCAACAACTGGCTCTCCGAACTGCATAGAAAGTTAACAACCGGTTCTCCCGAATAGGTGCGAACTGGCTGAATCCCACCATTGCTTGGAGGTCTTCTACTCAAACCGCCTGGTCAAGCAGGAAAACCTATACCATTTCAGACAAATGATATGTAATCTCTTTTTAAAAGCCTCAGGTGTCAGAGCAGCCACAAATTCTGGAGGCAAGTTGTTCCACTGATTAATTGTTCTCACTGTCAGGAAATTTCTCCTTATTTCTAGTTTGCTTCTCTTCTTGATTAGTTTCCATCCATTGCTTCTTGTCCTACCCTCAGGTGCTTTGAAGAATAGCTTGATCCCCTCTTCTTTGTGGAAGCCCCTCCAATATTGGGACACTGCTATCATGTCACCCCTGCTCCTTCTTTTCATTCAATTGAAAACATCCAAGAGGGAGATATAAATTGTGGGATATGAACGTAACATGCACGCTGTATTTCTCAAAGCTGGACAAGTTTATTTACCTCATTTATTTATTTAGACAAATGTATATTGCTCTCCAACTTAAATAAATAAATCTGGGCTGGTTAACAATTGAAAGAAACAAAACAAAACAAAAAAACCCCAATGGAAAAGACAATTTGAAATGATCAGGCTAGTTTGGGATATAAAGGCCTATTATTTATTTATTTCATTAAAAAAAAATCCATCTTTATTTTATTTTTATAATACAGGGAGTCCTCAATTTATGACCACAGTTGAACCCAAAACTTACGTTGCTAAGTAAGACCTTTGTTAAGTGACGTTTGCCCTGTTTTACAACATTTCTTGCCATAGTTGTTAAGTGAATCATTGCAATTGTTCAATTAGTTACATGGTTGTTAAGTGAATCAGGCTTCCTTGTTGACTTTGCTTGTCAGAAGGTCGCAAAAGGGGTTTGCAGGAACCTGGGACACTGCCATGGTCATAAATATGAACCAGTTGTTAAGTATCTGAATTTTGATCCTGTGACCGTGGGGATGCTGCAATATTCATTAAGTATGGAAAATGGTCATAAGTCACTTTTTTTAGTGTCGTCGTAACTTTCAATGGTCACTACATGAACTGTTGTAAGTCGAGGATTATCTGTAAAGTGGTTGGGCTGAGAGAGGGCGATCGACCGAAAGTCATCCAGTTGACTTCTATGCCTAAGGTGGAACTAGAACTCTCTGTCTCCTAGTGATTGGCCCAAAGTCACCCAGCTGGCTTTCATGCCTAAGGCGGAACTAGAACTCTCAGTCTCCTGGTGATTGGCCCAAAGTCACCCAGCCGGCTTTCATGCCTAAGGCGGAACTAGAACTCTCAGTCTCCTGCTGATTGGCCCAAAGTCACCCAGCTGGCTTTCTTGCCTAAGGCGGAACTAGAACTCTCAGTCTCCTGCTGATTGGCCCAAAGTCACCCAGCTGGCTTTCATGCCTAAGGCGGAACTAGAACTCTCAGTCTCCTGGTGATTGGCCCAAAGTCACCCAGCCGGCTTTCATGCCTAAGGCGGAACTAGAACTCTCAGTCTTCTGGTGATTGGCCCAAAGTCACCCAGCCGGCTTTCATGTCTAAGGCAGAACTAGAACTCACTGCCTCCTGGTGATTGGCCCAAAGTCACCCAGCTGGTTTTCATGCCTAAGGCAGGACTAGAACTCACTGCCTCCTGGTTTCTAGAGCCTTAGCCACTGGACCAGGGGTCAGCAACCTGCGGCTCTGGAGCCACATGTGGCTCTTTCACCCCTCTGCTGCGGCTCCGTCACTCAAAATATGCGTCACAACCACCAATGTGCGACACCCGCCAGCACGCAATTTATTGAGCTTTTCAACCCCAGGTAGGCCAACCATGGATAAATCCAAGAGAAGAAAAGTTTCAGAAGAAAACAGAACATCTAATTCAACTACATATGCTAATTTTGTGGCCGCTCAAGAAATAGTCAGGCATAGGTAGGGTTTTGTGACTCCCGGTGTTTTCTTTTCTGTGGGAAACGGGTCCAAATGGCTCTTTGAGTGTTCCACTGGACCAAAATGATTCTACTTGCAAGCATAGCAATAACCAGCCCAAACCTTATATTACCTAATGATAGGACCATGGTAGTCACCATCCATTTTTTAAAAAAAGAGCAGTAAAGAATTTTTTTTTTCCCATGGGGAAAAAATATGGGTTCAGAATGTTAAGTTTACACAGTTGCAGAATTTAAGGGAAAATTTTTATAAAATGTTTTATAGGTGGCATTTAGATCCTAAGAAATTGTCATGTATGTATCCTAATGTTCAACCGAAGTGTTGGAGATGCGATTGTTTAGATGCTACATATTATCATATATGGTGGACATGCAAGAAAGCCAAGGCTTTTTGGATAAAAATTTGGTGGGTTATGCAAAATGTTTTAAAGAAAAAAATTCAATTTTCTCCTCATTTGTTCTTATTGGGTATAGTCAAGGGTTTTTCAGTGGGTGAAACAAAATTGATATTGTATATGGTGACAGCAGCCAGGTTATTGATTGGTCAATATTGGAAAAGGGTTGATGTGCCTTCAATTCAAGAATGGACCTTGAAGATGGCCAGTTTCGCAGAAATGGCGAAGATATCAGCATACTTAAAAGACCGGACTCAAGAGAGTTATGTATGGGAGTGGAAGAATTGGATAGATTATGTGCAGAATAAATACCAAACCAGGAAGTACCAGATAGTTTTTAGCTAAATGTTGTGTAGAAATGTATAGTTTATAAGGGGCGAAATAGTTTATTGTGATGTAAAAATTTATAGTGCACAGGGAGGGGATTAGAGGGGTGGTAAAGTATGACATAATATAATGTGGATGGATTTCACCTTGGGGAAGTCATGGGGAGGGAGGGGTTGGGGGGGTTGGGGAGGGATGGGGGGGAAAATGGGGGGAAAATTTGTTGTTTGTAAAACTTTTTCAATAAAAAAAAAAAGAATTTTTTTTTTTTAAAAATCGTCCTCTCGCGTTATAGAAACTTATTCACAGCTTTTGGATTGAAAGGTGCAAAGGGTGGGGGGGAATATGCCATCTTTCCAAGAGGCCCCCCCCAAAAAATTTGGGATTCTCTGGGCGCCAAGCTCTCCCACTCGACCTCCACCCTCTGCCCCTCCTGATTTTTCGGGGGAAAATGTGCTTGTCAGCAAAAGAATTGTGCGCTTTCCTCCCGAACCACCCAGATTCCTCGCTTAGTGAGCGAAGCCATAATAGCTGGCGCGCGGAGGGGTGAACTTATATCTCCGTTGCCATGGAAACGTTGCTCGGGCAAGGGTGCCGCATCCCGCGTGGCAGAGGTACCGTTGACCTCACTTAGAATTATTAGCTTTAGCCAAATAAAATAATTTGTATTAATAAAGAGGCCGTTTTTTTTTTTCCTCTCGGCGCCCAAGTGCGCCTTCCCTCAGAAGGCAGAGCTGACTCCTTAATTACAGTTTTAACGGCGCGGTGATTAATGTCCAATATATGCGATACCCCCGTTTAAATAAGTCACTTATTAACACCTTTAATACGTTTTAATTCCTTGCCCTCCCTCCCGCCTCCTCCTCCTCACCCTCCTTCCCCAACTTGGCTGTCAAATTAGCAAGGTGGCTTATGGACTGTGGAGTCCAACAGGGCCTGGCCAAGGATGGGAGTAGTGCAATGCGCATCACCAGGGGGCGCTCTTACCTCGGAGAACCTTCTGGCTGGCAGAAGGGATGATGGAGGCCGGTTTTCTGAAGGAGTCGGAGGTCTAGTAATGGAAATAGAGGATATCTGCTTTTTCTCCCCCAGGCAGCAGAGAGGGTGAAAGTCGACTTAAAATAGGGATAACATATATATTTTGTTTTTGTTGCTATATCTGCCAGGAAATCTACAAAAATGCTGCTCAAGATTCCTCCCCCTTCCCCACACCTGTGAATCTTTCCACTGTTAAATATGCATTTCAGGCTTGATGCAAAACCATTTCTCCTACACTTCTTTCTTTCTTTCTTTCTTTCTTTCTTTCTTTCTTTCTTTCTTTCTTTCTTTCTTTCTTTCTTTCTTTCTTTCTCTCTCTCTCTCTCTCTCTCCTTCGTTCCTTCGTTCCTTCGTTCCTTCCTTCCTTCCTTCCTTCCTTCCTTCCTTCCTTCCTTCCTTCCTTCCTTCCTTCCTTCTTTGAGCCACAGTGGCGCAGTGGTTACAGTGCAGTACTGCAGGCTACTTCTGCTGACTGCTCGCTGCCAGCAGTTTGGCAGATCGAATCTCACCAGGCTCAAGGTTGACTCAGCCTTCCATCCTTCCGAGGTGGGTAAAATGAGGACCCAGATTGTTGGGGGCAATAGGCTGACTCTGTAAACCGCTTAGAGAGGGCTGTAAAGCACTGTAAAGCAGTATATAAATCTAAGTGCTATCATTATTGTTATTGTTACTGTTATTGCTATTGTTATTGCTTCCTTCCTTCCTTCCTTCCTTCCTTCCTTCCTTCCTTCCTTCCTTCCATCCATCCATCCATCCAGCCAGCCAGCCAGCCAGCCAGCCAGCCAGCCAGCAACCCACACAACTGAAAATCTACATAAGAATAGGATAGGATAGAATAGAATAGAATAGAATAGAATAGAATAGAAGTTGGAAGGGACCTTGGAGGTCTTCTAGTCCAACCCTCTGCTTAGGCAGGAAACCCTACACCACTTCAGACAAATGGTTATCCAATCTCTTCTTAAAAACTTCCAGTGTTGGAGCATCCACAACTTCTGGAGGCAAATCGTTCCACTGATTAATTCTTTTCACTGTCAGGGAATTTCTCCTTAATTCCAAGTTGCTTCTCTCCTTGGTTAGTTTCCACCCATTGCTTCTTGTCCTGCCCTCAGATGCTTTGGAAAATAGCTTGACTCCCTCTTCTTTGTGGCAACCCCTGAGATTTGGAAGACCATCCTCTTCCCTTCGCAGCAATCAAGATGAAATAAGAAACGAAGAATTGTGGAACCTAATATCCAAAAATGTTCATCTCAGGCAACACCCTTATTAGATCTAATGGAAGAGCCAGATGCGAGGATGATAAAAAGCCAGATGTTTTCTTGGGGGCAACTATCTAATGGCAGGGCTGGCCAGAGTATCATATCATAGGTTCCTCAGAGTTAAAGCCATCATGAGAAAGAACGGCGCACAAAGAGGTTTGACAGGTCTCCTGCCTGAACAGGGGGTTGGACTAGATGACCTCCAACTACTGAGCAATTTAGAGGTGTCCATAGGATAACATGACTTAAGCTGCTTTGTATCACTGGGATATAAGCTCCACCCCTTTTGCTGTGACATCATAATGCAAGTACAAAAGGGGTGGAGCTTAGCACTGGAACCGCGCAGTACTATTTCCATTCTGTGAGTCCCTTGGAGGTGTTAGTCAGCGCTTCATATTTTCTTATGAACAAAAACACTGGGTGGGATATTATACATCAAAAATCTTCTGGCCATGCTGCATAAATTGAAAGTCCAAGGCATGGGACATGGGAAAATTAAAAACAGGGGAATAAGCCAGAACAAAAAAGAAGTATAGCTATGTATTAAAAAGTATGTTTAAGTACAATTTCCAGAATCTGAAATTTTGCGCAGAAGGAAGGAAGAATGGATGGATGGATGGATGGATGGAAGGAAGGAAGGAAGAGGAGGAGGGAGGGAGGAAGGAAGGAAGGAAAGGACAAAGTAGGGAGGGAGAGAGGAAGGAAGGAAGGAAAAGAGGGAGAGAGGGTAAGGAGAAGAAAGGAAAGAAATAAGGTAGGAAGAAAGGAAGGAAGGATAAAGAGGAAGGAGAGAGGGAAGGAAGGGAGGAAAGAAGAAAGGAAAATGGGAGGGAGGAAAGGAAACAAGGAGAAACAAGAGAGAAAGAAAGGGAGGAGTGGGAAAGGAAGGAAGAAAGGAAGGAAGGAAAAAGAAAGGAGGGAGGAAGGAAAGGGAAGGAAAGGGAAGGAAGGAAGAAAGGAAGAAAGGAAGGAAAAACAAAGGGAGGGAAGGACAGAGGGAGGAAGGAAGGGAAGAGATGAGGGTGAAAATAAAAGGTGCAAGGAAGGAAAAGGAGGAGTAACCAAGGCCACCAATAGAAATACGATTGACCAAAATGTTGATGTAATAAACCTTATTGGAAGCTGCTTTGCAACGCGAGTGAGGTTGTCCTAAGAGGAAACCTTCAAATGACTTTATCTGAAACTTTCCCAGCCCTAGCACCTTCAAGCAACAGTATCTCCACAGTGCCAAGCCCAGGGGTGAAATCCAGCAGGTTCTGACAGGTTCTGGAGAACCGGTAGCGGAAATTTTGAGCAGTTTGGAGAACCTGCAAATGCCACCTCTGGCTGGCCCCAGAGTGGGGAGGGAATGGAGATTTTGCAATATCTTTCCCCCCAGTGCTGGGTTTCAAATTTTTTTTACTACTGGTTCTCTGGGTGTGGCTTTGTGGGTGTGGCATGGCTTTGTGGGTGTGGCTTGGGTGTGGCAGGGGAAGAATACTGTAAAATCTCCATTCCTACCCCACTCCAGGGGAAGGTTACTGCAAAATCCCCATTTCCTCCCGATCAGCTGGAACTCGGGAGGCAGAGAATAGATGGGGGCGGGGCCAGCCAGAGGTGGTATTTACCGGTTCTCCGAACTACTCAAAATTTCCGCTACCGGTTCTCCAGAACTGGTCAAAACCTGCTGAAACCCACCTCTGCTTCCCCCAGGAGTGGGGAGGGATTGGAGATTTTGCAGTATCCTTCCCCTGCCACACCCACCAAGCCACACCACGCCCACCAAGCCACGGCCACAGAACTGTTAGTAAAAAAAAATTGGATTTCACCACTGGCCAAGCCCGTCTTTGTCAGTCAGGCCTTTCAATACTTTCCAGGAAAATTGGCTGTCTGTAGGAACTTCCAGACAATGCTTCATCATCCCTCACTGACTGAATTTTTGCAAAGGTCCGACACCTTCATCTTCGTTCTGGAGGTTTTTGGGGTTTTCTTGGTGAAAAACATCTGCTCGCTTTGAGGAGGGAAACTTCATCCCTTTTTTTTTTTTAAAAAAATTAACACATTCAAAAGAAAATGGAAACACCAGACAGATGTTTACAGAAAACCAAGTTAGCGCTCCCATGTGAAAAGCTTAAGAGAGGTAGGCAATGCGATCTGTACAGAACTTAAGCATTTCTCCTGAAGAAAGTTAGCACCCACCCGTCCTAGAAGAATGAAATATTTTAAGAAATATTAAAAAGGCAGAATATTCCCCCTAAAAGGGAAATAGACATCTTAAAAGAGACAGAAACTCAGCTCCCTGTAGCTCCCTGTCCCCAGTAGATATTTGGTACCCATTGAGAAAGACTGGGCCAGTTTATCTACAAGACAAAAGACCTTCAGCTCCAGGGTGATGGGATTAAGACATGGCTCTCCAGGACATAATAGGATTATCTATCAGCAGAGCTCACCACATGGCATAACCAAGCCCCTTCATTGCATCACCCAGCAAGGTTCAACCAAACTTGATTCAGACAAACGTGACTCCACAGGGGAGTCTGACTGCAACCAATAGGATACATGCCCTTGCCACAGGAACAGGAAGCTCAAGTTCAAAACCCAAGAGAGGGTATAAATATCTCTCTCTCTTTCCTCCATGTGGTCAGCTACCCAGAATCACACGTGATCGGTGGTTCTGCTTCACCATTAAACCATCCTTCCAAGCAGCCTCCATGTTTCCAATGTCTTTCTCCCCACTTGGAACTGAACCCAGATGGACATTTCTCCCAGCACTCCCAGACGTGGTGTTCACTTACTTTCCCTACCAGTTCGCTCGCTTCATTCACATGCGCCTCGTCCACGGATGTGCATGTCCTTCCGTGCATGCACTTTGCTTGTTCGCGTGCCTTCCGCTCATGCTTCTGACCTCAAAAACGTGCCTAAATAGGATGGCACAGAGCTGGGGTGGGAAGGCGGGTGGGGGGGGGCGAGAGGGTAGGGCGGGGGGCGGGGGGGCAGGCCCACCCCTGATTTCCGCTACCGGTTTGGGTGAACTGGTCCGAACCAGCTGAATTCCACCTGTGAACACCCCTGAGCTTTTTCAGCAATACCATGAGGACTAGTCTCTTTTAAAAAGCCGTCAACGTCTGGCCGCATATCTTTTTGCAGCAAGCAGCAAAACATGCCGTGCGGAAACTTTTCTTTTCTGTTTGCAAAACAGAAAACCTCACAAATGGACTAGAAAGAACCCAAGATTACACAGTTGGTATATATCTTGTATCTTTCCAGGATGAGTTTTTCTAATTCCTTTAGTTTTTTACTCTGGGGGGGTGGGGGGGAATTTGCTGGAAGAGTCTTGTCATTATAAATTTAAGAATTTTAAAATACATCATTAGGGGACAAGATTATTCCCCCCCCCACCGAAGAAGCCCTCAAAATGAGCATAAACAAGCAAATTGGTTTGCTTTCTTCCCCGTTTCTTCATTTCATACAAAATTAGGGAACTGTGTTGTCTATAATAAGAGTTATTTATGTCGGTTTGAAGACACAGAAACAGGTTCTGTAATCATGGTAATTTCACATGCCACTTAATGCTGGGAAAAAAATCCCCCCCACAGAGGTGTATAAGTACTAGCAAAAATGCTGTTCAGACTTTTTTTTTTTTTTTCGGCTCCACCCTCCCAACTCTAGTAATTCATATATATTTTTTCTTTTTTTAAAATACATTTTTAATCTATCTATCCAATTTTTCTAAAGCAGGAGCAAGCAAAAAGCCTCTTACCGTGGGTCACAGTAGGGAAGCACGGAAATAATTGTTTTATTTCATTAGCAAAACTGTTTACTTCTCTCGGTTTAATTGCTTCGGAAGGTAGGAGGGAAAAAAAAACATTTAAAATATATACTTTGCTTTCTCTACAGGCAATGCAAATGACCAGCCTCTCTCTCTCTCTCTCTCCCTCCCTCCCTCTCTCTCTCTCTCTCTCTTTCCTCTCTCGCCCTTCTTTCTCTTTCTCTCTCCTCTCACTCTTTCCCCTCTCTTCCTCCTCTCTTCCTCTTCTTTTTTTTTCTCTCCTCTCACTCTTTCCTCTCTCTTTCTCCTCTCACTCTTCTCTCTCTCTTTCTCTCTCTTATCATTCTCTTCTCATTCTCTCTCTCTTTCCTCTCTCTCCTTTCTTTCTCTTTCTCTCTCTCTCCTTCTCTCCTCTCTCCCTCTTCTTTCTCTTTTTCTCTCCTCTCCCTCTCTTTTTCTCCTCTCATTCTTTCCTCTGCCTCTTTCTCTCTCCTCGCACTCTTTCTCTCTCTTTCCTCTCTCCTTTCTTTCTTTCTCTCTCTCTCTCCCTCTCTCCTCTCTCCCACTTCTTTCTCTTTTTCTCTCCTCTCACTCTTTCCTTTCTCTTTCTCCTCTCACTCTTCCTCTCTTCTCACTCACTCTCTCTTTCCTCTCTCTTCTTTCTCTTTTTCTCTCCTCTCACTCTTTCTTTCCTCTCTCTCTCTCTCTCTCATTTCCTAACTACCTTCTCTCCATCCTCTTCAGCTATTACTCCCTTGCTTTAATTCAACTGCATCCCAAAACAGTTCAGCTACAGGCTGGGATTCATTATTTTTCACGATGGGAGTGGGGGGAAAAAAATTAAAAGTCGTTTGAAAGGGTGCCAAGGATTGCGGGTCTCTCCCCCTCCCCAATAAATAAATAAATTAGGATGCCGAGCGGTCGCCTGGGCTAGCGATGTTTCATTCACGTTTTTAGTAGCAGAAATATTCATTTGACTGCATAATGGCGTCTCTTGACTTAGTTTGAGGCACAAGGGATGCTGAAGCCAAATGTTTCCTTCCAACACTGTTCGCCTCAGGCAGGGCCGGATTTTCCTATAGGCTAACTAGGCTTCAGCCTAGGGCCTCAAGATCAAGAGGGGCCTACATTTCCTACATTCAAATTGTTAGCAAAATTAAAATTACACTTTCACTATAGGTGAAAGGGCCTCATAAGTGGAATAGCCTAGGGCCTCTTTTCATCTAAATCCGGCCCTGGCCTCAGGGCCTCTGGCCCTGTTTATCCAGCCTGATCCCAGATAGGTTTACTTTGGAGTAAATCCTGTAGAAGTCCAAGGGGCTTTCTCTAATGCAAGAGGCACAGCCATAATTTATTTGCTTATAGGCAGTTAGCAGTGAAGGTGTTTTATTTTTTTCTAAAAAATTATTTATTTATTCATTCAATCTGTATGCTGCCCATCTTGGCCAGTGGGCAGCAAATAATCTTAAAATGCAGAAGTATATTAATTCATTAATTAAACAAATTTGCATGGCCGCCCATCTTACAGAAATGACTCTGGGGGCTCCGTACAAGAATAAAATAAAACCACCCGTATAAAATAATTTGTACCAAGATATGCAAACCAGTATTAAAAAATAATATTATTTTTTAATATATGTATTATATATATTATTATCAAGGTTGACTCAGCCTTTCCATCCTTCCGAGGTGGGTCAAATGAGGACCCAGATTGTTGGGGGCAAGAGGCTGACTCTGTAAACTGCTTAGAGAGGGCTGTAAAAGCACCGTGAAGCGGTATATAAATCTAAGTGCTATTGCTATTATAAAAGCAAATTACAGGTAGTCCTTGACTTACAACAGTTCGTTTAGTGGCCAGTTCAAAGTTACAACGGCACTGAGAAATGTGACTAATGAGTTATGACCGTTTTTCACAGTTACGACCTTCGCAGCGGCATCCATGATCATGGGATCAAAATTCAAACGCTTGGCAGCTGGCTCATATTTATGACGGTGGCAGTGTCTCACGGTCACGTGATCCCCTTTTGCGACCTTCTGGCAAGCAATGGGGGAAGACGGATTCGCTTAACAACCGTGTGACTAACTTGAGAACTGCAGGGATTCACTTCACAACTGTGGCAAGCAAGATCGTAAAACGGGGCAAAACTCACTTAACCAATGTCTAACGCTTAAGAAACAACAGAAATCTTGGGCTCAATTGTGTTCGTAAGTCAAAGGCTATCTGTACTGTACAGAAAACCTAGGCCTGTGATGGCGAACGTGCCACAGGTGGCACACAATGCCAGTGGTGGGTTCCTCCTGGCTCGGCCCGGTTCCGCCGAGCCGGTAGCGGTGACGATATGATGTCACCGAACCGGTTCTGCCCCCCCGCGTTATTCTTACCTTTTATTTGGCCCCACCCTCAATCTATTGCTGGCCTCCTGAGTCCCAGCTGATGGCTAGAGGGAAAAAAACTGTTTAAACTCTTGCCAAGGGGCTTCAAAGGGCCGCTCTACAGCTGATCAGTGTTAAAAGAAAACAAATGAGCAGATCGGTGCCTGCAAAAATAAATGGGTAGACTGGTACAGCTCTGCAAGCAGTTAAAAGCCTGGTAGACCAGTACCTCTGCTAAATCCTAAATAATTGTCACATGACCATCAAGCCTGAGTGGCGTAGGAGGCTAATGCCGCCTAAGGCGGCATTTAACATCCAGCTGCCTGCAATTAAAGTAAGTTCGAATCTCTCCAAGGCTCAAGGTTGACTCAGCCTTCCATCCTTTCTAAGGTAGGTAAATTGAGGACCCAGTTTGTGGGGGCAATAAGCTGACTTTGTATAAAATATACAAAAGGATGAAGGCTATTGCTTAACGCATTGTAAGCCGCCCTGAGTCTCCGGAGAAGGGCGGCATATAGATCAAATTAAAAAAAAAAAAAAAGCCACACCAACAAAATAAGCCACGCCCACGGAACCGGTAGTAAAAAAATTTAGAACCCACCCTTGCACAATGCCCTCTCTGTGAGCATGCAAGCTGTCACCCTAGTTCAACTCCACCGCGCATGTGAGTGCACCTCCTGCCGGCCCGCTGGTCATCAGGTCTCTGACATGCATGGGTGGGGGGGGGGGCAGGGCGCATGCAGGGTGGCTGCGTGTGCATGCACGGCGGGGGGGCACATGCGTGGGAGGCATATGTGCATGCGTGGGTGTTGTCATGCGCCAGTGGTGGGTTTCTACCGGTTCGCCCCAGTTCAGGCGAACCGGTAGTGGTGGCGGTGGGAGGTTATGCCCACCTGCCCGGATGTCATCACGGATGCTTTGCACGAGCACGTGCGCGCTCACAGTTCCGAACCAGTAGCGAAGGTAAGTAGAACCCACTACTGGTGTGCACCCATCTGCTGGCGGGATGTACAGGGGCGCACGTGCATGGGTGAGGAGCAAGTCACGTGTGGGGGGCCGCATGTGCATGTGCGGGGGGTCCGCACACCAGAGGTGGGTTTCAGCAGGTTCTGACCAGTTCTGGAGAACCGGTAGCGGAAATTTTGAGTAGTTCAGAGAACCGGTAGTAAAAATTCTGACTGGCCCCGGCCCCATCTATTCTCTGCCTCCTGAGTCCCAGCTGATAAGGGAGGAAATGGGGATTTTGCAGTAACCTTCCCCTGCCACGCCTAAAAAGCCACGGCCACCAAGTCATGCCACGCCCACTAAGCCACACCCACAGAACCAGTAGTAAAAAAAATTGAAACCCACCACTGCCAAACACACATTGCATTTTGGGGATTTGGGCGCATGCACTTCGGGCACTTGGTCCAGAAAAGGTTAGCCATCACTGCCCTAAGCAAAGAGAAAAGAAGAATATGAAACTCAGCAGTGGAGCCATTTAAGCATGTCTTATAAATCCCCATCATAAATACAAAAATTAAAACCCACAGCATTTTTTAAAGCACGTTCGACTTTACGCCAAGGCGTCCTTTGAAGCAAATCCTCCTTAGCATTTTTGTTTCAAGATGGGATTTAGGAAATTGGAAATATAGTCAGATCCAGAAATATTGGGACATCGACACAATTCTAACATCTTTGGCTCTATACACCACCACAATGGAGTTGGAATGAAACAAACACAATGTGCGTTAACTGCAGACTGTCAACTTTAATTTGAGGGTATGTACATCCAACTCAGGTGAATGGTGTAGGTCTTACAGCAGTTTGTATATGTGCCTCCCACTTGTTAAGGGACCAAAAGTAATGGGACAATTGGCTTCTCAGCTGTTCAGCGTCATGGGAAATTTGTGGGCTGACGAATGTAACCGACTGCTTGTACCATCAGTTCGAAGTGAACTTTGTATATTTTTTAATATTTCTCAACGTTGTACTGAAATTAAAGAATTATTCCTTAAACACAAAGAATTGATCAAAGCTGCGCAATCAAATAAAAAATACACACGACAGCAAAGTAAAATGTAATTTAATATTTTACATATTATTATAATATATTTGATGTTTTGAATTTTAAGTAAAGTTTTGAAGTGATTATTTTAATACGTGTTAAAATATTTGTAAGAAAATATATAATTTAATTGTAATTTTTTTTTATTTTTTTACTACTTAACCCCCCCTCCCCCGCTTGTCCGCTATTTTTTGGAAGCAGACCTGGCAACCCTATCAAGGAGCTGCTGATCCAGTTCTACAGAGGAATTATTGAGTCTGTCATCTGCACCTCTATAACTGTCTGGTTTGGTTCTGCAACCCAACAAGATAGACACAGGCTTCAGAGGATAATTAGAACTGCAGAAAAAACCATGGCTACCAACCTGCCTTCCATTGAGGACCTGTATACTGCACGAGTCAAAAGGAGGGCTGTGAAAATATTTACAGACCCCTCGCATCCTGGACATAAATTGTTTCAACTCCTACCCTCAAAACGACGCTATAGAGCACTGCACACCAGAACAACTAGACACAAGAACGGTTTTTTCCCAAACGCCATCACTCTGCTAAACAAATAATTCCCTCAACACTGTCAAACTATTTACTAAGTCTGCACTACTATTAATCTTCTCATCGTTCCCACCACCCATCTCCTCCCACTTATGACTGTATGACTGTAATTCTGTTGCTTATATCCTTATGATTTATATTGATATTGTTTCCTGATTGCTTATTTGTACCCTATGACCATCATTAAGTGTTATACCTTATGATTCTTGATGAATGTATCTTTTCTATTATGTACACTGAGAGCATATGCACCAAGACAAATTCCTTGTGTGTCCAATCACACCTGGCCAATAAAATTCTATTCTATTCTATTGTGGCCGGATGTCCATCAAAAGCTTACACCGGCCCAATGTCTGATTTTTTTTCAACATAGACCACCTTGTCTTTGAATGGCTGGGTGGACTGGACATTAACATTAGAACCACTATAAGTCCATGTATTTGCCATATGCTAAATAAAGTAAAGTTGACCCCCTCTTCTTTGTAGCAGCCCCTTAGATATTGGAAAGCTGCTATCATATCACCCAGGCAGTGGTGGGTTGCTTCCGATTCGCACTGCTTCGCACCAGTTCGCAAGAACCGGTAGTAAACATTTGTAGTAGTTCTGAGAACCGATAATAACATTGGCTGGCCACGCCCCCGAATCGGTCCCTGGCCGTCGCTCGCTTACCCTGCCCACCTCATCAGAGGCTTTTTTAAAAAAACTTTTAAAAGCATTTTTTCTACAACCTCTTCAGCCGAAAAAAATGCTTTTAAAAGTTAAAAAAAAAAAAAGCCTCTGATGATCGTGCGGCTCAGCTGGGATCGTCAGAGACTTTTAAAAACATTTTTTTCCTACAACCTCTTTGGCCGAGGAGATTGTGGAAAAAATGCTTTTAAAAGCCTCTGACGATCCCAGTTGACTTGCCTGATCGTCAGAGGCTTTAAAAGCATTTTTTTCTGCAACCTCTTAAGGTTGTAGAAAAAATGCTTTTAAAAAAAAAAAAGTTGGCCATGCCCACGCAGTCACATTACCCTCACCAAGACATGCCCACAAAATAAGCCACGCCCACAGAACCAGTATTAAAATTTTTTAGATCCCATCCCTGTACCCAGGGGTTGGTTTCACTTACCTTTACTACTGGTTTTCCCCACGCGCATGCTGTCCGCACATGCGCCCGGCCTTTCACGCATGTGCTTTGCTCGCTCGCGCACCTTCCTCGCATGTGCCCCGGCCTCAAAAACATGCCTAGATAGCACGACTTGAAGCTGGGGCAGGTGGCCGGGCCCACCCCCACGATCGCTGCTACCGGTTTTCCCGAACCCCAGCGAACCGGCTGAATACCACCTCTGATGTCACCCCATCTCTCAATAGTGAAGCATTGCTGATTTCTTTGTCTTATCATCGTAAAATGCCTTGAGTTGATGGAACTAAGCAGAGTGGGTTTGAATCTCGGAACAACCATTAATCCAATATTGCCCGAAGCTGGTATTATAAAGAAGCTTACAGCTTAAGCCTTTTGCTGTATTTTAAATGCAGAAGTGGTTGAGAAACATCCGTTTCGAGATTTGAAAAGTTTATTGACAACAAAGATGATAAGGGATCTTAAGGCTAAATCGTATGATCAACGGTTGCAGGAACTTGAACTAGAGCCTTGATAGTATAGTGGTCTAAGCACCCTGTTATTAACACAGCTGCCTGCAATTACTGCTGGTTCGAATCTCTCCAAGGCTCAAGGTTGACTCAGCCTTCCATCCTTTCTAAGGTAGGTGAAATGAGGACCCAGTTTGTGGGGGCAATAAGCTGACTTTGTATAAATATACAAAAGTATGAAGGCTATTGCTTAACGCATTGTAAGCCTCCCTGAGTCTCCGGAGAAGGGCGGCATATAAATCAAATTAAAAAAAAAAACAAAAAACTGGGTATGTCATGAAGAGAAGGACTAGGGTGTGTGGGACATGATAGTAGTCTTCCAATATTTGAGGGGCTGCCACAAAGAAAAGAGGATCAATTTATTTTCCAAAGCACTAGAAGGCAAGACAAGGAATCATGGATGGAAACCAATGAAGGAGGGGAACAACCTAGAAGTAAGGAGGAATTTCCTGACAGTGAGAAAAACTAATCGGTGGAACGACTTGCCTCCAGAAGTCTGTGGAGATTCTCAGTCATTCAGGTCACGGCTGTCTGAAAGGTGCTTTTTCAAAAGGCAACTGGATTTTCTGGTTTTTCTTTGAAGATGTTTATGTCAGCTTCCAAGCTGCCATAAGGAGAGGAAAGGCTTGAACTTTCCCTTACTTAATTCCCCTGAAGAACTGTCTCCACGGAGATGGGATGAGGCGGGGGACATTCCTGTGAACTGACGGATATGGGATGACAAGAGTGGCTTGGAAGATGGCCAATGAGACGCAGAGAATTGGGAACCGGAAAGGGAGGATTTGGGGGCCCAAAGTTCAGTGCTAACTACGCATTGAGTCAGGGTCAGTTCGTTATGCTCAATAAAGAGAAAAATTTCCTCAAAGATCGGACGTTTGGAAATTCATTTATTTGGAGATAACAACGAAGCTTGACAGTTTCGCTCAGGGGTGAAATCCAGCAGGTTCTGACAGGTTCTGGAGAACCAGTAGCGGAAATTTTGAGTAGTTTGGAGAAGCGGCAAATATCACCTCTGGCTGGCCCCAGAATGGGGTGGGGAATGGAGATTTTGCAGTATCCTTCCTGCAGGAGTGGGGAGGGAATGGGGATTTTGCAGTATCCTTCCCCCAGGAGTGGGGTGGGAATGGAGATTTTGCAGTATCCTTCCCCCAGGAGTGGGGACAGAATGGGGATTTTGCAATATCCTTCCACTGGAGTGGGGAGGGAATGGAGATTTTGCAATATCATTCCCCCAGGAGTGGAGTGGGAATGGGGATTTTACAGTATGCTTCCCCCAGGAGTGGGGTGGGAATGGAGATTTTGCAGTATCCTTCCCCTGGAGTGGGGAGGGAATGAGGATTTTGCAGTATCTTTCTCCTGGAGTTGGGTGGGAATGGAGATTTTGCAGTATTCTTCTGCCACACCCACGCCCACGCCCACCAAGCCACACCACACCCACTAAGCCATACCTACAGAACCAGTAGTAAAAAAAATTTGGATTTCACCAGTGGTTTGGCTTCTCATCAGAGCTCCGAAATGTCTTCAAAGAAACACCAGAAAATCCAGTTGCCTCTTGAAAAAAAAAGCACCTTTGGGATTTGCCTCCAGACGTTTTGGATGCTCCCAACACTGGAAGTTTTTAAGAGGAGACGGGACAGCCATTTGTGTGAAATAGTATAGGGTCTCCTGCTTGAGCAGGGGGTTGGACTAGAAGACCTCCAAGGTCCCATCTGACCCTATTATTGTGTATTCTGAATGGCACATAAGGTTGTCGGCACACCAACCTTGGTGTATACCTATGGCCAGAGGTGGGATTCAGCCGGTTCGGTGGCAACCGAAGGATGGGCAATCCCGTCCTATAGCGCTGTGTTTTTGACACTCCACACATGCGTGGATGATGCATGTGAGCAAATTGCTGTGTTTTGTGATGCCGCATGCATGCACGGATGGCGCTCTCTCACATTTCCGGTGCTGGGCGAACCGGTTGTTACAGTATGCGACGCCCAGCTCTGCCTACGGTTATTCACCAGTTCACACTTGCCTGTGTTTCAAATAAACACTACCTTCTGCCATCACCCTTTTTTTTTTAAAAAAAAATTAAAAATACGGATCCTCTTTCTCTTTTCGGTACCCGTCTCCCTCCCTCCCTCTCTCTTTTTTTTTCCTTTCCACCTTTTAATATCACTTTCACTTGCAAGCGGATGGGTAGGGGGGGCCCTGTAATTTCCCTGCGACCCGAAAAGACCTTTGCCTTTTACTCCGTATTTAAGCTGAACAAGACAGAGGTGAGTGTAAAATAAGCCGCCGTTCCCTATTTACCCTGCCAATTTCCTTTGATAGCAAGAGGCGGTATTGAAATTAACTCGGCTGTTGTCTAATGCCGAGAAATGTTTACAGCCCAGAAAAGGAGATAGATTGTAGCAAGCAATTACTGACACCGGAGGCCTGATTATGGCCCATTCAAGCACCACAGCCATTTGCACTGATGAATTTCGGATTAAGGCCGCCCCGGGCAGACAGGCAGGAGAGAATGAGAGAGTTCGCCAAGGAAAGGCAGAAACATATGAAGAGCGGTTGCAGGAATTGGGTAGGGCTAGTCTAGAGAAATGAAGGATCCGGGGGTGACATGATAGCAATGTTCCAGTATTTGTAACAGATTAACAGAGTTGGAAGGGACCTTGTAGGTCATCTAGTCCAACCCCGCCCTCCCACTCAAGCAGGAGACCCTTCAACATTTCTGACAGAGGGCAGTCCAGTCTCTTCTTGAAAGCTTCCAGGGATGAAGCTCCCACAACTTCCGAAGGCAACTTCTGTCCCATGGGTTGATTGTTCTCACTGTCAGAAAATTTCTCCTTACTTCCAAGTTGAATCTCTCCTTGTTTAACTTCCATCCATTATTCCTTGTCTGGCCTTCGGATGCTTTGGAAAACAGCTTGATCCCCTCCTCTCTGTGGCAGCCCCTCAAATATTGGAAGACTGCTATCATGTGTCCACTGGTCCTTCTCTTCACTAGACTAGCCATGCCCAGTTCTTGCAACCGTTCATCCTATGTTTTATTCTCCAGTCCAGTGGTGGGTTTCAAAAATTTTTGCTACTGGTTCTGTGGGTGTAGTTTGATGGGTGTGGTTCAGGGGTGGGTTCTAATTTTTTTTACTACCGGTTCTGTGGGTGTGGCTTATTTTGTGGGTGTGGCTTGGAGGTCATGTGACTAGGTGGGCGTGGCTAGCTGGTCAGAGTCATTTCTGGAAGGTCCTCGCACTTACGACCAGTCCTCGCACTTATGACCTGACTCATTTGTTTGCTTTTAACACTGATCAGCTGTAGGACGGCCCTTTGAAGCCCCGCAAGAGTTTAAACAGTTTTTTTCCCTCTAGTCATCAGCTGGGACTCAGGAGGCAGCAATAGATTGGGGGGTGGGACCAAATAAAAGGTAAGAATAACGTGGGGGGGGCGGGGGGAGAAACTGGTTCGGTGACGTCATATCGTCAATGCTACCGGCTCTGCCGAACCGGACCGAACCGGGAGGAACCCACCACTGGTGTGGCTTGGTGGGCATGGCAGGGGAAGGATACTGTAAAATCTCCATTTCCTCCCGATCAGCTGGGACTTGGGAGGCAGAGAATAGATAGGGGTGGGGCCAGTTAGAATTTTTACTACCAGTTCTCCGAACTACTCAAAATTTCCGCTACCGGTTCTCCAGAACTGGTCAGAAACTGCTGAAACCCACCTCTGCTCCAGTCCCCTCATCATCTTGGTTGCTCTTCTCTGCACTCTTTCTAGAGTCTCAATATCTTTTTTTATAGTGTGGTGACCAAAACTGGATGCAGTACTCTAGGTGTGGTCTTACTAGGGCTTTATAGAGTGGTGTTAGTACCTCACTTGATCTTGATTGTATCCCTCTGTTTATGCAATTTAGGACTGCATTGGCTTCTATGGCTTTGCCACACATTGCTGACTCATATTTAGCTGTTTGTCCACTAAGATTCCAAGATCCCTCTCACAGTTACTGTTATTAAGCCTGGTTTCACCCAGTCTGTATGTGTACTTTTGGTTTTTCTTGCCTAAGTGTAAGACTTTACTTTTCTCTACACTGAATTTCAATTTAGATAGGGCCCAGTAATTTGAGGGGCTGTCACAGAGAGGAAAGGGGTCAAATTATTTTCCAAAGCACCAGAGGGCAGGACAAGAAACAATGGATGGAAGCTAACCAAGGAGAGAAGCAATCAGGAATTTTTTTAAAAAAATTTGATTTATATGCCGCCCTTCTCCGGAGACTCAGGGCGGCTTACAATGCGTTAAGCAATAGCCTTCATACTTTTGTATATTTTATACAAAGTCAGCTTATTGCCCCCACAAACTGGGTCCTCAATTTACCTACCTTAGAAAGGATGGAAGGCTGAGTCGACCTTGAGCCTGGCGGGATTCGAACCTGCAGTAATTGCAGACAGCTGGTGTTAAATTACAGTGCCTTGTCTTGTTGGGAAACTTCCTAACACTAAGAACAATTAACCAGTGGAACAGCTTGCCCCCAGAAGTTGTGGATGCTCCATCACTGGGGTTTTTTAAGAAGAATCTGGACAGTCACTTGTCTAGAATAGTACAGGTTCTCCTGCTTGAGCAGGGGGTTGGACTAGAAGACCTCCAAGGTCCCTTCCAGTTCTGTGATTCTATGATTTTTTTCCTCTTCCACAATAAAAAAAAAGCAAAAAACCCCGGGCTGGTTCTCCAGCTTACTGAAGCTGCACGTTATTGAGTCTCAAACCAATTATTTACAGCTCTATTCTGATTGAAAACAAAGAAAGAAATCTCGTCCAAGGTGATTGTGGGTTTTTGTGGGGTTTTTTTTTGGAGGTGTGGGGAACAAGGATTTCCCTTTTAGCCAGAGGTAAATGAAAGAGGATCTCACAAGTGATGAGTTTTGCAAATTGGAACAATACATCTGGAGAAGTCTATCCATTTCTGAGCAACAGGTAGTCCTCGAGTTACGAGCACAATTGGGCCCAAAATTTCTGTTGCTAAGCGAGACATTTGTTCAGTGAGTTTTGTCTCGTTTTACCACCTTTCCTGCCACAGTTGTTAAGTGAATCACTGCGGTTGACAAGTTAGTAATAAGGTTGTTAAGTGAATCTGGATTCCCCATTGGTCAAAAGTTCACAAAAGGGGATCACGTGACCCCCAGGACACCACAACCATCATAAATACATGTCAGTTGCCAAGTGTCCAAAATCATGATTATATGGCCACAGGGTCATAAGTGTGAAAAATGATCACAAATCTTTGAACCGTTACTGTCAGAGTGCGCTCAGTGTGACTATATGAGACAACCCGGGAGCAAATACAGTAAACAGAGGTTTGTATTTAAATACCGGTTTTATCTACAAAGAATATATACATACACATACTTTAGTCAGACCTCAAACAAACAGCAATCAGCAATTACAGCATGGAAGCACACACGGAGAGAGAGATACGCCCCAATAGGGCCTCTTCTAATAAGGCTCTTAAAGTGATAACAGCCCCAAAACCTTGCTGACTCATTCCCAGCATTACATCATCGTAGCAGCTGGTCAGCTCTTAAATCATTACCCTGACAGTTACTAAAGGAACTGTTGTTAAACAGATGATGATTACCTGTATTCTGTTGTGATAGGGCTGGCTGTCGTTACAGAGTCTCTGCCCTCCATCAACTTGTAAGAATGTTCTTTGTTCTTTGCACAATCAGAAATTAACCCTTTCCTGTTACCTTCCACCACTCTGTGGGTGTGGCTTGGTGGGCGTGGCATGGCTTGGTGGGCGTGGCAGGGGAAGGATACTGTAAAATCTCCATTCCCACCCCACTCCAGGGGAAGGTTACTGCAAAATCCCCATTTCCTCCCGATCAGCTGAGACTTGGGAGGTAGAGAATAGATGGGGGCGGGGAGTAGTTCTCCAAACTACTCAAAATTTCCACTGCCGGTTCTTCAGAACTGGTCAGAACCTGCTGAAACCCATCTCTGGTTAGGAGCCTGGGTGTGTGGGGGTGTTCCTTCATGCTACCCTCCCAAGCTCCGTTTTTGCTGGCAGAGGGCTGCAGGAGGCCTTTCTGGCTGAAAACGGGGTGCGGGGAAGGGGCTGCATGCAGAGGCACTACGGGCTGGTCCCTTGCTATTTCCAGGCCACCCCCACGGGCCAGATTCAGCCCACAGGCCTTGAGTTTGACACCCCTGGATTAAATGGTTTACATTTACATTTTGGTCACCACACTATAAAAAAGATGTTGAGATTCTAGAAAAAGTGCAGAGGAGAGCAACCAGGATGATGAGGGGACTGGAGGCTAAAACACCGTATTACGGTGGTTCTCATCCTACCTCTTTGACAGGTCGCAGTCAGTGTTGACAGGTGGACAGAGATCGACCTCGAGGCCCCTTACTTGCGGGGTGCCACAGGGGTTGGTCCTCTCGCCTCTCCTGTTCAACATTTATGTGAAGCCGTTGGGAGAGATCATCCGTGGTTTGGGGTGCGATGTCATCTGTACGCTGATGACACTCAGCTGTACATCTCCACCACAAACCACCCCAATGATGCCCTTGAAGTGATGTCCCGGTGCCTTGAGGCCATACGGGTCTGGATGGGGAGAAACAGGCTTCGACTCAACCCTTCCAAGACTGAGTGGCTGTGGCTGCCGGCGTCCTGGTACAGCCAGTTAGTCCCATCACTAACTATTGGGGACGAGTCATTGACCCCTGCAGAGAAAGCTCGCAATTTAGGCATCCTCCTGGATGCATGACTGTCTTTAGAAGATCATATAACAGCCGTGGCCAGAGGAGCTTTCTATCAGGTTCGCCTGATTCGCCAATTGCGTCCTTTTCTAGACCGGGACTCATTACACACAGTCACTCAAGCCCTCGTCATTTTCCGACTTGACTACTGCAATGCTCTCTACATGGGGCTCCCCTTGAAGTGCACCCGGAAACTCCAACTGGTCCAGAATGCGGCCGCGTGAGTAATTATGGGAGCAACATGGCGCTCACATGTAACACCTCTTCTACGCGAGCTGCACTGGCTTCCGGTGGCCTTCCGAGTGCGCTTCAAGGTGTTGGTTCTTACCTTTAAAGTGCTCCATGGCTTAGGACCTGAGTACTTACGAGACCACCTGCTGCAACCGATAACCTCGCACCAACCAATACGCTCTCACAGAGTAGGCCTACTCATAGTACCATCATTAAAACAATGTCGTCTAGTAGTTCCAAGGGAGAGAGGCTTCTCTGTGGGGGCACCTACTCTTTGGAACAAAATACCCCCTGGAATACGAATAATCCCAGATCTTCTCACTTTCCGATGTGCCCTGAAGACCTTTCTGTTTCAACAAGCAGGGCTAGCATAAACATCTAAATTCTATGCCAAGGCCTTAGCAGATACACCAAGTTGACTCAATTTATTATTTACTGTTTATTAAAAAAAAAATTATTATATGTATATGAAATCTTATTCTGTTCAACGCCCTGAGTCCTTCGGGAGAAGGGCGGTATAGAAATTCAATAAATAATAGTAATAGTAATAGTAATAGTAATAGTAATAATAATAATAATAATAATAATAATAATAATAATAATAATAATAATAATAAAAAAAAAAAACATACGAAGAACGGCTGCAGGAACTGGGCATGGCTAGTCTAGTGAAGAGAAGGACCAGGGGAGACAGGACAGCAGTCTTCCAATACTTGAGGGGCTGCCACAGAGAGGAGGGGGTCAAGCTATTTTTCAAAGCACCTGAAGGCCAGACAAGGAATAATGGATGGAAACAGATCAAGGAGAGATTCAACCTGGAAGTGAAGAGAAACTTTCTGATAGTGAGAAATAATCAACCCATGGAACAGAAGTTGCCTTCAGAAGTTGTGGGAGCTTCATCACGTGAGACTTTCAAGAAAAGATTGGATTGCCCTCTGTCAGAAATGGTGTAGGGTCTCCTGCTTGGATGTCGGGGTTGGACTAGATGACCTCCAAGGTCCCTTCCAACTCTGTTAATCTGTTAACATCTAAGAGAGCATGCTCAGGCGACAGAAACCCTGCTTCCTGCCACTAGCGTTTTCAAAGGAATGTGCTTTCGTTGGGTAAAACCGCCGTCTGGTTTTTGCCTCCCTTGAGGATTTTTAAATGTTTTGCAATCAAGTTTCGATATCAGCGTATTGCGCACGCGGGTTGTTGCCTCTCTGCTTTGCTTTTGATTGCTCTCCTCCGAATCGTTGTAGTAAGTTACCCATCAGAGGTTTGTAAATATCTCCAAGGGGAGTTAGAACAAAGTCCCTCAAACCTCATCTGAAAAGGGAAGGAATGGAAAGAAAAAAAAGAATTTTCAGCCCCATTTTGTTTGTCCTCCGTGCAAAGTTGCTGGCAGGATAAAATGCATCTGGCTATCTTTCTGGGAAAATAGAATGTAAAATGGAATTTTGTCATCAGCACCACTAATTTTCTTAAGAGGGAATCCCAAATATAAAGCAATGTTTGTTAGGTTAGCAAGTGATGGAGGATGACAGACTGTGAAGTGACATTCCTATGGTACAGGCAGCAGGGGTGAAATGTAAAATTTGTTAACTACCAGTTCTGTGGGCGTGGCTTGGTGGGGGTGGGGTAATGTGACTGGGTGGGTGTGGCCAATTTTTTTTTAAAAAAAACTTTTCAAAGCATTTTTTCTAATGCTTTGAAAAGCCTCTCTGCCAATCAGGCAACTCAGCTGGGCTCGTCAGAGATTTTTCAAAGCATTTTTTTAACCACCTCTTCGGCCAAGAGGTTGTAGAAAAAAATGCTTTGAAAAGCCTCTGATGATCCCAGCTGAGCCGCGCGATCATCAGAGGCTTTTTTTTTTTTTACTTTTAAAAACCTTTTTTCGTTGGAAGAGGTTGTAGAAAAAATGCTTTTAAAAGTAAAAAAAAGAAAAGCCTCTGATGATCGTGCGGCTCAGCTGGGCATGGGGGATTTTTGCTACCGGTTCTCCAAACCACCTGCCACCATCGCTACCGGATCGGGCGATCCAGTCAGAACCGGGAGCATTTCACCCCTGATAGGCAGTCCTCAACTTACAACAGCTCATTTAGTGACCGTTCGGCACCGAAAAAAGTGACTAATGGCCATTTTTCACAGTTACGACCATTGCAGCATCTCCATGGTCACATAATTAGATACTTGACAATTGTCGATCCCCTTTTGCGATCCCCTTTTGTGACCTTCTGATAAGCAGAGTCAATGGGGAGGCCCGATTCACTTAACAACCAGGTTACTAATTACTGCAGTGATTCACTTAACAACTGTGGCAAGAAAAGGCGTAAAATGGGGCAAAACTCACTTAAATAGCAACATAACTTGTGGGCTCAATTGTTGTAAATTGAGGATTACCTATATTATTTTCCCCTGACAAGATACTGGTAGTCCTTGACTTACAACCATTTGTTTAGTGACCATTCAAATGACACTGAAAAAAGTGACATTACCGTTTCTCATGCTTATGACCATCCCCGTAGTCACGTGATGAAAATTTGGATGCTTGGCAACTGACTCTTACAGGTAGTCCTCGAATTATGACCACAACGGAGTCCCAAATTTTTGTTGCTAAGCAAGAGAGTTGTTAAGTGAATTTTGCCCCATTTTACGACCTTTCTCACCACCGTTGGTAAGTGAATCACTGGAGTTGTTAAGTTAGTAACCCGGTTGTTAAGTGGATCTGGCTTCCCCATTGACTTACTTTGAGAAGCAGTTCAATGAGGAAGCCAGATTCATTTAACAACCATTCTATTAACTTAACGAGTTCACTTGTGGCAAGAAAGGTCATAAAATGCGGCAAAATTCATTTAATAGAATAGAATAGCAGAGTTGGAAGGGGCCTTGGAGGTCTTCTAGTCCAACTCCCTGCTTTGGCAGGAAACCCTACACCACTTCAGACAAATGGTTATCCAACATCTTCTTAAAAGCTTCCACTGTTGGAACATTCGCAACTTCTGGAGGCAAGTTGTCCCACTTATTAATTGTTCTGTCAGGAAATTTCTCCTTCTCTCCTTGCTTAGTTTCCACCCATTGCTTCTTGTCCTGCCTTCAGGTGCTTTGGAGAATAGCTTGCCTCCCTCTTCTTTGTGGCAGCCCCTCAAATATTGGAAGACTGCTATCATGTCACCCCTAGTCCTTCTTTTCATCAAACTAGACATACCCAGTTCCTGCAACCGTTCTTCATATGTTTTAGTCTCCAGTCCCCTAATCCTCTTTGTTGCTCTTCTCTGCACTCTTTCTAGAGTTTCAACATCTTTTTTACATCATGGCGACCAAAACTGAATGGCAATATTCCAAGTGTGGCCTTACCAAGGCCTTATAAAGTGGTATTAACACTTCAGGTGATCTTGATTCTATCCTTCTGTTGATGCAGCCTAGAACTGTGTTTGCTTTTTTGGCAGCTGCTGCACACGGCTGGCTCATATCAGTGGTGGGTTCCTCCCGGTTCGGTCCGGTTCGACTGAGCCGGTAGCGGTGATGATATGACGTCACTGAACCGGTTCTCCCCCCCGCCCCCCCCCCACCCCCCCACCCACGTTATTCTTATCTTTTATTTGGTCCCACCCCCAATCTATTGCTGCCTCCTGAGTCCCAGCTGATGACTAGAGGGAAAAAAAACTGTTTAAACTCTTGCCGCGGGGCTTCAAAGGGCTGCCCTACAGCTGATCAGTGTTAAAAGCAAACAAATGAGTCGGGTCGTAAATGCGAGGACTGGTCGTAAGTGCGAGGACCTTCCAGAAATGACTCTGACCAGCTAGCCACGCCCACCTAGTCACATGACCTCCAAGCCACACCCACAAAATAAGCCACGCCCACAGAACCGGTAGTAAAAAAATTTAGAACCCACCCCTGGCTCAGATCTAAATGGTTGTCTACTAGGACTCCAAGATCCCTCTCACAGTTACTACTATTGAGCAAGGTACTACATATACTGTATCTGTGCACTTTTAAGAAATGTCGCACTTAGCAACAGAAATGTGGGGCTCGGTTGTGGTAATATGTAATCCTTGATTTATGACCACAATTGGAACCAAAATTTCTGTTGTTAAACAAGGTGACTGTTAAGTGAGAAGGAGAAAAGAAAAAGAGGAGGAGGAGGAGGAAGAGGAGGAGGAGAGCAATAGCAATGGAATCATAACATATCGTTTATAAGTTTGCACAGAAAAAATGTAGCTGTGTAAAAACTCTTAAAAGCACCCACCTGCATCCACATAAGAAAGGACCATTGGGGAAATTTGTGATTAAAAAAAGGGAATTTAGCGGATTTATATCAATGGCGACATACTTCCAAGAAAGGGATGGATTTTATATATGAGGAAACAGCAAATAAAATAGATGCAGGATATTTTTTTCCTTTAAGGGTTTTTTTTTCTTTTAAAAAAATAGTCAATTAAACTTACAGTAGGTAACAAACCAGTCTCTGAATTCCTAAAAGCTGGTTTAGGCTAACCAATTCAGGGGTGAAATGCTACCGGTTCGCAACGGTTCAGACGTTCGGGAAGTAATCTGTTTTTTACCTTCTGCGCATGCACAGAAGACTTTGCACATGCGCAGAGGGTCAAAAACGTGTGTGCGGTGCGCGCACTTCCTAACCAGTAGGGAAGGTAAGTAGATTTCACCCCTGAACCAATTGCACCTAAATTGTTAACTGATTGAGTTGGCCAACCAGCTTGTCCCAAAGATGATTGGATGCTACACAGGTGAACCCCAAACTCTGCACGAATATTGCTGCTTCCCAGAATATTTTTGTTTTCTTCTTAGCTTTGGGGAATTTCAAGGATTGTGTCCCTTATCCCTGTGCCACATTTAAATGTTAAATTGACCCATCCTAAAGATACATAAAGCAACAAACGAACTCCCTTTTTACGACTCTGTAATCCTTTAATTCAGGGTGGAGTCTATGCGACTGGATGGAGCTAAGCATTTACTGCCCGGATGCCCTTCCTGATGCCTACATGGAGTTCACAGCAGATACCTTTCCTTTGAGTCTTAGGAGAGAAACATCTGCAACGAACAAACATCGGGAGCTATTTCTTCTGTTACAAGGGGACACAGCCGTTCAATCCTGGCTGAATCTGAACAAGAGATGATGGTGTTCTTTGTATGCCGTGGGCCCCATCAAGAGGACACTGGAAGGTGGAATAAATTTCACGGCGAACAACGCCGATGAACTCTGCCTATTACCCGGCATAATAAAATAATGGAAATAACTGCAAAGGCTGGGGTGAAGAATGCAAGCTATCGATGCAAATAAAATCAACTCGGTGCAACCTCTACATGCGTGTAAATCTTAAGAGTCCGCTTCCTTTAAACACCGTGAGGACATAGACAATGTCGTTCCTATGTACGTACACATGGGAGCACAAATATACACCAACAAACCTTAGAACCAAGGGGGAAGGGGGAAAAAAACCCCCCAACCCCATAAGAGTGAAATGCATATCTCCAGTTTCTTACCCCTTCTTTATTGTAAAGGCATCAGCAGCTGCCAGACCAAATTACCGTTCATCTAAGCATTGTTGTGGAAATTTTCATGGGATTTGCAGTAATTATATGACAAAATGCTTGCAAATCTTACTCGTTGCTGAATAGAAACACACGGGGTCAAAGTCTGAACAGGTTCGGCTGGATAATTTGTAAACGTCAATCAACCCCACAAACCACTGGAGGTGTACAGGCATAAGTAAGTAGTGGGGGAAATAAAAAAAACAAAACAATGGGTAGGAACACAACAAAAGCTTTTCAATGCAATTTCCATCCCCCTTCCTCTCCTGTTTGCCAGTATGTGATATATAAAATAGAGGTGTGTGTATGTATTTATATTTAAAAAAAAACCATTGTATATGCCTTCAAAGGGTTAGAGGTGCTTGCGTTAACAAAATAAGGAAAAATGCAAAAGCAGGATCACCCTCCACCAAGGTGAGACAGAAATATATTTAATATATTTGTCCTAGAAGAGAATGAAAAGTGAGAGAGGGAGAGACAGAGAGAGAGAGAGAGACAGAGAGAGTGACAGAGAGGGAGACAGAGATGGGGGAGAGAGAGAGAGGGAGAGACAGAGACAGAGAGAGAGAGAGAGAGAAAGAGAGAGAGAATATATATATATATAAAAAAAAGAAGGAAGAACAGCCCAGTTTAAATAAAACTGGGAAAGATTAAATTAACTGATACATGCAATTCGCCAAGGGTAGATCGTTTTGCTCTGCAATAAATATAGGCCCCTATCTTCCCTCTTCCCGAGCCCAGCCAGGAGAGCAAAACAAAATTAAAAGATATAACAATAAAAATTATAAATGCATTGCGGCCCCAGAGAGCAGGAGTCTATAATGAAAGGCTGGAAGAGACGCCGAGGATGCTATCGGTATGGATCGTAAATAAACAGAAGCAGGGAAGATGAGGGGGTTTGCTCCCACGCTGCACACAGAGGGAAATAAAATAAAATAAAAATTGGGGGGGTGAGGTCTGGAGAAGGCATCGCGCACGTAAAGGACAGGACCGAAAAGCCAATTCTGAAACGTGTTTCCAGAAAAAAAAAAAAAACAGCTTCCAAAATGGCATAGCATTGAAACTTGCAAACAAGGACTGGCCTCCCAGGAATACGCCGTCGGGACCACTATGTACGGGGGGAGCATTTCTTCCACCCAACGGTTATTTCAAATGCAATTGCTTAGAGGAGATCCCAGGTGGGTATATCGTGAATCCAGAGAAACTGCTCGCCCCACTCCACTCGCCCAGCCCCTCCGGCGTTTCAGAGCCTGCTGTCAACCCTGAAGCTGGCTTAACTGTGGCCATTTTCTCCTTATAGGTTTCCTTTAAGGAGGTTTCGCTTCGCGGCTGACACAGTTAGGTGGGGCCGCGTGGACAATTGTTTCAACTCCTACCCTCAAAAACGATAAAAGCACTGCACGCCAGAACGACTAGACATAAGAACAGTTTTTTTCCGAACGCCATCACTCTGCTAAAGAAATAATTCCCTCAACACTGTCAAACTATTCACTAAGTCTGCACTACTATTACTATTTCTCTTCTCATCGTTCCTATCACCCATCTCCTCCCACTTATGACTGTATGACTGTAACCTTGTTGCTTGTATCCTTACGATTTATATTGATCGTTTCCTAGTATGATTTGATCGCTTATTTGTACCCTATGACTATCATTAAGTGTTGTACTTTATGATTCTTGACAAATGTATCTTGTCTTTTATGTACACTGAGAGCGTATGCACCAAGACAAATTCCTTGTGTGTCCAATCACACCTGGCCAATAAAAAATTCTATTCTATTCTATTCTATTCTATTCTATTCTATTCTATTCTATTCTATTCTATTCTATTCTATTCTATTCTATAGATAGCTGGGGTTTGTAGTCTAAATAAAATTCTTTCCCCTGGGAATCAAGGACGTTTGTGCAGGTGTTCGAGAGGTGGAGACTGAGGTCACCTAGCAACTGGACTACATTCTGATTGGACCGTGTGAGTGGAGACTCTGGGATGGGGGAAAGTGACAAAGTTTTACTTTTAATAGGATCTAAAACCGGCGGGAACTTAAGAGCTGGTTTTCCACCAAGTCTGTGCCAATTTGGTATGTCCCAATAAAATGTTCTTTGAGGAATTTGCCTGCCTCTGAGTTCTCATTGTTGGGGTGTATTACTTGGAACCTTGACACCCTGCATTGTATGAATAGGAAGGAAGGGGAGCCTGGAAGGATTTTATTCTCGGGGGCCCACATTTCAGAAAGTTGCAGGAATTGGGTATGTCTAATTTAATGAAGAGAAAGGGGTGAAAATTTAGGTGCGTCTTATACACCGAATGTAGCCCCGCCCACCCACTGGCCCCCACCCTTTGGCCTCTGCCTCCCAGCATTTTACCTCCTTGCAGCAAGCAGCAAGAAGAAACAGCTCCTTTCAGCTTCAGCACAGTCTAATTAGCACAAGTTGATTGGATCGGCCTCCCGACTCTCAGCTGTTTTGCTCTCAGTTGTTTTGCAGGGGCCTCTGCTGCTTGCTGCAAGGAGGTAAATTGCCGGAGCAGATTTTTTTTTCTTGTGCTAATCAAGCTATGCTGAAAACGAAACTGAAAGTAAAGCAGGCTGTTTGCTGCAACAAGGCAAAATTGCTGGGAGGCAGAGGCAGATTTCTTTTTCTTGTTTTCCTCACCAAAAAAGGTAAGTGCATCTTATACTCTGAAAAATATGATAAGTTGACCCCCTCTTCTTTGTGGCAGCCCCTCAAATATTGGAAGACTGCTATCATGTCACCCCTAGTCCTTCTCTTCATTAAATTAGACATGCCCAGTTCCTACAACTGAACAATAACAACAGCTATAGGGTACCGGGCTCAATAGTAGTAACTGTGAGAGGGATCTTGGAGTCTTAGTGGACAACCATTTAAATATGAGCCAGCCGTGTGCAGCAGCTGCCAAAAAAGCCAACACAGTTCTGGGCTGCATTAACAGAGGGATAGAATCAAGATCACGTGAAGTGTTAATACCACTTTATAAGGCCTTGGTAAGGCCACACTTGGAATACGACATCCAGTTTTGGTCGCCACGATGTAAAAAAGATGTGGAGACTCTAGAAAGAGTGCAGAGAAGAGCAACAAAGATGATTAGGGGACTGGAAGCTAAAACATATGAAGAACGGTTGCAGGAACTGGGTATGTCTAGTTTAATGACAAGAAGGACTAGGAGTGACATGATAGAAATGTTCCAATATCTCAGGGGCTGCCACAAAGAAGAGGGAGTCAAGCTATTCTCCAAAGCACCTGAGGGCAGGACAAGAAGCAATGGGTGGAAATTAATTAAGGAGAGAAGCAACTTAGAACTAAGCAGAAATTTCCTTTAAAAAGGCCAAAAGTTAATCAGTGGAACAACTTGCCTCCAGAAGTTGTGGGTGCTTCAACACTGGAGGCTTTTAAGGAGAGATTGGACAATGTTTTATCTGCAGGGTTTCTTGCCCGAGCAGGGGGTTGGACTAGAAGACCTCCAAGGTCCCTTCCTGCTCTATTCTGATTGATTGTTTGTACCACGTTGAAAACGTTATCTGCTGATTGTCTATTGTCAGCGGGTCCTCCATTTCTTCAAAAGTTGCAGCTGGTCGCTATCTTCTTTTAGTGATGCCCTGGCCTTGAGTGCCTTCTCTTCCTGCTTGGTCTTGGGTGAAGAAGCGATTTTGCTCCACCGATGCATTCTTTCTAGCATTGCAAATGATGCTCTGGCAGACTATTTATATTGCAGAAGAGCGCTATCCACGGGCAATGCTTAGACATCAAGTCTCGCCGATTTTTCTCCTTTTTTTCTCCGATCAAGTATAAAAACATGTTCATTTTACAGTCTCCTTTTTATCTCCTTTTGCAATGGGCACATAGAAATTGAGTTCATTTTTTCTAGGCCATCGTGCTTGCAAATTCAAGAGATGGCTCAGCCATTATCTCCCTCCTTTCCTTTCCTTTCCTTTCCTTTCCTTTCCTTTCCTTTCCTTTCCTTTCCTTTCCTTTCCTTTCCTTTCCTTTCCTTTCCTTTCCTTTCCTTTCCTTCTTTCTTATCCTTCCCTCCCCTCTTCCTCCCTTCCTCCCTTTCTTCCTCTACTTCCTCCCTTCCTCCCTCTACTTCCTTCCTTCCTCTATTTCCTTCCTTCTTTTCTTCCATTTCCTCCCTCCCTTCCTCCCTCTCTTCCTCTTTTTAGTTACTTCTTTCCTTCCATTTCCTCCCTTCCTCTTTCTAGTTTCTTCCTTCTTTCCTCTAATTCCTTCCTTCCTCTATTTCCTTCCTCCTTCTATTTCCTCCCTCCCCCTCCTTCCCCTCGCCCTTCCTCCCTCCCTTCCTGTAGTTCTATCCAGGATCTACATACTATTAAAAGATAAAATTCACAATTCAAGGTTGCAACTAGGGAACCCACTTCTTGGATGGGTGTTTACTTTCCAGAAAAGTTAAGATGGCAGCCCACGCCCAACCCCGCTCTCCTGGATGAAGCTTCTCGAATCAGGGGTCTTCAGAAGGACCATCCCAACTGATTTAAATAACAGGGCTGGGTCACAGCAGGGAAGCGTCCTGCAGATCATCAAACTGTTTTATCATCTCCATCTTTATTTCAAACTCTGTCTGGGAAGACCCCGGAAACCAGGGGGCAGATTCTTGCAGCGCTCCACTCACCAAACAAGTGTTCAAGATTTGTACTTTAGGATTGAACAAGAAATACGTGGATACTCCCATCCCTTTCCTCCAAGCTCTTCTTCCTCTTGATTATCATTTCTCTGCAGGGACTTAATGACCTGTTTGTGGCCAAGATTTTGCACTTAAGCAAAAAAAATAGTTAATGAGTCCCATCCTGAGTCGCAGGGAATGCTATTTTCCCCAGGTTAGCTATTTGCATTAAGTTCATTTTGTTCATTCTATCTATCTATCTATCTATCTATCTATCTATCTATCTATCTATCTATCTATCTATCTATCATCTATCTCAGTATATATGTGTGTGTGTGTGTGTGTGTGTGTGTGTGTGTATATATATATATATATATATATATATGTCTTTGGTTATTCGGGTCTTCTCCCACGTAAAATTGGAAGTGTCTCGGCGACGTTTCGACGAAGTCTCATTCGTCATCTTCAGGCTGGTGTTCTCGGCTTCGTGCTTCCAGGAGCTCCTGGAAGCACGAAGCCGAGAACACCAGCCTGAAGATGACGAATGAGACTTCGTCGAAACGTCGCCGAGACACTTCCAATTTTACGTGGGAGAAGACCCGAATAACCAAAGACCTACAATACAAACACCCGCGAAAACCTGAGAAAACATATATATATATATATATATATATATATATATATATATATATATATATATATATATATATATATATATATATATAATATATATATATATATATATATATATATATTATAATCCTACGAATAAAAGAAATATATATATATATATATTTATGTAAGTTTTCAACGGGTATATATGTGTGTACAGTTAATATCTCGGGTTTCTTCCCATGTAATTGTAAACATATCCTTAAAAGGGTAGTAGCGACGTTTCGACGAAATCACATTCATCATCTTCTGGCTGAAGTTCTCGGTTTGGTTCTTATGGGCAAACTGTGTGATCGTAACTGATGTTTTTCTATGAAAAGAGGCACCAAAGAATACACCGTTCAAAGTGACCGTTCAAAGTTACAATGGCACTGGAAAAAGTGTTTCACACTTATGACTGTTGCAGCATTCCCCATGGTCGCGTGATCAAAACTCGGCTGCTTGGCAAGTGACTCACATTGATGACGGTTGCAGCGTCATGCGATCCTTTCTTGTAACCCTTTGGACAAGCCAAGTCAACGGGGAAGTCAGATTCACTTAACGACCGAATTACTCACTGAATGACTGCAACGATTCGCTTAACAACGGTGGTGAAAGAGTTTGTAAAATGAAGCAAACCTTCACTTTACAACTGCCTTTGCTAATTTTTGTGCTCAACATTAGGGTTGTAAGTCGAGGATTACCTGTCTGTTGCAAAGTATTCCTGTTTATAGACCGAGATCGATTGCAATCCAGCCACTCTTTCCCGAGGTCTCTAGCAGATGGTGTTAGATCATCCCATCAAGAATGCAAAAAACCTTTTGACTTTCATCTAAATACTCCCCAAATGCACAGTTTGACTTGTCCCATTGGGAGCAAAACACAACCACTCGTGTTGTTGTTGCTTCAACAAAATAGGATGCTTAACAGAAAACTACTGGGACAGAGATAAAATATTGAGTTTCTAATGTTGGGGAACTCAGCCATTCCACCAATGGAAAATTTACTCATCCCCCAGCTCTCTGCCTAGCAGCACAGGTTTTCACCTGCAAGGAGGTGTGTGTGTGTGTGTATGTGTGTGTGTGTTTACTTGAGAACATGCAACACATAGGATTAAGTAGGTAAAGAAACTGTCAGAGAGGGGCATTTCTACAGGGGAAAGAATTAAGATGGTGCTGCATGCGTTGGTCGTTGCATGACAAGGTTCTTTCTTTCTTTCTTTCTTTCTTTCTTTCTTTCTTTCTTTCTTTCTTTCTTTCTTTCTTTCTTTCTTCCTTTCTTTCTCTCTCTCTTTCTTTTCCCTCCTTCCTTCCACCTTTCTTTTTCTACAGTTTTCTTTCCTTCCTTCCTTCTTTCTTTCTTTTTCTTTCTCTCACTCTCTCTCTCCTTCCTTCTCCCACCCTCTTTCTTTCTTTCTTTCTTTCTTTCTTTCTTTCTTTCTTTCTTTCTTTCTTTCTTTCTCTCTCTCTCTCTTTCTTTTTCCTTCCACCTTTCTTTTTTCTACAGTTTTCTTTCTTTCTTTCTTTCTTTCTTTCTTTCTTTCTTTCTTTCTTTCTTTCTTTCTTTCTTTTTCTTTTTTTCTTTCTTTCTTTCTTTCTCTCCTTCCTTCTCCCACCCTTCCTTCCTTCCTTCCTTCCTTCCTTTCTTTCTTTCTTTCTTTCTTTCTTTCTTTCTTTCTTTCTTTCTTTCTTTCACTCTTTCTCCTTCCTTCTCCCCTCCCTCCCTCTCTCTTTCTTTCTTTCTCTCACTCTCTCTCCTTCCTTCTCTTTCTTTCTTTCTTTCTTTCTTTCTTTCTTTCTTTCTTTCTTTCTTTCTTTCTTTCTTTCTTTCTTTCTTTCTCTCTCTCTTTCTTTTCCCTCCTTCCTTCCACCTTTCTTTTTCTACAGTTTTCTTTCCTTCCTTCCTTCTTTCTTTCTTTTTCTTTCTCTCACTCTCTCTCTCCTTCCTTCTCCCACCCTCTTTCTTTCTTTCTTTCTCTCTTTCTTTCTTTCTTTCTTTCTTTCTCTCTCTCTCTTTCTTTTTCCTTCCACCTTTCTTTTTCTACAGTTTTCTTTCTTTCTCTTTCTTTCTTTCTTTCTTTCTTTCTTTCTTTCTTTCTTTCTTTCTTTTTCTTTTTTCTTTCTTTCTTTCTTTCTCTCCTTCCTTCTCCCACCCTTCCTTCCTTCCTTCCTTCCTTCCTTCCTTCCTTCCTTCCTTTCTTTCTTTCTTTCTTTCTTTCTTTCTTTCTTTCTTTCTTTCTTTCTTTCTCTCTTTCTCCTTCCTTCTCCCTCCCTCCCTCTCTCTTTCTTTCTTTCTCTCACTCTCTCTCCTTCCTTCTCTTTCTTTCTTTCTTTCTTTTCTTTCTTTCTTTCTTTCTTTCTTTCTTTCTTTCTTCTTCCTTCCTTCCTTCCTTCCTTCCTTCCTTCCTTCCTTTCCTTCCTTCCTTTCCTTACTTACTTACTTACTTACTTACTTACTTACTTACTTACTTAAAATGAAGGGAGACTTCATGTTAACCTCCTTGAGCTCCTGAAGAACAGTTGTGACATAAATCCAACATATGAATATTAAATAAATTAAAATCTTGATTTTGGGAACTGAGAGTACTGGATTGAGAGGCTCCCTCTTGTGGAAAAAACACTGAACCTCAGAGGCATACATGCTATGGTTCAGGCAATTTTTCTCAATCTTGGCAACTTTCAGATCTGTGGATTTCAATTCCCCCCCTCCACCCCCCCAGAATTCTTCTTGGAGTTAAATTCCACACGTCTTAAATGTTGCCACGGTTGAGAAACATTACTGTAGACTAATGTTTTTCCAACTTGATAACTCTAAGATATGTGGACTTCAACTGCCAGAATCCGGGAGTTGAAGTTCACAGATTTTAAATTTGCCAAGTTTGAAAAACAAAATACCCGGCTCAGGAATTCGTTTTCAACCATCACAGGCTGTGTCTTCCTAAATTCCTGCAATATGTAGTAGAATCATAAGACTGGAAGGGATCTTTGAAGTCTTCTAATAGTCCATCAATAGGGATGCGGTGGCTCAGTGGCTAAGACGCTGAGCTTGCCGATCGAAAGGTCGGCAGTTCAGCAGTTCGAATCCCAAAGTGCCACATCATGGGGTGAGCTCCCATTACTTGTCCCAGCTTCTGCCAACCTAGCAGTTCGAAAGCACGTAAAAAATGCACGTAGAATAATAGGGACCACCTTTGGTGGGAAGGTAACAGCGTTCCGTGCGCCTTTGCAGTTTTGTCATGCTGGCCACATAACCAGGGAGACGTCTTCAGACAGCGCTGGCTCTTCAGCTTTGAAACGGAGATGAGCACCGCCCCCCTAGAGTCGGGAACGACTAGCACATATGTGCGAGGGGAAATCTTTACCTTTTACCTTAACAGTCCATCAACAAAGGGGAGGAGTTTTCAACCAGTGATGGGATTCAAATAATTTAACAACCAGTTCTCTGCCCTAATGATTTCTTCCAACAACCAGTTCACCAAACTGCTCAGAAGGTTAACAACCGGTTCTCCCGAAGTTGAACGAACTGGCTGAACCCCATCAGTGGTTTCAACCTATTCTCCAAATCACCGGAAGGTAAGACAAGAAGCAACAGATGGAAACAAGGAGCAAATCAACCTAGAACTAAGGAGGAATTTCCTGATAGTGAGGACACTTAATCAATAGAACAACTTGCCTCTGGAAACTGTGAATTTATTTATTATTTATTTTATTAATTTTATTTCTATACCGCCCTTCTCCCGAAGGACTCAGGGCGGTGTACAGCCTAATTAAAAACACAAAGATGGACAAAATTTAAAAATAATTAAAATTATTAAATAATAGGCCCAATTTATAAAACCCCAAATTTAAAATCCCATATTTAAAACCAATTAAAATCTTTACATTGATAGCCCAGCCTGGCGGAACAACATGGTTTTGAGGGCACAGCGAAATACACGGGGATCAGAGATTTTACGCATTTCTGGGGGGAGTTCATTCCAAAGGGCAGGGGCTCCCACAGAGAAGGGCCTCCCCCTGGGTGTTGCCAGCCGACATAATTTGGCCGATGGCACCCTGAGGAGACCCTCTCTGTGGGAGCGGACTGGCCGGTGGGAGGCTACTGGTGGCAGAAGACGGTCTCGAAGGTACCCAGGTCCAATGCCATGGAGCGCTTTAAAGGTGGTAACCAACACCTTGAATCGTACCCAGAAGACCACCAGGAGCCAATGCAGCTCGCGCAGGAGGGGTGTCACGTGGGCACAACGAGTTGCGCCCATAACCACCTGCGCGGCCGCATTCTGGACCAGTTGGAGCCTCCGGGTGCTTTTCAAGGGGAGCCCCATGTAGAGAGCATTGCAGTAGTCCAGTCGGGAAGTGACAAGGGCGTGAGTGACTGTGCGCAAGGCGTCACGGTCCAGAAAGGGCCGCAACTGGCGGATCAGGCGAACCTGGAAGTTTTTAAAGAAGAGATCGGACAACTATTGGTCTGAAATGGTATAGCGTTTCCTGCCCGAGACGGGGTTGGACTAGAAGACCTCCAAGGTCCCTTCCAACTCTGTTAGTCTAAAAACATTTTTTTCTAGAGGCCCTAAACCTCTTCATCACCTGCATTTATTACTGAACAGAAGGCTACATTCCCACGAAATGTTTGTGAAAATAAAATTATCACATTTTTTTTCCTCTCCAGGTTCATGGACCCCCTGAAATCTAACCACTGTTATTCTGAGATATCATTCCAGAGAAATGGTTATCTGATCCTCTTTTGAAAACCTCCAGCGACCGAGTACTCTGGGAGACAAGCTGTTGATTAATTGTTCTTACTGTCAGGAAATCCCTCCTTAGTTCTGTAGGAAGTTAGCACCCACCTCTCTCCTAGAAAAAATGAAATATTTTAGGAAATATTTTCCCTAAAAGGGAGGCAGAAACTCAGCCCCCCCCCCCGGTCAATGGACCATTAAGGCCTGGGCCAGTCTATTCTATATAACAAAGATCTACCTCCTTCAGGCAGAGCCATAGTAGGAATTGCCCAAAGCCCTTTTGTTAAGGATATTAGTTACAATAGTTACAGAATCTTCTTACCCAACAAACAGTAGTTGGTTAGAATAACAAACTCACTCTGGTTCACAAACCACGATGGTTGCAGATCCATCAAACCGATGATTAGCAGATAACAACTCCTCTCAATGGTAGCTTATCATAGCAGCTTCATCATCAACAGCAGCAGCATATCATAGCAGCAACTGAACATGTTACAGTACCTTGCTTAAATACTCTCATAACCAGTCATTATCTAATTACAGCATGACTCAGCATTAAAGTCACATAATACATTTACAGATTAAAGTTACAGTACACTTATATTGCCTGGACAACATAGTTAGGCTCAAACCATATCCTAACACCTTTCATTACATCATCACCCAGCAAAAGTCAACCAAGCCTGGGACACAGACAACCTACAAAGTTACCCCTGCATGGCCCCATGGGAGTCTGACAACCAATCAGAACACAAGCTCAAATTCAAAAGCCCAGAGAGGGCATAAAACCCAGGCACTCTCAGCATCTCTACCCTTTTCTGCCCAGGATCTCAAGCCATGTGATTCTGTTCATCGATAAACTTCCTTTCCAAGCAACTTCCATGAATCCAGTGTCTCTTTCCCCCACTTGGAACTGAACCCAGATGGACATTTCTTCCAACAGTGCCATCATAAACATCATGATCGCTTCATGCATCTCCTTGGCTTTTCGCCGTTCATTTTCATTTTCTTCTTTGCGACTTTCTTTCCTTATTATTCTTTTATTACCTTCGTTCAAGAGGGAAGCAAACCTTGGCTCAAAAAAATAAATAAATAATGCAGGTGTTGTCGATGGCCGGGGATTTTTTGTGACTATCAGCCCCCTTAAATTTCTGGAGATTGTTAGATCGGGTGATAGAAGAGACCGGATGCAGCTCGCAAAGTAACAACAGCTCTTTATTAGAAGTTTAGTAACCCAGCAGCTGGCTCATCGGACAGCTTCCCTTTTTATAGGGAGCTGTCAGATGGCTCGGCCAATGAGCTTCAGGGTGGATAAAAATCAATGATTTTTTTTAAAAAAATCAAAAAAATCAGATTTTTTTTTATTTAAATTGGATTTTTTTATTTAAATCGGATTTTTTTTTATTTTTATCGAATTTATTTTAATAAAAAACTTTGGGGGTAAAAATCTATCGTAAGATAGTTTTCTATTTAAGATACGTAAATAATTTAGTTTATTCAGCATGAAATGGAGCTTAGTTATGTAGCATGAGGCTGTATATTCTGCAACACTGGGACTATCGGTGAGTCAACAGTGGGTCCAAGGAGTAGCAGAGATGACAGTTGCTCTTTAAAAATTATGTTTTAAATCAAGTTGATTTAAATCAAGCCTTTTTACTAGTGATTTAAATCATGATTTAAATCGTGATTTAAATCAGCTCAATTTAAATCATATCCACCCTGATGAGCTTCAAGTATTTTTCCGCCAGTTTAGCGGACCTGTGTGGAGCCTATGCTCCACTCCCATTTAATATACAACAGAGACTATTTCCCTGGTGTTTTGGGGAGTAATCCCCAGCTAAAACTCAAATTTGCATTTAAATGGAGTTTTTTTTTTCCTTCCCTCTTTTTTTTTTTAATGAGCAAACCACACGGGAGAGGAAGACTATTAATTTTATTTTATTTTTTTATCCCTGGAGTGCGAGTGTTGTTCGGTGCTCTCTCACCTCAGTTTTTTTTCCAAACCCCTTTCAGGAAAGGTGCCGGTTTACATGCTGGGGAGGGGAGAAAGGGGGAGATAAAACCAACAACTCAGGAGCATCAGAATGACAGAGCCAAGGACCCCTCATTTCAACAAATATTCTCCTTAGTAAGTTAGCACCCACCCCTCTCCTAGGAAAATTTATTTATTTATTTTATTTAATTTGTATACCGCCCTTCTCCAACAGGACTCAGGGCGGTGAACAGCCACGGTAAAACACAACATATAAAATTTAAAAGCAGTTTAAAAGACATTAAATAATTTTGGCCATCAATTTAAAACAACCCAGTTAAAACCAATTACAAATTAAAACTGAAAGGATGGGATCAAGCCAGCCCGGCTAGATGAAATAGATGTGTTTTCAGGGCCCGACGAAAAGTCCAGAGGTCTAGTATCATGCGTATCTCTGGCGGTAGGTCGTTCCAGAGGGCAGGTGCCGCCACAGAGAAGGCTCTCCCCCTGGGGGTCGCCAGCCGATATTGTCTGGCCGACTGCACCCTGAGGAGGCCCTCTCTGTGTGAGCGAACTGGCCGGTGGGAGGCTATTGGCGGCAGAAGGCGGTCTCGTAGATACCCCGGCCCTAAGCCATGGAGTGCTTTAAAGGTGGTCACCAACACCTTGAAGCGCAAATGAGATGTTTTAGGAAATATTAAAAGGGCAGAATATTTCCCCTAAAAGGGAGGCAGAAACTCAGCCCCCCCCCACTTTGTCAATGGGCCATTAAGGCCTCTTCTACATAACAAAGATCTACCTCCTTCAGGCAGAGCCATAGTAGGAATTCCCCAGAGCCCTTTCATTACATTATCACCCAGCAAGGCTCAACCAAGCCTGAGACACAGACAACCTACAAAGTTACCCCTCCATGGCCCCATGGGAGTCTGACAACCAATCAGAACACAAGCTCAAATTCAAAGCCCAACAGAGGGCATAAAACCCAGGCACTTTCAGCATCTCTGCCCTTTTCTGCCCAGGATCTCAAGCCATGTGATCCTATTCATCAATAAACCTCCTTTCCAAGCAACTTCCATGAATCCAGTGTCTTTTCCCCCCACTTGGAACTGAACCCAGATGGACATTTCTCCCCTCTTCTCTGTGACAGCCTCTCAAATTATCCCCTCAAAACAAATGATCCCTTTGCTGGATCCTGGCAACTAATTAATTAATTAGTTAACTAATTAACAATTAATTAATTAATTAATTAATTAATTAACTAATTAATAAAAGCAAGGGCAGATCTCCCAATAACTTAACACAAAATAAGGACTTGTATGACAGCCAGCTGACCACCAAGATTTTATATCAAGAAATCCTCATCACATATTGCTATACAGGTAGTCCCCAATTTATGACCTCAATTGAGCCCCAAATTTCTGTTGCTAAGGGAGACATTTGTTAAGTGGGTTTTGCTCCATTTTTACCACCTTCCTTGCCACAGTTGTTAAGTGAGTCACTGCAGCTGTTAAGTTAGGAAACCGATTGTTAAGTGAATCCGGCTTCCCCACTGACTTTGCTTGTCAGAAGGTCGCAAAACGGGGATCACGTAGCCCCGGGACACTGCAACTGTCGTAAGTGTGAGTCAGTTGCCGAGCATGTGATTTTTTGATCATGTGACCATGGAGGTGTGGCAACACTCATAAGTGTGAAAAACGATCATAACTCACTTTTTTTCAGTGCCGTCATAACTCTGGATGTTGTAACTGTGAAGATTGGCAACTGTCAAATGTCTCACTTAACAATAGAAATTTTGGGATCTATTGTGGTCGTAAGTTAAGGACTACCTCTAATGACAGCAGAGATACTGTACCCCAAAGGTTGTATCTCAGGGGCTGCCACAAAGAAGAAGGAGTCAAGGAGACATTCAACCTAGAACTAAGGAGAAATTTCCTGATAGTGAGAACGATTAACCCATGGAACAACTTGCCTCCAGAAGTTGTGGATGCTCCAACACTGGAAGTTTTTAAGAAGAGATTGGACAACCATTTGTCTGAAATGGTAGAGGATCTCCTGTTGGGCGGGGAGTTGGACTAGATCAGGGGTCAGCAACCTGCGGCTCTGGAGGCACATGTGGCTCTTTCACCCCTCTGCTGTGGCTCCCTGTCACTCAAAATATGTATCACAACCGCCAATGTGCGACACCTGCAGGCACGCGATTTATTGAGCTTTTAGACCAACCGTGGATAAATCCAAGAAAAGAAAAGTTTCAGAAGAAAACAGAACGTTTAATTCAACTACAGATGCTAGTTTTGTGGCCGCTCAAGAAATAGTCAGGCATGGGAAGGGTTTTGTGGCTCCCGGTGTTTTCTTTTCTGTAGGAAACGGATCCAAATGGCTCTTTGAGTGTTTAAGGTTGCAAAGTCTTGGACTAGATGACCTACAAGGTCCCTTCCAACTCTGTTAATCTGATAAGTGTTTGTGGTCATTTGCAGTGTCCCCAGTAGCATGACTATGATTTGCAATGGTGGTTGTTTTTTGTTTTTTTTTTGCCAGAAACCAGTTTTTACTTTGGTGCCTGGCACAAAATGCCCATCGAGTCCAATGGATTTGCTTAATGACTGCAGTGCTTGTTGAACAACTGCGGCCTTCATTTCCCGAATGGTTGTTCTGCCCCAGTTACGGATCCCAAAGAACGCAGCACACACAAAGTCCGTTCGAACCTTAGTTTACTAAATAAACCAGGTTTTTTTACAACAACGGCTGTTAATTAACTGCATTAACAGCTGCCAAGAATTCAAAGAATAATACCGAAAGTTTACTGGGGTTGGCAGAATGCCCAGAAGCAATTTGCAGGAAGCTGATAAGATAAGCAAGACAAGACACAAAGGTATGTGAACGAAGTTGTTCCCTGAAAATTGCTTCAGTCGGGGTTGCTCCTTAAATAGGCTAAGGGAGTGGCCAATTGGCACCAGTGTGTTTGCTCAATGACCATAGCACTGATTTATTTTATTAAGAACGTTCATATAATTGGGCGCGGTCACATGGGGACTCGCATAAAGACCAACACAACTATAACTTTGGTCTCAATTACAGTCGTAAGTCAAGGACAACCTTTATGCTTTTCTATTCACCGTTTACAGCATGTTATTTATTTTACTATCACGTTGCTTGTTTTTTCGCTGCAACTGATATAGGATTGATCTCCACCGCTTTACCATTAAAAATAATCAAATCCGCTCACAATTAACGCCAAGTACAATCAAGTCCATTAAAAATCCCAGCGCAATAAACAGTTAAAGAGTAAAATTGCTCAGTTGAGGATATTTATAGTTACGTACTTCTGGGTGCTACGCTTTAAAAAGGATATAGACAAATTAGGATGAATGCCGAGGGTGGAGGGAAACAGAAGAGCAATCAGAAGTGGGAAGCAAGTCATTTCAAAGTCACTTGAAAAAGTTGTGGTTTAATTTCCTTTTTTCTTCTTCTTTAAAATAGTAATAAGTAGAATTCGTCCTCGACTTACAACACTTCATTTAGAGACCATTCAGGACCTGTTCATTGGTTCTCTGGGTGGTGGCAAGGCAGCGCAGCATGTGAAACAACCACAAATTTATCAAATTTCGATCCCATCGGAGTCGCAGGCCCTGGATTTTGGAGGCATTCTGTAAGTCAGCTCATTTGGTAGTCCTCGGCTTACAACAGTGACCATTCAAAGCTACGACGTCAATGAAAAAAGTGAGTTAAGACCGTTTTTCACACTTACGACTGTGGTGGTATCTCCATGGTCATGTGATCAAAAGTTGGAGGCTTGGCAACTGGCATGAATTAATGACGGTTTGTTCTGCCCCAGCAGAATGCCCAGAAGCAATTTGCAGGCAGCTGATAAGATAAACAAGACAAGACACGAAGGTATGTGAACAAAGTTGTTCCCTGCAAATTGCTTCAGTTGGCATTCCTCCTTAAATGGGCTAAGGGAGTGGCCAATTAGCCCCAAGTCTTACTCTCGAGGAAACCTCCTCCTGAGGAGCCACCCCTGCCTTTTGGCAGCTCTGCGCACCCGTGCATCGAGAAGAGGCTCCTCCTCTTCTTCCTCTTCACTTATGGGAGCTTCTGGAGGTTCTGAAGGCCCTGGCTGAATCCCTGCCTCTGGCACCACATCTTCTCCAGCCTCCTCACTGTCTGACTCGAGTGCCAGCTGCACAGGCTGCTGGCGCAGCACCACACCAGCCTCCTCGCTGTCAGAATCAGCTACTAGCTGCACAGGCCGCTGACGGGCCACAACACTGTTGCAGTGTCCCAGGGTCATGTGATACAACCAATTACCATAAATATGAGCCAACAGTGTGTGGCAGCAGCCAAGAAAACCAATGCAATCCTAAATTGCATAAACAGAGGGATACAATCAAGATCAAGGGAGGTACTAATACCACTCTATAAAGCCTTAGTAAGACCACACCAAGAGTACTGCATCCAGTTTTGGTCACCATACTATAAAAAAAGATGTGGAGACTCTAGAAAGAGTGCAGAGAAGAGCAACCAAGATGATGAGGGGACTGGAGGCTAAAACATACGATGAACGGTTGCAGGAACTGGGCATGGCTAGACTACTGAAGAGAAGGACCAGGGGAGACATGAGAGCCGTCTTCCAATATTTGAGGGGCTGCCACAGATCCAGGTCAAGCTGTTTTTCAAAGCACCCGAAGGCCATACTAGGAATAATGGATGGAAACTGAACGAGGAGAGATTCAACCTGGAAATAAGGAGGAATTTTCTGACAGGGAGAACAATCAACCAATGGAACAGAAGTTGTCTTTGGAAGTTGTGGGAGCTTCATCCCTGGAAGCTTTCAAGAAGAGACTGGACTGCCACCTGTCAGAAATGGTGTAGGGTCTCGTGCTTGGGCGGGGGGTTGGACTAGATGACCTACAAGGTCCCTTCCAACTCTGTTAATCTGTATCTGTATGTTCTGTGTTCTAGTGATCAAAGAATTTTTGCCATCCAGATAAAGTTGCCCGAACACATTTGGTGTGTCTGCTTTTCAAAAGACTCCCATTTTACCAGCAAAGAAATACAGATACTGGTAGTCCCTGACTTACAACAGTTTGTTTAGTGACCATTCGAAGTTACAACAGCACTGAAAAAATGACAGTTTTCACACTTATGACCGTTGCAGCATCCCCGTGCTCACGTGATTTACATTCGGAGGTTTGACCACTGGTTCATATTTATGACAGTTTCAAGGTCTCGAGGGTCATGGGATCCCTTTTTGCAATCTTCTGACGAGCAACGTCAATGGGGAAACCAGATTCACTTAACAACTGGGTTACTAACTTAACAACTGCAGTGATTCACTTAAGAACTGTGGCAAGAAAAGTCGTAAAATGGGACAAAACTCACTTAACAAATTTCTCACTTAGCAACATAAATTAGAATGATAAAATAACAGAGTTGGAAGGGGCATTTGAGGTCTTCTAGTCCAACCCCTGCTTGGGCAGGAAACCCTACACCCATGATGGTGAACCTATGGCACGGGTGCCACAGGTGGCACATGGAGTCGTATCATTGGGCACGCGAGCGTTGCCATAGCTCAGCTCCAGCGCGCATGTGTGCGCCGGCCAGCTGATTTTTGGGCCTTTCAGTCCTACCAGAAGTTGGGGAATGGGCTGTTTCCGGCCTCCGGAGGGCCTCCGGGGAGATGGGGAAGGCTGTTTTCGCCCTCCCCAGGCTCCTAGAAAGCTTCTGGAGCCTGGGGAGGGTGGAAAACAGGCCTACCGGGCCCACTGTGCCATCATGTGCTAAAAGGGGGGGGGCGCATGTGCAGGGGTGGGGGCATTGAATTATGGGTGTGGGCACACATGTGGGCCACCTCGCCACGCTCCGCCCACTTTTGGCACCACGCGACAACAAAAAGGTTCGCCATCACTTCCCTACACCATTTCAGCCAAATGGTGATCCAATCTCTTCTTAAAAACTTCCAGTGTTGAAGGATTTACAACTTCTGGAGGCAAGTTATTTATTTTTTATTTGATTTGATTTGATTTTTATACCGCCCTTCTCCAACAGGACTCAGGGTGCCGAGATAAAACATACTGTAACATATAAAATTTAAAAAACAGTTTAAAAGACATTAAATAATTTTGGCCCTCAATTTAAAACAACCCAGTTAAAACCAATTTCAAATTAAAACTGAAAGGATGGGATCAAGCCAGCCCGGCCAGATGAAATAGATGTGTTTTCAGGGCCCAATGAAAAGTCCGGAGGTCTGGTATTGTGCGTATCTCTAGGGGTAGGTCGTTCCAGAGGGCAGGTGCCGCCACAGAGAAGGCTCTCCCCCTGGGGGTCGCCAGCCGACATTGTCTGGCGGACAGCACCCTGAGGAGGCCCTCTCTGTGCGAGCGTACTGGCCGGTGGGAGGCTATTGGCGGCAGAAGGCGGTCTCGTAGATACCCCGGCCCTAAGCCATGGAGCGCTTTAAAGGTGGTCACCCACACCTTGAAGCGCACCCGGAAGACCACCGGAAGCCAGTGCAGCTCGCGCAAGAGAGGTGTCACATGGGAGCGCCCCGTCACTCCCATAATCCCCCGCGCGGCCGCATTCTGGACCAACTGGAGCCTCCGGTGCACCCCAAGGGGAGCCCCAAGTTGTTCCATTGATTAATTGTTCTCACTGTCAGGAATTCTGGGCTCAGTTGTGATCGTAAGTCAAGGACTACCTGTGTTAGCATATGGGGCAATGCAATATGTTTATAGCGCATATATCCACGATGGATCCCACATCACAAATGAACAAAGATTGTTTAATAAATCATTTGGGAAGGGAAATAAACCCCTGTCTTCTAACCTCATAATTGAGGCAGAATAGCATTAATAAACAAATACTCAGCAGAAGCTCAATTAGCCAGTGACTCATGCCCCATTATCCCCATCGCTGTACTCGTAGCCCCCAGCGCATGAAACCTATCAAGAGATGCATAAATATTATTATTTCTTCTGTATTCTCCTTGTCCATGCTTACACAGCTGATGGGATGACTATTTTATAAGATAGAGAGGGAAAATATGCCCCTGATAAGGAATCTGGATTCCTCCAAATCCGTATTTTATGAAACCATATTCTTAATCTTCGTGGTGGAGACAAAAATATCACCCTTGAAAGCATGCAGACCAAGGATTCCTAAAATCAGGGAGTCCTCGAATTACGACCGCAACAGCCTAAAATTTCTGTCGCCAAGCGAGACCGTTAAGTGTGTTTTGCCCCATTTTTACGACCTTTCTTGACACGGTTGTTAAGTGAAGCACTGCAGTTGTTAAGTTAGTAACCTGGTTGTTAAGTGAATCTGGCTTCCCCATTGTCCCCATTGTCTTTGCTTGTCAGAAGTTCGTGACTCGCCGGAATGCTGCAACTGTCGTAAATATGAGTCAGTTGCCAAGCGTCTGAATTTTGATTGTGGGATCACCGGGATGCTTGCAACGGTCGTAAGTGTGGAAAATGGTCCTAAGTCACTTTTTTCGGTGCCGTTGTAACTTCGAACGGTCACTAAACGAATGGTTGCCTCAAAAAAGGTGCTTTTTTTTCCAAAAAAGTGGATTGTTTAAACATTTCAGTTGCCTTTTGAAAAAAAAGCACCTTTGAGACAAGTATGACCTGAATGACTGAGAATCTCCACAGACATTTAAATGAATGGTTGTAAGTCGAGGATTACCTGTGATTCATTTAGTGACTGTTCAAAGTTACAACGGTACTGAAAATAGTGACGTATGACCATTTTTCACACTTATGACCTTAGCAGCACCCACATGATCAGAATTCAGATGCTTGGCAACCGGTTCATACTTACGACCGTTGCTGTCCCCCAAAGTCACATGATCCCCTTTTCCGACACTGCAAAGTCAATGAGGGAAGCCAGATTCACTTCATCAGGGGGTTACTAACTTATCAAAGTGCAATGATTCGCTTAACGACGGTTAAAGGTGGCAAAATGGGGCCCCAACTCACTTAACGTACGTCTCACTTAGCCACAGAAAGGTTGGGCTCAACTGTGGCCGTAAGTCGAGGACTGCCTGTATATATTTGGTCCTGGGGGGAGAGGAGTTTCACCACTCAGACCAGATCAATCAGTGTGAACCTGTAACAGGCATGCACAGGAAAAAAATCATGACCATTACACGCTCATTTTCCCACACCATTGGTGAGTGTTTGGCAGGAAGAGTCCCTCTCCTTCCATGTAGCAAGGCAGTGAAAGATTAACAGAGTTGGAAGGGACCTTGTAGGTCATCTAGTCCAACCCCCCGCTCACGCAGGAGGCCCTACACCATTTCTGACAGATGGCAATCCAGTCTCTTCTTGAAAGCGTCCAGTGATGAAGCTCCCACAACTTCTGAAAGCAACTTCTGTTCCATGGGTTGATTGTTTCTCCCTGTCAGAAAATTTCTCCTTATTTCCAGGTTGAATCTCTCCTTGTTCAGTTTCCATCTATTATGCCTTGTCTGGGCCTTCAGGTGCTCTGTAAATGGATTTTTTTGGGGGAGGAAATTTTTTAATGATGAAAGTTCTAAAAGGAATCCAGAGATAAGTCTTAGCACTAGTGGATTATATAACAGAATAACAAAGTTTATTTGTTTGTTTATTTATTTATTTATTTATTTATTTAATTTAATTTATTTAATTTAATTTATTTTATTTTTATTTTATTTATTTATTTATTTATTTAAAATTGATTTATATGCCGCCCTTCTCCGGAGACTCAGGGCGGCTTACAATGTGTTAAGCAATAGCCTTCATCCTTTTGTATATTTATACAAAGTCAGCTTATTGCCCCCACAAACTGGGTCCTCAATTTACCTACCTTAGAAAGGATGGAAGGCTGAGTCAACCTTGAGCCTGGTGAGATTCGAACTTACAGTAATTGCAGACAGCTGGTGTTAATCACAAGGCTATCAGTCTGCTGAGCCACCAGGCCCGGTTTATTTATTTATTGATTGATTCGATTTATATGCCGCCCTTCTCCGGAGACTCAGGGCGGCTTACAATGCGTTAAGCAATAGCCTTCATACTTTTATATATACCTGCTTAGTAGGGCTTTCGGCGCCCCCCCCAAAGCGGTGTTCTTTTTTATACAAAGTCAGCTTATTGCCCCCACAAACCGGGTCCTCATTTTACCTACCTCGAAAGGATGGAAGGCTGAGTCAACCTTGAGCCTGGTGAGATTTGAACTTGCAGTAATTGCAGGCAGCTGGTGCTACTTAACAGCACTTTAGTCTGCTGCGCCACCAAGTTGGGAGGGACCTTGGAGGTCTTCTAGTCCAACCCCCTGTTCAGCCAGTAAACCTATATCATTTCAGACAAATGGTTATCTAGTCTCTTCTTGAAACCACCCCCCGGTGTTGGAGCATTCCGAAGACAACTTCTGTTCCATGGGTTGATTGTTCTCCCTGTCAGAAAATTTCTCCTTATTTCCAGGTTGTTCAGTTTCCACCCATTATTCTTTGTCTGGCCTTCGGGTGCTTTGGAAAATAGCTTGACCCCCCCCAGTCCTCTCTGTGGCAGCCCCTCAAATATTGGAAGACTGGTATCCTGTCTCCCCTGGTCCTTCTCTTCACTAGACTAGCCATGCCCAGTTCCTGCAACCGTTCATTGTGACGGAGTGGCCGAAGAAGTCAGCCCCCCCACTCTCATCCTTCCTTTCTGATCCGCCATGCCGTTCCCGTTGCTTTTGGCGGTTCCAGATGCCACTAACAATAACCGCGGCTCTTCGCGCCTTTGAAATTCATTACGAACCAGTTACATTCCTGGCCATCTTACTGCCATTCTAACGAGGTTTTCCTTTCAGATGTCACTCTGGCGTGGCATAGATTCCTCTCGCCCGCCCCGGAGAAAAAGCTACCTGTCCCCTCCAATTTTCCTGCAAGGGAACGAGACGCGTCTGAGGGGCAGAGCAAATGACCAGGCCCTGAATGACCTTTTCTCCTTCAATTTCACTGTTCTCTTCTCAGGAGAAAAAGAGGGAACATCCGGGAGGAGAAATAAATAAATAAGCCAGCCTGTCAAGCCGCCACATTAGGTGGAACTGACAACCTCATCACCGGCTTGAGCTGTTACATATACAATAGCCGTGTCACTCGGTATCAGCTCAGAGAAGAAGCTGATGAAATTACAGGCCCATCATAGGCCAGAGTGTCGTTTTCCTACCACCAACTGGGTATTTTTTTTAACGTGAAGTTTCTTCCGTCTGTTGTTTCTTCCCAAGACTGGCTGGCAACCAATGCTGTGAGAACTTAGGGCCAAAGCTTGCAAGCTGAGAAGAATAGAATGAGCTGGAAGGGACCTTCGAGGTCACCTAGTCTGACCCTCTCCTCAAGCAGGGGAGTCTATCTATACCATTCTAGACAAAATGGATGTCCAATCTCTTCTTAAAAACCTCCAGTGATGGTGCACCCACAACTTCTGGTGGCAAGCTGTTCCATGGGTTAATTTTCCGCACTGTTAGGAAGTTTCTCCTTATTTCTTGGTTGCTTCTCTCTTTGATTAGTTTCCATCCATTATTCCTTGTCTTGCCTTCTAGAGCTTTGGAAAATAAGTTGCCCCTCTCTTCTTTGTGGCAACCCCTCAAATACTGGAATTCTGCTACTCACGTCACTCCTAGTTCTTCTTTTCTCCAGGGGTTCAAGCCACTGATCTAGATCATTGATGTGGTAGTTTTACCTGTTATTTTATATATGCTTGACAAATGAACTTATGATTATGATAAGGACCAGGGGAAACAGGATAGCAGTCTTCCAATATTTGAGGGGCTGCCACAGAGAGGAGGGGGTCAAGCTGTTTTCCAAGGCACCCGAAGGCCAGACAAGGAATAATGGATGGAAACAGATCAAGGAGAGATTCAACCTGGAAATAAGGAGAGATTTTCTGACAGTGAGAACAATCAACGATCAAAGAGAGAAAGGGGGGGGTGTTTTGCCCTCAAATCATTCAGCAGGCTTTCATGCCTAAAATGGGACTAGAACTCACAGTCTCCCAGTGATTGGCCCAAAGTCACCCAGTCAGCTTTTATGCCTAAAGTGGGACTAGAAGAATTCACATTTGCCTGGCGATTGGTCCAAAGTCACTCAGCAAGCTTTCATACATAATGTGGAACTAGAACTCACCACCTCCTAGTGATTGGTCCAAAGTCACCCAAGGTCAGCTTTCAAAGCTAAGGCGGGACTAGAACTCACAGTCTCCTGGTTTCTAGCCTTAAGCACTAGGCCAAACTGGTAGAGTTATGTGTGTACGATAACTTCTCCCCTTTATTCCAGTGAGTCAGGAAACAGTTAAGGCTCCCCCTTCCTCCTAACTTTCTAAATGGTTGAACTCCTGCATGTTGTAGTTTTTGACCGCAAATCATCTTTAATAGCAGACGTCATGGGACGACTCATTACATTAAACTATTTTTCATGCTATCTCCTGTAATATCCTTTAATCCAATGCGTTTCAAATCACCTCGGGCTAAAATAAGAGACATAGCAATGTAATAGCTTAGTGTATTAGTGGGTTAATTGCCCTGTTGTGGTCTCTCTTAAGAGATCTATGGGATGGGCCTCCCGACATTAATTGTCAACGGCAAAATGAATTTAACTCCTTGAGTGACGGGCAAAGACCTGGGATGAGTTTTGTGGCTTCAAGACGGTTGAAATAGAAATAGAATAACAGAGTTGGAAGGGACCTTGGAGGTCTTCTAGTCCAACCCCCTGCCCAGGCAGGAAGCCCTACACCACTTCAGACAAATGGTTGTCCAATTTCTTCTTAAAAACTTCCAGTGTTGGAGCATTCACAACTTCTGGTGGCAAGTTGTTCCACTGATTAATTGTTCTATCTGTCAAGAAATTTCTCCTTAGTTCTAAGATGCTTCTCTCCTTGATGAGTTTCCACCCATTGCTTCTTGTTCTGCCTTCAGGTACTTCAGAGAATAGCTTGACCCCCTCTTCTTTGTGGCAGCCCCTAAGATATTGAAACAATGCTATCATGTCTCCCCTGGTCCTTCTTTTCATTAAACTAGACATACCCAGTTCCTGCAATCATTCATGTTTAAGCCTCCAGTCCCCTAATCGTCTTTGTTGCTCTTCTCTGCACTCCTTCTAGACTCTCAACATCTTTTTTACATCGTGGCGACCAAAACTGGGTGCAGTATTCCAAGTGTGGCCTTACCAAGGCCTTATAAAGTGGTATTAACTTTATAAGTTTATGATCTTGATTCTATCCCTCTGTTTATGCAGCCTAGAACTGTGTTGGCTTTTTTGGCAGCTGCTGCACATGGCTGGCTCATATTAAGCGATTATCCACTAGGACTCCAAGATCCCTCTCACAATTACCACTATTGAGTGAGGTACCACATATACTGTACCTGTGCATTTGGTTTTTCTCGCCTAAATGTAGAACCTTATTTTTTTTCACCATTGAATTTCATTTTGTTAGATAGCACCCAGTAGAAATAGAAATAGAATAACAGAGTTGGAAGGGACCTTGGAGGTCTTCTAGTCCAACCCCCTGCCCAGGCAGGAAACCCTACACCACTTCAGACAAATGGTTGTCCAATTTCTTCTTAAAAACTTCCAGTGTTGGAGCATTCACAACTTCTGGTGGCAAGTTGTTCCACTTATTAATTGTTCTAACTGTCAGTAAATTTCTCCTTAGTTCTAAATTGCTTCTCTCCTTGATGAGTTTCCACCTATTGCTTCTTGTTCTACCCTCAGGTGCTTTAGAGAATAGTTTGACAATGTTCAAGTCTGTCAAGATCCTTCTAGTTGGTGTGACTAATTTCTGTCCTGGTCCCATGGGAGCTGGGGAAAAATGGGTCTCCCAACAGAAAAAGCTCTTTCCAGGCAGGCAGTCCTCAACTTACGACCCCAACTGAGCCCCCCCCCCATTTTTGTCGCTAAATGAAACATTAAATTGAATTTCACCCCATTTAACAACCTTCCTCGCCACCGTTGTTAAGTGAATCACTGCAGTTGTTAAGTAAGAAACACGGTTGTTAAATGAATCTGGATTCCCCATGGATTTTGCTTAAGGAGATCACATGACCCCAGGATGCTGCAGCCGTCATAAATGTGAGTCTGTTCCCAAGCTTCTCAGTTTTGATCAGGTGACCAAGGGGATGCTACAACGGTCGTAAGTGTGAAAAACGGTCATAACTCGCCTTTTTAGTGCTGTCGTAACTTTGAATAGTCACTAAGTGAATTATTTTAAGTTGAGGACTACCTGTATTGCGAAGCCCAAACTGAGAATCATGTGCCTAAATCCCTAAATTCTACCTTTCCTTCCCTTAACTATCTCTCATTGGCCACTCCATTGTAACCAATCAGGTTCATTGCCCAGCCTAACTCTTAAGATGTATGGACTTCAACTCCCAGAATTCCCTAGCCAGGAAGGCTGGTTAGGGACTTCTGGGAGTTGAAGTCCACACGTCCTAAAGTTGCTAAGGTTGAGAAACACTACCTTAGAGAAAATCTGTCTCTGTGGTCATAGAATCATAGACTCTATAGGGCTAGAAGGGACTTTGGAGGTCTCCTAATCTAGTCCAACCTCTGATTCGAGGCAGGATACCTTATTATAGGTAGTCCTCAATTTACAACCATTTTTAAAAAATGATCATTCAAAGTTACAATGGCACCGAAAAAAAGTGACTTGTGACCATTTTTCACGCTTCTGATGTTGGAAGAAATATCCATCTGGTTCAGTTCCAAGCTGGGAGAAAGGCACTGGAGACAAAATGGAGGCTGGAGGCTGATTGGAAAGAGGATCCATATATTGGTGAAGCAGAACCACCAAGAACATGTGGATCTGGTGCAGCTGGCCCCAGGGAGTTGAGAGGGAGGAGTTTTTATACCTTCTCTTGGCCTTTGAACTTGAGCTTCCTGTTCCTGTGTGAGAACATGCATTCTATTGGTTGTCAGACTCCCATGGGGCCATGTACAAATCCTAGGAGTTTGTCTGAGCTAGGTTTGGTTGAAGTTTGGGCTGATGCAATGAAGGGGCTTGTTGGGCAATTCCTATTATGGCTGAGGGCTAACCCTACCTTTGTTCAGACCTTTGCTGCAGGGAATTTGCTTACGAATAGAGCTATCTATCTCTTTATCTCTTAAGTGCTGACATCTGCTATGGGCTATTAAGGAAGGTGGGGGCTGCTTTCCAAGAGCATGCTTCTCCATTTCTCATCCAGGGGAATATAATATTCTGCCTTTTTAATATTTCTCAAAATATTTCATTCTTTTAGGAAAGGGGTGGGTGCAAACTTTCTGTTAGGATATGGTTTGAGCCTAACAGGTTGTCCAGGCAATATATATGTGTTCTGTGACTTTAACATGAATATGTATTGTGTGACTTTAAAGTTTTACTGCTGATTCATTGTAATGCTGAGTCATGCTGTAATTACACTGGTTGTAAACATATTTAAGAAAGGCACTGTAAAGTATTCAGTTGATGATAAACTACCATTGTGTGAGGAGTGCTATCCATTGTGCTAGCATCGTTGGATGGATCTGCTACCATCGTGGTTTGTGAACCAGAGTGAGTTTGTTATTCTAACCAACTACTGTTTGTGTGGTAAGAAGATTTTTGTATCACTGGACTGATTTAACTGGCAAAGACTTGGATTGATTTAAAAGACTATGAGATTGTTTTTTCACTATAAAGTAAACTTTTGATAAACCAGTTTGCACATCTCTTATTCATTGCTCTCAGCAACGTTTCTCTGTGCTCTACACTCTGCTGGTTGGTAACACAACAACAATATCCTTAACGTTTTCTACAGACCATTGCAGCATCCCAGTAGCAGAGTGGTGCGGTGGCTTACAGCAGTGTTTCTCAATCTTGGTAGCTTGAAGATGGGTGGACTTCAACTCCCAGAATCCCCCAGCCAGCAGCGCTACCAAGCTACCAAGATGAAGTCCACCCATCTTCAAGCTACCAAGGTTGAGAAACACTGTCTTAGAGGATTATGGGGTCGTTAAATGATGATGATGATTGCAGCATCCCTATGGTCATGTGGTCAGAATTTGGGTTCTTGGCAACCAGCATGTATTTATGACGGTTGCAGTGTCCCAGGGATCACCACGTCTAACCTTCCCAGCTGATATCCGACAAGCAAAAGTCAAATGGGGGAAGCCGAATTCGCTTAATAACCGCATGATTCACTTATCAACTGCAGTCTCACTTAACAACTGTGTCAAAAGAGAAATGTTATAGAATGGACGAAACACATTTAATATCCATCCCAACGGTTAGCATCAGAAATTTGGGGCTCAGTTGTGGTTGTAAGTCGTGGGCTAAAGGTAGAGGTTCCCCTCGCACATATGTGCTAGTCGTTCCCAACACTAGGGGGCGGTGCTCATCTCTGTTTCAAAGCTGAAGAGCCAGCGCTGTCCGAAGACATCTCCGTGGTCATGTGGCCGGCGTGACTCAACGCCAAAGACACACGGAACGCTGTTACCTTCCCACCAAAGGTGATCCCTATTTTTCTACTTTTTTTACGTGCTTTCAAACTGCTAGGTTGGCAGAAGCTGGGACAAGTAACGGGAGCTCACCCCGTTACGCAGCGCTAGGGATTCGAACCGCTGAAATGCTGACCTTTCAATCGACAAGCTCAGCATTTTAGCCACTGAGCCACCACGTCCCTTAGTCGAGGGCTAGGTGCATATAAAGCGATGGATCGGCGTTTGTACTGCAGACACATACTTAAGGGGCCGCAAGAAAACTGTGAATATTTGAGCCTGTTTACAACAAGCCCTCCTTTTCCTCCTTCCCCAACGGGTTTACTGCCGAAATAAAATATGCGCAGAAGGGGACGCCCGCCCATTTCGTTGATTTGATCGGTGTATCACAATGTTCCATTTGCTAATGTCACCTCCTCCCTGCCTCTTGTCGGCTTTTCAGTTGTCATTTCAGCAACGGATGCAGGGAATGATTGACAGGTCCCCTATTCCCCCAAGGTTACTTCAATTAATCCGTTTTAATAAGTTACAGATGGCCGTCGCGCAAATGGTAGCGGAGACCGTCAAACCTTGACACACGGCACCACACGTTGGACTCAAAGGGGGGGATTCCTGTGCAGTACCACCCCCCCCTCAACCCAGATGTTTCCCCATGACCTAACATCTACACCTAGTTTGCAATCCATATGGACAGAATGGGATGTAGATATGATTATGGAACATAACAAAAGTGTCTTCAAATATTGGCGAGTTAAAAGTCTATGGAGATTCTCAGTCATCCAGGGTCATGGTTGTCCCAAAGGTGCTTTGTCAGGAGGCAAGTGGGCTTCCTTGTTTTTTAGCAATAACACTTAGACTGATATACCGCTTCATTGTGCTTTGCAGCCTTCTCTAAGCGGTTTACAGAGTCAGCATATTGCCCCGAACAATCTGGGTCCTCATTTTAACCGCCTCGGAAGGATGGAAGGCTGAGTCAATCTTGAGCCTGGTGAGATTCGAACTGCCAAATTGCAGGCAGCCGGCAGTCAACAGAACTAGCCTGCAGTACTGCACTCTAACCACTGCGGCTCTTTGAACCTTGAGCCTCGAAGAATGGAAAGGACCTAGTCCAGTGATGGCGAAACTTTTAGGCACCAAGTGCCCAACCTGTGTGTGTGTGTGCATGCCCAAACTGAAAGGTGCGGGCATGCGCAGACATGTGCATATACATGCGCAGACACTCATGCATGCGCAGCAGAGACCCGAAGACCAGCTGGCTGGCAGGAGGCGGGGCATCCCAACACCGGCAGCATGGCAAGAGGTATGATCTGTCCCCGTCCACACACACACACACAAACACAGCCAGCCGAGGGTTAAGGAAGCACTTGGCACACACCCAGGTCCTTATCTCCAACTTGGCAGCGATATACACACCGTCTGCCAAGTGCTTTTATTTCCACAGAAACAGAAAGATAATATACTCAGCGTACAAGAGTCCAACAGAAATAATATTCGGACGAGGCTTTAGTGACTATCCAAGGTTTATTTTTGTTCGTCACAGGGATCACTGGCCACCACCCTCTATTATATAGTCTCTGGGGTGTGGTCCAGTGACTCAGTTCTAATCCCTAGCACGCCTCCTGAGCTGCTGCAATCGTTTATCACGCCTTCGGAGGCGTGCGTCCAGGAATGACGTCTCTCCCTCGCTCTCATCTGAGACACCTGTCTCCCTGCTAATCTCCTCTCCCTCGGCCGGCTCCTGAGACAGTGCCAGAGGGGAGGGGCCTGGAGAGGGAGGCCTGGCTGACTCCTCTTCCTCATGCTTGGAGCTTTCTTCCTCCGATGGGATAGGCTCAGAGGGCGGGGCCACAACAAGGTAAGATCTGTTTCTTTCTTGAGCTTCTGTTTCGTCGTTTGCAGGGAAACAGAAGCTCATGAAAGAAACGCCACGGAGATCTGATCTGGGGCGATGCTGCACATGCCTGCCAGCATAAAGGGCTCTGCATTCCACCCCTGGCACATGTGCCATAAGTTTGCCATCATGAACCTAGTCCAACCCCCTGCTCAAGCAGGAGAACCTATACCATTTCAGATAAGTGACTGTCCAGTCTTTTCTTTAAAAGCCTCAAGTGATTAAGCATCCGCCACTTCTGAAGGCAAGATGTTCCACTGGTTAATTGTACAATCTCTTCTTAAAAGCTTCCAGTGTTGGAGCATCCAAAACTTCTGGAGGCAAGTAGTTCCACTGATTAATTGTTCTCGCTATCAGAAAGTTTCTCCTTAATTCCAGGTTGCTTCTCTCTTTGATTAGTTTCCATCCATTGTTTCTTGTTCTGCCCTCTGGTGCTTTGGAGAATAATTTGACCCCCCCTTCTTTGTGGCAGCCCCTCAAATACTGGAATATTGCTATCGTGTCCCCCCTAATTCTTTTCTCTAGACTGGCCAAACCCAAATTCTGTAGCCGTTCTTCATATGTTTTAATCTCCAGGCCTTTGATCATCTTAGTTGCTCTTCTCTGAACTTTTTCCAAAGTCTCAACATCTTTTTTGTAGTATGGTGACCAAAATTGGTTGCGGTATTCCAGGTATGGTCTTACTAGAGTTTTAGGAAGCGCTACTAATACTTTACGTGATCTTGATCCTACTATGCCTCTGTTTATACAACCCAGGATTGTATTAGCTTTTTTTGGCGGTGGCTGAACACTGGTGGCTCATTTTCTTTGGAGATGTTTCACTTCTCCTCCAAGAAGCTTCTTCAGCTCTGATTGGATGGTGGGGAACGGAAGGATTTATATTCCTTGCAGACAGCTTGGTCATTTGCATCCTTTTTAGAGAGCCGTTGAGGCCCCTTGGAGGTCTGTCTGTGTCCTCAGAGTCACCTGAGTAGCGCAATTGGGTATGGAGCCTTCTTGGTTGCAGGATGCAGGAAACTGAAGGGCAAATGCTTCCTGTAGTCTGCCATTTTTCCTCTGGAAATCCGTTCCTACTCCCACACTATTCAAAGGGGTTTCATCCCAAATTGTATAGCTAAAAGTCTGTAGAGATTCTCAGTCATCCAGGTCATAGTTGTCCCTAAGGTGCTTTCTCAAGAGGCATCTGGAATTTCTGGTTTTGCTTTGAAGACGTTTCGCTTCTCCTCCAAGAAGCTTCTTCAGCTCTGACTGGATGATGGGGAATGGAAAGTGAGTTGGTGAGTTATTTTATTGTTAAACCTGTGTGTTTTTCGGATTTCAGTAGAAGTGAATCTCTCTACGGGTAGTCCTTGACTTACAAACTGAGAATTCTGAGACCAGAATTTCCATTGCTAAAATGGTTGTTAAGTGAATTGCACCCGATTTTACGATCTTCTTTGCCATGGTGGTTAATCTCCTGGTGATTGGTTCAAAGTCACCCAACCGGCTTTCATGCCTAAGGCGGGACTAGAACTCACCGTCTCCTGGTGATTGGTTCAAAGTCACCCAGCCGTCTTTCATGCCTAAGGCGGGACTAGAACTCACCGTCTCCTGGTGATTGGCTCAAAGTCACCCAGCCAGCTTTCATGCCTAAGGCGGGACTAGAACTCACCATCTCCTGGTGATTGGCTCAAAGTCACCCAACCGATTTTCATGCCTAAGGCGGGACTAGAACTCACCGCCTCTTGGTGATTGGCCCAAACCTATTAGCAGCCAAGCTTACTTTTGGCGTCAATCACTGCAAACGTTCTACATCTACAGCAATGTTTTAAAAACAAAACAGTATTTTAAAAACAAAAAGTATTTTAAAGGCAAAACTATTTTAAAAAGAAAGCAATATTTAAAAAACAAAACATGTTAAAAATATTTTTAAAACAAAACAATATCTTAAAAATGCTTGTCTTTCAAAGCAAAGGGGCTTTGAAGCCTTTGCCACGTCCCAACGGTCCTTTTTCGGACAACTGATTCTGAAGAAGCCCAAGCTTACAAATCCTATTTTTCGGGAACACGGGGGAAACACCCCCCCCAGCCCATCTGCCCTGATTGATATTCATGGGAATCTGGGATGGAGATCGAGACCCTTGAAAAGGTATCTCTCTGATGCCCTCTTGCCATTTTTTTTTTTTTATGGGGGATCTGAGGTTAATGAAATTTAATGCCAAGCGCTTCATTCGGAGGATGAACCTGAGGTCATCCCGGCAGCGTTGGAAAGAAAAGCCGTGTCTGGACGGGGCCAGAATGGCTGATTTAGACCCCCAGCCAGCAGTGAATAGCAGCCACTGAAGCATGAAGGTAGATTCTGATATTGCACTGCAAGGAGGGGAGCTGGCTGGCTTCGGCTTGCAGGGAGAATGGCCAACCTGATCTTCTCTCCTTCTTCCTTCTCTCTCTCTCTCTCTCTCTTTCTCTTTCTTTCTTTCTTTCTTTCTTTCTTTCTTTCTTTCTTTCTTTCTTTCTTTCTTTCCTTCCTTCCTTCCTTCCTTCCTTCCTTCCTTCCTTCCTTCCTTCCTTCCTTTTCTTCCCCCCCCTCTCTCTCTTTTACTTTCTTTCTTTCCTTCCTTCCTCCCTCCCTTCCTTTCTCTCTCTTTTACTTTCTTTGTCTTTCATTCCTTCTCTCTTTCTCTCTCCTTCCTTCCTTCCATCTTCCTTCTTTCTTTCTTTCTTTCTTTCTTTCTTTCTTTCTTTCTTTCTTTCTTTCTTTCTTTCTTTCTTTCTTTCTTTCTTTCTTTCTTTCACCCATCTCAATCAATGGATGGTTTACAATTCAAATTATATTCAGACTTTTCTCTGAGGCAACAAAAGAAAAGACTTTCTTCCCTTACAGGCGGTTCTTGACTTAACGACAATTTAGCCTGCCATTTTGCTTGATTGTTGTAAGGTGGGTCATCCCATGACCTCATTAACAGAATAACAGAGTTGGAAGGGACCTTGGAGGTCTTCAAGTCCAACCTCCTGCTCAAGCAGAAGACTGTATACCATTTCAGTCAAATGGTTTTTCCAATCTCTTCTTAGCACCCACAACTTCTGGTGGCAAGTCGTTCCACTGATTAATTGTTCTGTCAGGAAATTTCTCCTTAGTTCCAGGTTGCTTCTCTCCTTGATTAGTTTCCACCCATTGCTTCTTCTCCTGCTTTCAGGTGCTTTGGATTTTTAGGATTAGATTTTATGACTTTTTTGCAGTGGTCATTAAGTGAAGGTGGTGATTGTAAAGCAAACACTGTTGTTGTTAAGCGAATGCCATAGTTGTTAAGTGAACCCATTGTTTGCTATGGGGTGGGGTGGTGGTTTTCGGCCCCAAAACCAGATGTAAGAATTTTGAAAGAAAGTTGCAAATTATAGTCACGTGGATGTGGGATATCGCAAACGGCCGTCAATGTGGGCCAGTGACCAAGAGTGCAAGATGTGGCCACGTGACCTCAGGGGTTGCCCTGGATGTCCGAATGTTGAATTGAGTGGTGCCTTCCTTTTTCAGAGCAGGTCAAAACTTCAAATTGTTGTAATATATTCCCCATTCTTTTTTTTAATTTTCACATTGTTCAGAGTTGTGGAGACATGGTGGGATGCATAAGGAATAGAATAGAATAGAATAGAATAGAATAGAATAGAATAGAATAGAGTAGAGTAGAGTAGAGTAGAGTAGAGTAGAGTAGAGTAGAGTAGAGTAGAAGAGATTAGAGTAGAGTGGAGTAGAATAGAATAGAATAGAACAGAGTAGAGTAGAGTAGAGTAGAGTAGAGTAGAGTAGAGTAGAGTAGAAGAGATTAGAGTAGAGTAGAATAGAATAGAATAGAATAGAATAGAATAGAATAGAATAGAATAGAATAGAATAGAATAGAATAGAATAGATTTTTTTTATTGGCCAAGTGTGAATGGACACACAAGGAATTTGTCTTGGTGCATATGCTCTCAGTGTACATAAAAGAAAAGATACGTTCATCAAGAATCATAAAGTACAACACTTAATGATAATCATAGGGTACAAATAAGCAATCAGGAAACAATATCAATATAAATTGTAAGGATACAAGCAACAAAATTACAGTCATAAAGTCATAAGTGGAAGTAAGATGTATAAATGAAATGAATGAGAACTGGATTCCGAAATGTACTAAGTATATAAGGAGAAATTTAGCTTCATAGCTTTCTGCCTGAGATGCTACTCTTCTAAAAGCCTGGAGTATAATCACGGGTGGGGTTGAATAATTTCAGCAACCGGTTCACTGCCCAGTTGCTGGGTGGGCATGTCCATGGGGGCGTGGCCTACTCAGCTTCCTGCACCACGGCGGGGGGGCGGGGGCGTTTTCGCTCTTCCCAGGCTCTGGAGGCTTTCCTCAAACCTCCAGGAGGATGAAAATGGCCTCCTCCGGGCACTGGAGGCCCTCCAGAGGCTGGAAACAGGCCCGTGTTCAGACTTCCAGTACTTCTGGTAGGCCCATTTTTCGCCCTCCCCAGGCTCCAGAGGCTTTTCTCGAGCCTCCAGGAGGGTGAAAATGGCCTCTTCCGGGCTCCGGATGCCCTCCGGAGGCCAGAAACAAGCCTGTTTCTGGACTTCCAGTACTTCCTGTAGGCCTGTTTTTTGCCCTCCTAGAGTCTCCGCGCGCACCCTGCACTTACCTGGCATCCAAAACGGGCCACGTGGAGATTCCTGGGAGGGGCAGGATGTGGTGGGCATGGTCAACCAGTCCTTGGAACAAATGGTTTGGCGAACCAGATTAAAATTAACATCCGGTTTGCCCGAATTGGTCCGAACCGCCTGAATCGCACCCGATATAATTGAATTGTGTAAGTTCATTCCTCAAAAACCAAGAAAATAGATTCTGGTAAATATATTATTTCTTTTTCTCCTCCATCCTCTTCTTACTCACACATTTTGCATTGGCTGACATATAGATCCTGACCCCTTGAACCTTAAGAAAAGAAAATTAAGTGCTTCCGACTATTCAATTAATTATAAAACCATAATAACTGATGTTTAACAGCCACATTAATGGTGCAAGTTTCATTATCTAGCCATTAAGCTCTTGCCACATATATTTAAAATAATCAATTAGTATTTATTTAGCATACAATAACTTTTCTGTTTACATACCTCAATTAGGGGCCAGTTAGAAAGACCTAAAGGGGAAACAAGGTTTGCCTTCCACTTCTTTTGCTGGTCCCCAAAATTCTGAATCTGGAAAGTTTAGTAGAAAAATAAGAGTTGTAAAGATGAATTTTCGCACTAAGAGTCATTCTATCAGCTGGGGTTCAGCATTCCTGGACCACAAAGCAGTGGTGGGTTGCCCCCGGTTCGGACCGGTTCTATAGAACCGGTAGTAAAATCAGCGGGAGGCTCCGCCCACTGACCCTGATGTCATCAGAAGCGATCTGCGCATGCTCGCACACGCGCACGATCCCTTTGCGAACCGGTAGTAAAAGTAAGTAGAACCCACCCCTGCCACAAACGTTTTCATGAGCCCTGGGCAATGGTTAGAATGAAGTATTGCAGGCTAACTCTGCCCACTGCCAGGAGTTCAATCCTCACCAGCTCAAGGTTGACTTCCATCCTTCCGAGATCTGTAAAATGAGGACTCAGATTGTTGGGGACAATATACTGACTCTGTAAACCGCTTAGAGAGGGCTGTAAAGCACTGTGAAGCGATATATAAGTCTAAGTGTTATTGCTATTGCTGAATTTGCACAATGAGTTTGCAAATACAAATCATCCCAAAGGTGCTTTTTCAAGGTGCTTGAAAAAGTACCTTTGGTACAACCATGACCTGGATGACTCCATAGAATCTCCATAGACAAATTCTGTCACTGCGTTTTTGTATTTACCAGATGAGCTCTTATTTTTGGACTTTCAGACTTACCGTAGCTTGCCAAGTTCTTATCAGTAAGCTAACTGCGCATGTCTACATTCTTTTCTTCTTCTCTAAAACTTTCTTTGTTCTCCGGCCAGGAGAGGTGGCTGGGAAAGCTTTGCCAAGATGTAACTAATTAGCTAGTGAGATGTTTTATTTTCTTTATAACAAATAAATGAGTTTTTCTTAGAAAATATATCTTCGGGTTTATTTTCTTAAGGTATACTTCAAGGGAAAGTCACGATCCGCTTCTCTAAATCAAGGTGCAATTACCCAAAAGCAGAATGGGATTAATTGCCATCCTGACAAATTCAAATCACCATTTCAGTCTTTATGGATTAAGAGGGGAGGGGATTGGTCACCTTTTAGGGGAGATGGGCCAGTGGTGGTATTCAGCCGGTTCTATCCGGTTTAGGTGAACCGGTAGTGGTGGCTGTGGGAGGCTCCACCAGGGGTGAAATGCTCCTGGTTCAGACTGGTTTGGCGGAACTGGTAGCAATGGCGGCTGGTGGTTCGGAGAACTGGTAGCGATGGCGGTGCGAGGCTCTGCCCACCTGCCCAGTCATCGTTACTTCCTAGTTTTAACCTTATTTATCCTCTGTGCATGTGCAGAAGGGTTTGAGATGGGGCCAGGGCCATCGGGGAGTGATGTGTGGACTTCGGAGCCTCCAGAGGCTGACAGTAGAGAGGCAGAGGAACAGGAGGAGCCTGTTCCTAGTGCACGTATGAGAAGAGCTGCCAGAAGGCAGGAGCAGATAAAGCAGAGAGGACGACTCGGGAGTAGGGCCAAGAGATGATTGGCCCCTCCCATAAGGCTTAAAAGGCCAGCAACGGCTCTTTGCCGGAAAACAACGTTGAGAGAATTGCTTCTTGTTTCACTGTATTCATTTCTTATCGGCGTCTTCTGCTTCTGAACTTTTGCCAAGAAAAGCCTTTGGCAGTTTGCCTAATTATCCCAAGGTTGGTGATAAACTGAGGAATGGTGTTTTGAAGAATTTGCTTTTGGACTACACTGAGAATGAGTTAATTCTCAGCTGTTCTAATAAAGTCTGTTTATTTTCGAACTGTTTGTATTTAATACTAACGACTTGGGCCTGGGTCACAACACCTGTATGAAATGCTATAGGGTAGGGTTGGTGAACCTTTTTGATACCAAGTGCCGAAACAGGTGCCTGCCACCTGGCGTGCACATATTCCAGTTTCTACCACATGCATGCCAGCTGGTCTTCGCGCATGCATGTATGCCAGAAACCGGAAGACCAGGTGGCCGGTGCACATGCGCGCACCGGAAACCAGAAGATTATCTTCATGGCGTGCGCATGTGCACCAGGTGGCTGGTCTTCTGGTTTCTGGAAGCTCCCTCCATGCATGAAGACCAGTTGCCCAGCATGCTGGAACCCGGAAGAGCAATGGGTGATGGCTCGCGTGTCCGGAGAGATGGCTCTGCGTGCCACTCCCATTATGTGTGCCATAGGTTCCCCATCATAGCTATAGGGTCTCCTACTTGAGCAGAGTACCCACAAGCCCTGTCTTCTCGGGTGACTTTGCTGTTTGAATTCACTTGGGAGTGAGGGTGTCCACCTGGTTGTGTTTGGACAGCTTTTTAAAAAGCTGTCCAAACTGGTTCTGTGGGCATGGCATGGTGTGGTTTGGTGGGCGGGGCAGGGGAAGGATAATGCTCCATTCCCACCCCACTCCAGGGGAAGGATACTGCAAAATCTCCGTTCCCACCCCACTCCGCGGGAGGGACACTGCAAAATCCCCATTCCCACCCTACTCCAGGGGAAGGATACTGCAAAATCCCCATTCCCACCCCACTCCAGGGGAAGGATACCGCAAAATCTCCATTCCCACCCCACTCCAGGGGGAAGGATATTGCAAACTCTCCATTCCCACCCCACTCCAGGGGAAGGATACTGCAAAATCCCCATTCCCACCCCACTCCAGGGGAAGGATATTGCAAAATCTCCATTCCCACCCCATTCCAAGGGAAGGACACTGCAAAATCCCCATTCCCACCCCACTCCAGGGGAAGGATACTGCAAAATCTCTATTCCTACCCCACTCTGGGACCAGCCAGAGGTGGTATTTGCCGGTTCTCCGATCTGCTCAAAATTTCTGCCTTCGGTTCTCCAGAACCTGTCAGAACCTGCTGGATTTCACCCCTGGGCTGAAGACTCCATCAATCTCCCCATTTCGGAAAGGGGCCTGAGCTGCAGCTCTGGGGGAACAGCTGAAGTGAAGGTTTCGGGGGGAACCGGTTTTAAAATTTCACTAGTCCTCCCCCCTTCCTTCTACCATCTAGGCTAGCCAGAAGGATTTTAACATTGCCCGACCAGCAGGCTGTTTGCCTTCCAGAGTTGAGTTTTGCCCTCTATTAAATTCACCTTTTCTCGCTCAAGGCCATCGCTGTTTCTTCTGAGTTCCCAGCGGACAGAAGGGGCCGCGGTTTTCATTCAGTGGCAGGCCAGTTTTGCCGCTGGGAAAAGAAAATCCCCCTCCACCGCCCTGCCCAATCACACAAGTGCGCAAACAGGCCTTGCTTTTTTAATTTTAAGTTTTGCTTTGCTTTGTTTTCAGATAATGACGGAGTAAACTTTCGCACCTTTGAAAGGTGGACCTCAATTTTCTCTAGGTTGGGGATAATATACACAGAGGGAGAGGGGCCAGGGAATGGCAAAGCAGCTTTCTGCCACTGTCATGTAAACAAGATTGTGAGTTTGACTCCTGCCTTAGGCATGAAAGCCAGCTGGGTGACTTTGGACCAATCACCAGGAGACAGTGAGTTCTAGTCCACTTATTATTTAGCGATTTTTCCAAGATCTTTGTTGCAAGTCCTGCTAACAATTCAGGTATCTCCTGCTATTTTTCTGTGCATCTGATTCTTATTTATTTTTTTTTTTTTATGCCGCCCTTCTCCGGAGACACAGGGCGGCTTACAATGCGTTAAGCAATAGCCTTCATACTTTTGTATATTTATACAAAGTCAGTTTATTGCCCCCACAAACTGGGTCCTCAATTTACCTACCTTAGAAAGGATGGAAGACTGAGTCAACCTTGAGCCTGGGGAGATACGAACTTGCAGTAATTGCAGGCAGCTGAATGTTTATAACAGGCTATTAGTCTGCTGCGCCACCAGGCTCTTCCCAAGCAGCAATAAGTTCTTCTCGTTATTTTAAACCCATGCCTCTAGCCCAGGGGTCTCCAACCTTGGCAACTTTAAGACCTGTAGACTTCAACGCCCAGAATTCCTCAGCCAGCAAAGCTGAGGAATTCTGGGCGTTGAAGTCCACAGGTCTTAAAGTTGCCAAGGTTGGAGACCCCTGCTGTAGCCAATGGTCCTGAAAGAAATCAACCCTGAACTGTTCTTTGGAAAGACAGATCCTGAAGCTGAAACTCAAATACCTTTGGCCAGCTAATGAGAAGACATGACTCATTGGAGAAGACCCTGATGATGGGAAAGAGGGAAGGCGAAAGGAGAATGGGACTGCAGAGGATGAGATGGTTAGATAATGTCATTGACGCAATGGGGGGAAAAGCCAACACAATCCTAAATTGCATTAACAGAGGGATACAATCAAGATCAAGTGAGGTACTGATACAACTCTATAAAGCCTTAGTAAGACCAAACCAAGAGTACTGCATCCAGTTTTGGTCACCACACTACAAAAAAGATGTTGAGACTCTAGAAAGAGTGCAGAGAAGAGCAACCAGGATGATGAGGGGACTGGAGGCTAAAACATACGATGAACGGTTGCAGGAACTGGGCATGGCTAGTCTAGTGAAGAGAAGGACCAGGGGAGACAGGATAGCCGTCTTCCAATATTTGAGGGGCTGCCACAGAGAGGAATAAGGGGTCAAGCTATTTTCCAAAGCATCCGAAGGCCAGACAAAGAGAGATTCAACCTGGAAATAAGGAGAAATTTCCTGACACTGAGAACAATCAACCAACGGAACAGAAGTTGCCTTCAGAAGCTGTGGGTGCTCCATCACTGGAACAACAGAAATAACAGAATGGGAAGGGACCTTGGAGATCTTCTAGTCCATCCTCTGCTCGAGCAGGAGACCCTATATACCATTTCAGACAAACGGTTGTCCAATCTCTTCTTCAAAACCTCCAGTGTTGGAGCATTCACAACTTCTGGAGGCAAGCTGTTCCCACTGTTAATTGTTCCCACTGTCAGAAAATTTCTCCTTAATTTCCAGTTGTGATGGAGCCCTCACAACTTTTGGAGGCAACAAGCCATTAAATCAAGAGGCTGGACAGCCACTTGTCCTCAATGATACTATAGCGTCTCCTGCTTGAGCGGGGAGGAATGGGGGGAGACTAGAAGACCTCCAAGGTCCCTTCCCTTATTCTGCTATCTGCAAATCTGACAAGCATTTCCTTCAAATCCTTGTCCAAGTGATTAATAACACCGTTGAAATGTAAGGTGGGCAAATCCTAATTTCCAGCCAGCGTTCGTTTTCCTTGATCCCAAACCCACAGGGCTGCTGGTTTAATTGCCTCCCGATATTTTATCATTACGGCGACACAAGAAGGCGCATTAAGTTGAGAGGCCGGCCCAAGGATTTTTGCATGAACATGCCTGAGTGGGTTTTAAAGTCAGGCCTCCCAAAATTGGCTTTGACACTTGAATTCTGTGATGATGGAGTCTTTTATCCTGGCCTCTGCAGAGTAAAAGGTATCGTGGCATTGGCTTTGGAAGAATTTATTATAATACAGGAAACTGTCTTTGTGTTTAAAAGAATAACAGAGTTGGAAGGGACCTTGGAGGTCTTCTAGTCCAACCCCCTGCTCTGGCAGGAAACCCTGTACTATTTCAGACAAGTGGCTGTCCAATTTCTTCTTAAAAATCTCCAGCTTTGGGACTGGAGGGGAGGAGAAGAGTAGAAAGGGAAGGAGATAGAAGCGGGGAAGAAGAGAGAGGGGAAATAGAGAGGGGACAGGAGAAGGAGAGAAGGAGAAAGGGAAGGAGAGGGAAGGAGAGGAGAAGGGAGGAGGGAAGGAGAGAGAAGGAGAGGGGAGGAGAGAAGAGAGGGAGGAGAAAGAAGAGGAAAGGAGAGGGGTGTTGTAAAAATGGGTGAAACACGGTGTACAGGAGAAAAGAAAACAGACGGACAATTTCGTTGTTTTTTTTTTTGAGGGTTAGGTTATACTATTGAAACTATAACGGAAGATAATACAAATGCTAAAGCACATCGGTTTAGATGTTATTGCATACTAGTTTATATTTATATGAAAATTAAAATTGCAATTGTGTAAAAGGTAGGAGTAAATAATATGAAATAAGGAAAATAGAATGTAATAATTAGGAATATGTTTATATGTATTGAAATCAGGGGTGAAATGCTCCCGGTTCGGACCGGATCGCCCGATCCGGTAGCGATGGTGGCGGGTGGTTCGGAGAACCGGTAGCAAAAATCCCTGCGCCCCCCCCCTCTCCATGCCCAGCTGAGCCGCACGATCATCAGAGGCTGGTTTTTTTACTTTTAAAAACATTTTTTCTACAACCTCTTTGGCCGAAAAAATGCTTTTAAAAGTAAAAAAAAAAAAAAGCCTCTGATGATCGTGCGGCTCAGCTGGGATCGTCAGAGACTTTTAAAAGCATTTTTTTCTACAACCTCTTAAGGTTGTAGGAAAAATGCTTTTAAAAGTAAAAAAAAAAAAAAAGTTGGCTACGCCCACCCAGTCACATTACCCCCCCCCCCCAGCCATGCCCACAGAACCGGTAGTAACAAATTTTAGATTTCACCCCTGATTGAAATGTGTGATACTCAAACATCGCGCCATTCACACAATGATATGTATAAATTTAAAAAAATAAAATAAAAACTTGATTTAAAAAAAAAAAACTCCAGCTTTGGAGCATCCAAACAGTTTGTCTGTATTCTTTCTCTCCCTCCTTCCATCCCTCCCTCCCTCTCTTCCTCTCTCTCTCTCTCTCTCTGTGTATCTCTCCCTCCCTCCCTCCCTCCCTCTCCCTGCCTTTCCCCATTCACACACACACAGACACACAGCAAAGAGGAATACCAATGACACCTGTAATTTAATACATACAGCTATGCCTCAACTTAGAATCATTCATTTAATGACCATCTGAAGTTATAACGGCAGTGAAAAAAAGTGATTATGACTTATGACCCTTTTTCAGACTTATGGCTTGTGGTCATGTGATCACATTTGGACGCTTGGCAACTGGCACCCCAATGGTGCCTTTTCAAGAGGCAACTGGATTTTCTTGCTTTTTCCTTGAAGAGGTTTCGCTGGATGGATCTTTACTCAGAAGTAATCCCACTGTATCCAATGGAGTTTACCCTTTAGCAACTGCCTAGGGGATTTTCCTTATCCTAAGGTGGGAAATGTTGTACTCAAAGATGCTGTCCAGCTTGAAAAGCCCAGTTTTGAAAATGTAGTTTGCTATCCTCAAAAACGATCGGTCTCAAAAATAGGTTTGAAAACATGATTATACCAAGTTTTCCTGTCCTCTGCCACTAGAGGCTGCTCCATACCTCATTAAAGGGAATAAACCAGCCTGTTAATCAAGGTTCTCCAGGGGAATTCAGTTTCTATCAGCTCTGACTGTTGGTGCCAGCCCCAAAATCGCTTTCTATCCAAGCTCTGTCACTAGCCGAGGCTGAAAATGTCAAGGACCAAATCCCATCTCTTCTCTTCTCTTCTCTTCTCTTCTCTTCTCTTCTCTTCTCTTCTCTTCTCTTCTCTTCTCTTCTCTTCTCTTCTCTTCTCTTCTCTTCTCTTCTCTTCTCTTCTCCTCTCCTCTCCTCTCCTCTCCTCTCCTCTCCTCTCCTCTCCTCTCCTCTCACCCTAACCCACCCAACCACCTTCCTTCCCTCCCTCCCTCCTTCCCTAACCCTTCCTTCCTCTCTTTTTCCCTCCCTCCCTCCTTTCTATTTCTTTCCTTCTTTCCTTCCATCCTCTATTTCCTTCCTTTTCTTTCCTCTCTTCCCCTTCCTTCCTTCCTTTTTCTTTCATTCTTTCCTTCCTTCCTCTATTTCCTCTCCTCTCTTCCCCTTCCTTCCTTCCTCTATTTTCTCTCCTCTCCTCACTTCTCCTCTCTTCCCTTTCTTCCTTTTTCTTTCATTCTTTCCTTCTTTCCTCTATTTCCTCTCCTCCTCTCCTCTCTTCCCCTTCCTTCTCTCCCTCCTTCCTTTTTCTTTCATTCTTTCTTTCCTTCCTCTATTTCCTCTCCTCTCTTCCCCTTCCTTCCTTCCTTCCTTTTTCTTTCATTCTTTCCTTCCTTCCTCTATTTTCTCTCTTCTCTTCCCCTTCCTTCCTTCCTTCCTTTTTCTTTCATTCTTTCCTTCCTTCCTCTATTTCCTCTCCTCTCTTCCCCTTCCTTCCTTCCTTCCTTCCTTCCTTCCTTCCTTCCTTCCTTCCTTTTTCTTTCATTCTTTCCTTCCTTCCTCTATTTCCTCTCCTCTCTTCCCCTTCCTTCCTCCCTCCCTCCCTTCCTTTTTCTTTCATTCTTTCCTTCCTTCCTCTATTTCCTCTCTTCTCTTCCCCTTCCTTCCTTCCTTCCTTCCTTCCTTCCTTCCTTTTTCTTTCATTCTTTCCTTCCTTCCTCTATTTCCTCTCCTCTCTTTCCCCTCCCCTGGTCATGTGTTCACCAGTTTTGACCTTCCCAGCGGTCTTTTTTTTTGGGGTGGTGTGCAACCATGGTAAACACAGGCCAGTTGCCAAGTGCCCAAATTTTGACTAGATGACCATGGGGATGCTGCAATGGTCATAAGTACGAGGACCCATCGTAAGTCCCTCTTTTCAGTGCCATTGTAATTTCAAACAGTGGCTCAAGGAAGGGTTGCAAGTCAAGGGCAGCCTGTGTCTGCTGAGGGATGCAAAAGAAATTAGAAAGAAATGGTTAAGTGTCCAGAGACTGAGTTAAAGGAACGGAAGTGCTTTTCTCACGGGAGGGATATGTGTGAGAACAAGAAATTACAACGCCGTATTTCAGCATGATACTATTTAAAAGATGTTCAAATGATGGTGTGTGTTGTCTGATGCAATCTCCGTGTTGGTCGTATGTCCTTGGCGTGCTTTTTCTGACTGATGTCCTACATTTCCTGCTCCTGCGGGGTTACCAGCTAATATCGCTTAATTTACATGGGGAAGAATTTAGGTCACGAGGGTGTTAAAAACTGGCATGACTTTACACACACACACACACACACACACACACACACTCACACACATTCTCTCTGTGTGTATATATCTTCTATTCTATTCTATTCTATTCTATTCTATTCTATTCTATTCTATTCTATTCTATTCTATTCTATTCTATTCTATTCTCTATAATGGCTGAGTCCGGATTTGAATCCGCCTCTCCCGGCTCCTAATCCTTGCCCAACACCTTCATCACAACTCTGTACCAATTGTGAGATTGAGTTCTTGCGTAGCTAGAAAGAAACAGTCAGATATCATCTGGTGTCACATCAAGAGATCCTTCAAGTAATGAAGGAGAAAAGGGAGAGAGGGAGGGAGGAAGGGAGGGAAGGGAAGAGAGGAAGAATGTAAGGGAGGGAAGGGTCAGGAAGAAAGGAAGAAAAGAAGGAAAGAAGGGAGGGAGGGAGGGAGGGAGGAAGGAAGGAAGGAAAGGGTTAGGGAAGGGAGGGAAGGGAAGCTGAAGGAAGGAAGGAAAGAAAGAAGGAAGGAGAAGGGGAAAGAGTTAGGGAAGAGCTGGGAAGGAAAGAGAGGAAGAAAGCGGGTAGGGAGAGACCAAGGGAGGGTTGAGGAAGGAAGGAAGGGTGGGAGGGAGGAAGGGAGGAAAGAAGGAAGGAAGGAGGGAAGGAAGGAAGGAAGAAAAGAAGGAAGGAAAGGAAGGAAGGAAGAGAGGGAGGAAAGAAGGAAGGATGGGAGAGAGGGAGGGAGGGAGGGAGAAAGGAAGGAAGGAAGGGAGGGAGGAAAGAAAGAAGGAAAGGAAGGAAAAAATCTCACATATATCATAAGGACTTCCAAGCATAAACAGAAAGTTGTTGCCTGTTGCATTCCTTGGACAAGAGAACGAGGCACTAAAATATGAATAAAAAACCCGGCAGTTGCTGGAATCGTTGGGAAGTGACTTTTTAAAATCTTTTCTACAGTAACCTTTTTTTTTTTATTAGAAGTCCTGGGATTCCTGTCTGCCTTTTTCAAGGTTTCCAGTCCAGCCTGCAGGAGGAGCTGGACACCGGCTCTCGAAAGCAAAGGATCCTTCTGGTTCCTCTGTGGATAATGAAGAGAGGAGATTGGAAACCTAGCAGGGATAAGCAACTCTTCACAGGCACCCAGAGGCTGAGGGTCGATGCCAGCTGCCAGAATTAGGGAATGAAACCAAAATAGTTGTGTTTCCCTGGTCTAATTTGGGTCATTTGCTTTAATGGTTAAGTCACCAGGCTAGAAAGTGGGAGATGGTGAGTTCTAGTCCCTCCTTAGGCATGAAATCCGATTAGGTGACTATGGGCCAATCACCAGGAAACGGTGAATTCTAGTCCTGCCTTAGGCATGAAAGCTGACTGGGTGATTTGGGGCCAATCACCAGGAAACAGTGAGTTCTAGACCCGCCTTAGGCATGAAAGCCAATTGGGTGACTATGGGCCAATCACCAGGAAATGGTGAATTCTAGTCCTGCCTTAGGCATGAAAGCTAGCTGGGTGACTTTGGGCCAATTACCAGGAGATGGTGAATTCTAGTCCCGCCTTAGGCATGAAAGGCGACTGGGTGACTTTGGGCCAATTACCAGGAGATGGTGAATTCTAGTCCTGCCTTAGGCATGAAAGCCGACTGGGTGACTATGGGCCAATCACCAGGAGATGCTGAATTCTAGTCCTGCCTTAGGCAGGAAAGCTAGCTGGGTGACTTTGGGCCAATCACCAGGAGACTGTGAGTTCTAGTCCTGCCTTAGGCATGAAAGCTGACTGGATGACTTTGGACCAGTCACTCCCTCTCAGCCCAACTCACCTCACAGGGTTGTTGTGGGGAAAATAGGAGGACGGAGGAATATTGGGTATGTTTGCCATCTTGAGCTATTCCTAAAAATAATAAAGGTGGGATACAAATAAAAAATAAATTTACGTGTCACCAGGGTAGACAGTTCCCCCATGTTCCCATCAGGTGATTTAGCACACTAGAAGATGCTTGATTTAGGTTAACTGTGGTTTATGATCGTGTTATGTGTGGTCATACTTTAGTTTATTGTAGATCCAGCCTGTTTAGTTAGTTGTAGTTGAAGGATCCCAGACAAGAGATTAATTCAATAATCAAATTAAGTGTAATTGGGACAGAAGTATACCATTGATGTTCTTGTTCAATGGGCCCAATCAGTCCTGAGCTTCCCCCTGGGTAATAATAATAATAACAGTAACAGAGTTGGAGGTGACTTTGGAGGTCATCTAGTCCAACCCCCTGCTCACGCAGGACACCTATACTGGGGATTCGAACCGCCAAACCGTCGACCTCTCTGATCGACAAGCTCAGCGTCTTAGCCACTGAGCCATGCAGGGTCTACTGCAACCCTCAACGGCCAACTCATCGCAGCCAACTTGCTGCAGCCAAGTCAAGAGTCTCGCGATGAGACAAGAGTTACACCTAATATTGAAGAAATAGTGGGATAGAATCACTAAAGAAAGGATGCCAAAGGAGGGACAAAATGAAATGGGAATGACAAATATTAAACTATTTTTATAAAAAAAATATTTTATAGAATTCAATTGAATTGTTGAATTGTCCCATCACGAGTTGGCCGTGGTGGGTTTGGCTGTAGCTAATTGTCCCATTCCGGGGTATGCATGCAAATAATCTCATCTGGGTCTCCCTCCTGTCCTTTCAAATGTGGGAGGTGGATCCTTTTTTTCCTGCCTCGGTTCCTTCTCTCCAGATGCTGCTAAATTAACTCTCTGAGCATCCTTTGAAGTAGCTGTTTTCCTGGCTGGGAGTTCTGGTTTATCTGTCCTGTTGAGCTACAGAGAGATGGGTCTTGCCTCTGTTATTGGTTGGCTGGGGCAAGGAACCCCCAAAACCACGTGCCTTCCCTCCATGTGTTTTGAGACCACCCAATATATTTAGGAAGATCCAAAAGAGGACAAGTCCTGTCTGGGGTTCCATGTTGCCAACTCTTCCATTCCATCCTTGCCTCCTCCTCTTCCTCCCCTCCCCTCCCCTTTCCTCTCCCCTCCTCGTCCTGCCTCCTCCTCCTCTTCTTCTTCTCTCCTTCCCCTCTCTCCTCCTTTTCTCCTCCTCTCCCCCTTCCTCCTCCTCCTCTTCCTTCCCTCACTTTCCTCCTCCTCTTCCTCCTCCTCCACTTCTTTCCCTCCCTTTCTTTTTCCTCTTCCTCTTCCTCCCCTCCCTCCTCCTTTTCTTCCCCTCCCCTCCCTTCCCCCTCCCCATCCTTTCCCACCCTGCTCTTCCTCCTTTCCCCTCCCTCCTCCCTTCCTCCTCTTCTCTTTCCTCCCCTCCCCTTCCCCCTCCTCCTCCTCTCTCCTTCCTCCCTCTCTTTTCCTCCTCTCCCCTTCCGTCCTCTTCCTTCTGCTCTTCCTCCTCCTCCATTTCTTTCCCACCCCTTCTTCCTCCTCTTTGTTTTGTTTGTTTTTATTGAATTTGTATACCGCCCTACTCCCGAAGGACTCAGGGCGGTGAACAGCCATAAAAATAAAACATATAAATACAAAATTTAAAATAGAGATAAAACAAATTAAATAAATTTGGCTGAACCATATTTAAAACCCCAATAATTTAAAACCGAATTTAAAATTCCCATTTAAAAACGGAGAAGTTTAAGTCAGGCCGGCTTGCTGGAATAGAAACGTCTTAAGCGTGCGACGGAAGGTGCGCAGATCCGGAATCCTCCGTATCTCGGGGGGGAGCTCGTTCCAGATAGTAGGTGCCCCCACAGAGAAGGCTCTCCCCCTGGGGGCCGCCAGTCGACATTGTTTGGCCGACGGCACCCGGAGGAGCCCCTCTCTATGGGAGCGTACTGGTCGGTGGGAGGCTATTGGTGGTAGCAGGCGGTCCCGTAGATAACCAGGTCCTAGGCCATGGAGCGCTCTAAAGGTGATAACCAAAACCTTGAAGCGCACTCGGAAGACCACCGGGAGCCAGTGCAGCTCGCGCAGGAGGGGCGTTACATGGGAGCGCCACGTCGCTCCCATCACCACCCCGCGCGGCCGCACTCTGCGCCAGTTGGAGCCTCCGAGTGCTCCTCAAGGGGAGCCCCATGTAGAGAGCGTTACAATAGTCCAGACGGGAGGTGACGAGGGCATGAGTGACCGTGCGTAACGAGTCCCGATCCAGAAAGGGGCGCAACTGGCGAATCAGGCGAACCTGATGAAAAATCCTCCCGGTCACGGCCGTCAAGTGCTCTTCTAAAGACAGCCGTGAATCCAGGAGGACACCCAAGTTGCGAGCCCTCTCCGTGGGGGCCAATGCTTCGCCCCCAATAGTCAGCGATGGCACCAGCTGACTATATCGGGACGTCGGAAACCACAGCCACTCGGTCTTGGATGGGTTGAGTCTGAGCCGGTTTCTCCCCATCCAGATCCGTACGGCCTCCAGGCACCGGGACATCACTTCAAGGGCATCGTTGGGGTGGTCTGGGGTGGAGATGTACAGCTGGGTGTCGTCAGCGTACTGATGGTACTCCACCCCGAAACCACGGATGATCTCGCCCAGCGGCTTCACATAAATGTTGAACAAAAGGGGCGAGAGGACCGATCCCTGTGGCACCCCACATATAAGGGGCCTCGGGGTCGACCTCTGCCCCCCTGTCAACACAGACTGCGACCGGTCGGAGAGAAAGGAGGAGAACCACCGTAATACGGTGCCTCCCACCCCCAACCCTTCCAACCGGTGCAGCATGATACCATGGTCGATGGTATCAAAAGCCGCTGAGAGATCTAATAGGACCAGGATAGAGGAACAACCTCTATCCCGAGCCCTCCAGAGATCATCCACCAACGCGACCAATGCCGTTTCCGTGCTGTACCCAGGCCTGAAGCCCGACTGGAACGGGTCTAGATACGTCGTTTCATCCAGGTACCGGGGAAACTGTCGTGCCACCACACTCTCAACAACCTTCGCAACAAAGCGAAGGTTGGAGACTGGACGATAATTAGCCAATGTTGCCGGGTCCAGGGAAGGCTTCTTGAGGAGAGGTCTCACCACCGCCTCTTTCAAGGCAGCGGGAAAGACACCCTCACTCAATGAAGCATTTATAATCCCCTGGAGCCAGCCTCGCGTCACCTCCCGAGAAGCCAGCACTAACCAGGAGGGGCACGGGTCCAACAAACATGTGGTCGCATTCAGTCTACCCAGAATCCTGTCCACGTCCTCAGGGGTCACAGAGTCAAACTCATCCCAGATAACATTCTCAGGACCTGCCCCCGTCATCCCCCCTGGATCTACCCAGTCGGAGTCCAGATCTTCCCGAATCTGAGTGATTTTGTCATACAGATACTGAACAAAGTCCTCGGCTCTTCCCTCCAAGGGGTCCTCCCTCGCTTCCTGATGGAGCAGGGAGCGGGTCACCCTAAACAGGGCGGCCGGGCGGTTATCTGATGACGCAATAAGAGCAGCAAGATGAGTACATTTTGCTGCTTTTATCGCCACTAGGTAATTCTTAATATGAGATCTTACCAGTGTCCGGTCAGATTCAGTGCGACTGGCCCTCCAACTACTCTCTAGGCGTCTTTTCCGGCGCTTCATCTCCCTCAGCTCCTCAGTAAACCAAGGAGCCAGGTGAGATCGGCGCCGGGTCAGAGGCCGCAAAGGCACGACTCGATCCAGAGCTCCAGCGGCCGCCCTATCCCAGGCGGCCACTAAGTCTACAGTCGAGGCGTGAGCCAGGACCTCAGGCATTGGCCCAAGCTCCGTCTGGAACCTATCAGGTTCCATCAGGCGCCTGGGGCGGTACCATCTTATCGGTTCCGCCTCCCTGCGGCGGGGAGCAGCGGTTCGAAGATCAAGGCGAAGGAGAGAGTGATCCGACCATGACAAGGGCTCGATGGCTATGTCCCCTATCTCGAGATCACTCAGCCACTGTCCAGAGACAAAAATCAAGTCCAGTGTGTTTCCCCCCATGTGCGTAGGGCCATGAATTAGCTGGGTCAGATCCATAGCCGTCATGGAAGCCATGAACTCCCGAGCCACCTCAGACGTCTCACCCACGGACGGCAGGTTGAAATCCCCCATGACCATAAGTCTGGGGGTATCAACCGCCACCGCAGCGATAACGTTGAGTAGCTCGGGCAGGGCTGCTGCCACGTGGCAGGGAGCCAGGTACGTGATCAGCAAACCCATCTGAACCCCATGACCCCACTTCACAAGGAGGGTCTCACAACCGGCCGTCTGAGGAACAGTGGCCTCCCTCGGCCTAAAACCTTCTCTAATAATAACCGCTACTCCCCCGCCCCTCCCCTGAGACCTCGGTTGATGGAATGCGTGGAAGCCTGGTGGGCACATTTCTACCAGAGGGACCCCCCCCTCCAGGCCCAACCAGGTCTCCGTAATACCTGCCAGGTCCGCTCCCCCCCTCCTGAACAAGATCACAAATGAGGGGGGCTTTATTTACTGCGGACCTGGCATTGCACAACATCAGCCGAAGGCCCGGGCCCTGAGGGTCTGTGCAACCTGGAAAACGAGTGGAGCCTTGGGGGCCGGAGCACGCTACCGCATGAAGACAGCGGGTGCGCGCTCCCTTAACATGATATGGCCCCCTGCTCCCGCCATATCTACCCCTCCCCCTCACAGTACCGATGGTAAAAACACAATCTGGACAAGCTCGACCCCCCCCATTTCCTCCGGAACTCCCACCCCCCCCGCCGCATATAGTGGCCAGGCCTGACCTTCCCCTTGGTGGGTTATCCCCCAAACCCACTACCCTAGTTCCAATTTTGCCTCCCCCCCCCTGGGACCCCTTAAGATTTTTTCCAAAAATTTACATAAAAAACCCCTCAACCCCCTCTTCGCCGCATGCCACCTCTCTGGGTTCCAAGACCCGTCATTGAGGTAGGCCCTCGATAACGTGGAGGGCCAGGCTTGCGAGAGGGGGGAGTCTCGCAATGCAAGAAGCTGTGCCCTTAGGTACATCTAAGCTCTGAGGTAGTGATAAGGTATGGCCCAGGGCTCCATGATAGTCCAAATTGTCCTGAAAAAGGCAGGTTGACCATAAACGGAAGAGTCTCCACTGTCCTCTCACGGCAGTGGGGGAGTCCAATGTTCCAACCAATTCGAGGGTAATCGTCCAACCAGCCTCTCATGATGGTTGGCCGATTCGCCATGGGGAAGATGGTACATCCCATCGGTAGTGAAACAATGATAGAAACCGGCTCCGTTCGTCCTCCTGTAAACTGCCATTTTTCATACAGCCAGCGTGCTAGATAACAAACAGAGCCAGGTCCAAGGTCTCTAGAAGAAAATAAGCTGTCCACAATATTCATGCAGGTAGCGTATAGATGGATAATACAGGCAAGCAAATAGAGGAAAATAAGTGGGAGCCACCTCCATCGAGCAGGAACTGGCAGGGCAAGCATGTTAATCTTAGGGCCTGATAATGGCCCAACTAGGACGGGAGGGGAGGGGGGGAGAGGGTTAACCAGGGCTGCGCAGTAACTCCAACAGCCCCTCCACCCTCATTGACCCCCCCCCTCGAGTCTTCCAGGTCTTCCGACCATCCTATATGCCCAGTCCTAGCCCCCCGAGATGGTTATAAAGGAGGCCTCGCCATGGGGCTAAAGTTTGGGAATTACCCCAGAGCCCCCTGGCGGCCCAAAGTTGCCAAAGTTTAAAATTCAGAAATGGAGGCTCCCCCCTCTTCCTCCCCTCTCTCCTCCTTCCCCTCCCCTCCCTTCCACCTCCCCATCTTTCTCCCCTCTTCCTCTTCTTCTCTCCCTGCTCCTCTTCCTTCCCTCTTTCCTCCTCCTCTTCCTCCCCTCCCACCCTCCTCTTCCTCTTCTCTCCCTCTGCCTCCTCTTCCCTTATTCCTCTCTCCTTCCTCCTCCTCCTCTTCCTTCCCTCCCCTTTCTGTTCCTCTTCCTTCTGCTCTTCCTCCTCCTCCCCCCACTTTTTGTGAGGAGCCCCCTGTTCCTTTTATGCCTCTCCTGGCCCACCGAGCCCCTCCAAGCGAGCGAGCAACCGAGCAAATGCTCCCGAGCTTGGCACGAACCCACCCTCACCGCTGCATGCCTGTGCAGGCACAGATCTCCCCAAATTATCTCTCTTTCTTCTCCAAAGGGGGTGTGTGTGGAGGGAGCGGGGGATAGGAGTCTTGCGGCGTGAGTCGAGGTGGGGGGGGGGCGAGAGTTCCCTTTCAATCTGCCGCCGGCCTCCTGACACCCAAAATAAACAGCATAAGCCCAGAACATTCCCCGTCGCAAGGGGCCGAGAGGGCTTGTCAAGCAGGCCTGTTTGAGTTGCTAGGATGATAATGTGGCATGACACTTCTGAAATGAGACACCGGTTGCCATGGCGAGGGCTCGGGAGGAACTATCTCTCCAGAGGCAGAAATAAAACATGCTTTAAATGATGTTTGATTAGAATTTAGATCATGTAACTGAATGGCTGGGCTTGCTTTGCTCGGTGGCTCGCCTCCCGGACCCCCGTCTCTCTCTCTCTCCCACCCCCCACCACCCCCGATACATCCCTTGTCATCTTCAGCTGATGGAACCATTCACATTCATTTGAAAAAGAAATCAGCCCTTAAGTGGGGAGGGGGACCCGGGGAGGTTGGGGTGAGGGCGCCGGATTCCGATCACGAGAGTGGGATGCGGCGGCCTTCCTTCTCCCTCACTCCCTCTGTCCCTAGCTTTATTTTTCGGGAGCACGGAGAGATTTCTGAAGGAGGGGTCCTTGGTGCTCTCTGAGCTTTGGCTGTTTTCTTGCAGATGTTTCATGACCAAATTAGGTAGCATCATCAGTGATACAAGGGAGTCGGGTTTGCGGAAAGGAGGAAGAGGAGGAGGAGGAAGAGGGGTCCTTGATGCTCTCTGAGCTTTGGTTCTTTTCTTGCAGATGTTTCATGACCCAACTAACTAACATCATCAGTGCTACTTGCTAGTTGTAGTGATATTGTTATTTCATTTATTTTTTTTTAATTTTGATTTATATGCGGCCCTTCTCTGGAGACTCAGGGCGGCTTACAATGCGTTAAGCAATAGCCTTCATCCTTTTGTATATTTATACAAAGTCAGCTTATTGCCCCCACAAACTGGGTCCTCAATTTACCTACCTTAGAAAGGATGGAAGGCTGAGTCAACCTTGAGCCTGGCGGGATTCGATCTTACTTTAATTGCAGACAGCTGGTCTTAAATTACAGAGCTCTGTCTGTGGAGCTATCCAGGCTCCTTGTCCTTCATTTGGACAATGAAACATCTGCAAGAAAACAACCAAGCTCAGAGAGCACCGAGGTAGCCATATTTCAACCCGGATCTACAAATATTCTCCTTTAGTGTGATTTCTGAATGCAACCACAATTCACAAAGTGTTTTTTTTTTTAACACTCGGCAATTTTACCCACCTACCCAGAAGTGAAAGCTGATAGAGACCCCCTTTCGCTGATTAAATGGCACGAGGAATGGAAGGGTTGAGAAGACATGAGAGAACAGCCCCTTAAGACCACTTTCTGAACCTAGTTAAACATCGTCTTCATAAGGGGTGTCCAACCTTGGCAAACTTTTTAAGACTGGTGGATTTCAACTACTGGTATTCCCCAGGTAGACCTAAGGTAGTCCACAACATAGGACTGTAATGGAGCCTTCCCATTAATAGAGCCTACAGTGAAGGAGCACTCACAACTTCTGGAGGCAAGTTGTTCCACTGGTTAATTGTTGTATCAGGAAATTTCTCCTTAGTTCCAGGTTGCTTCTCTCCTTGATTAGTTTCCACCCGTTGCTTCTTGTCCTGCCTTCAGGTGCTTTGGAGAATAGCTTGACTCCCTTTTCTTTGTGGCCGCCCCTCAAATACTGGAACACTGCTATCATGTCACCCCTAGTCCTTCTTTTCATTAAACTAGACATACTCCCTGAAGAAGAGCCTAATGCTGGGAAAGATTGAAGGCAAAAGAAGAAGGGGACCACAGAGAAAGAGGTGGCTGGATGGAGTCACTGAAGCAGTCGGCATGAGCTTAAATGGACTCCAGAGGATGGTAGAGGACAGGAAGGAATGTCCTCTACCTGGACATTCCTGGAGGAATGTTGTCCATGAGGTCGTGATAGGTCGGAAACGACTTCGCAACTAACAACAAGACATACCCAGTTCCTGCAACCGTTCTTCGTATGTTTTAATCTCCAATCCCCTCATCATCCTTGTTGCTCTTCTCTGCACTCTTTCTAGAGTCTCAACATCTTTTTTACTTTGTGCCAACCAAAACTGGATGCTGTACTGTAACTCTTGTATTTCTGGAATTGGCTCTACTTTATTATTATTGGTCACGATTCTGTTAATTTAATTAATTTAACTTTTTTATTTGTTGAATTGTTCCGTGGCGAGTTTCCTGTCAGGATCCGAAAAGAACTTGACAGACTTGAACAAACCTATCCAACAAAATGAAATTTAATGTGGAGAAAAGCAAGGTTTTCTACTTTAGGCAGGAAAAACCAAAGCTACATGTACAGATTAGGTGAAACCTGGCTCAAAAACATTTTGAGAGGGACCTTGGAGTCTAGTGGACAATCACTTAAACATGAGCTAGCAGTGTGCTGCAGCAGCCAAAAAAAAAAAAAAGCTAATATAATCCTTGGTTGTATAAACAGAGGCACAGAATAAAAATCACCTGAAGTATTAGTAGCACTTTATAAAGCTTTAAGTAAGGCCACATCTTGGATACTGAATTCAGTTTTGGTCAGCACATTACAAAAAAAGATGATGAAACTTTGGGGAAAAAAATGCAAAGAAGAGCAACTAAGACGATTAAAGACCTGAAGACAAAAACATGCAAAGAACAGCTTCAGGATTTGGGTCTAGAGAAAAGAAGGACTATGGGGGGACATGATAGCAGTCTTCCAGTATTTGAGGGGCTGCCACAAAGAGGAAGAGCTCAACTTATTTTTCCAAAGCACCAGAAAGCAAGGCAAGAAACAATGAATGGAAACTAATGAAGGAGAGAAGCAACCAGGAATTAAGGAAAAATTTCATAACAGTGAGAACAATTAACCAGTGGAACAGCTTGCCACCAGAAGTTGTGGGTGCTCCAACACTGGAGGTTTTTAAGAAGAGACTGACAGCCAGCTGTCTGAAATGGTATGGGGGTTGGACTAGAAGACCTCCAAAGTCCCTTCCAGCTCTATTCTGATTGAGTTCTCTGCCACAGCAGAGATTTCACTTGATGGATATTATCTTTCTAACTAGAGAAGTGTAATATAAAACAATTATCTATTCAGATTTGGGGAATAAGAAGTATTACGCACAAAATGCTACCCTTTGGGGAAAATTAGAATTACCTCAACAAAATTGTGTATTATTTTACCGCTAGTCCACATGGTTTTCATCCATTGACCTCTGAAAGGTTAGAGAAACAGTCAAATGAATTTCCATACTTACAAATTATGTAAACACACTCATCAGGATTTATTAATCCTTGAAATAAAACAAAAGTCCTCTTCAGTGAACTTCAAAATCAATTAAAAGAGAGGATGGGATGTATCTGAGAACTAAATTTAAAAAGGAAAAAAAAAATCAGGTGAGACAGTCTTTCGTGATCTTCTCCAATTAGACTTTGAAATTAGGTTCAACATTGATTAGTCAAACATACTGTTAAAACACTTGACAATGGATATATATCGGCTTGGGAGCTAAATTCACAGAGAAAATGAGAAAGAATTTTCTACTTCTAATCCAGGGATCACAAAACTTGGCAACTTGAAGGCTTATGGACTTCAACTCCCAGAATTCCCTAGCCTCATGTTGGCTGGGGAATTTGGTGCGGTGGCCTAGAGGTGGAGCTCTCGCCTCGCAATCAGGAGGCTGTGAGTTTGATCCTAGATAGGGGCAGATATTTCTCTCTCTGGGCACACTGAAGAATATATCTGCTGAAAAAAAACCTCCACATTGGTGACAGGAAGGGCATCCGGCCAGTAAACACTCAGCTCAATTCAACTGCCCAGACTCCCACCCCCCACAAGGGATAATGGCAGTGGTGAAATCCAAATTTTTTTACTACCAGTTCTGTGGGATGGCTTGGTGGGCGTGGTGTGGCTTGGTGGGCGTGGCAGGGGAAGGATACTGCAAAATCTCCATTCCCGCCCCACTCCAAGGGGAAGGATATTGCAAAATCTCCATTCCCACCCCACTCTGGGGCCAGCCAGAGGTGATAGTTGCTGGTTCTCCAAACTACTCAAAATTTCCTCTATTGGTTCTCCAGAACCTGTCAGAATCTGCTGGATTTCAGTCCTGGATTAATGGGCTTATTAAAAGAAGATGATGTTGGCTGGGGAATTCTAGGAGTTGAAGTCCACCAATCTTAAAAGTTGTCAAGTTTGGAGACCCCTGTTCTAAACCATAAAAATGTGACAGATTCTCAATGAGAAGCTCAGACGATGCCCAGAAAATCAACAGTCAGTTTATGTTTACAAAGTTTTCTTGGCGTGAAGGGTTGCCACTTTTTCAACTTCCCAATCTACAATGTAGCTCTGGGATCTCTTAGTGGTCTCCCAGCCAAGCTCCCACCAGGTGCGAGCCTGCTTAGCTAATTGACAGTCAGCGACAGTCAGTCAAGTGCTGATAGCTGGGAACTCGAAGGAATCTTCAGAAGTCATAAAATCAGAATTTCAGTGCCCATTTCAGTAAGATGCCATGTTGCCCCAGAAACTGTATCTAAGGTTAATATTGATTTCTGTTTGTTCCAAAGATCAGACTTTTGTGAGAAGGATGAGATTCAGGGAAAATTACAGGAGTTCTAAAATTACAGGTGTTCTAATGAATTCATTGGACACATTTTACACAACCATAAATGTGCTTATATGCTCATAGGAGCCATGAACCCTGCATTTTGGATGTATTCTGTAAATTGGCCCATTTGAGGTAGCTCGGTTCCAAAAACTACAATCGATCAGATTAGAGCTGGAAAGGGACCTTGGAGGTCTTCTAGTCCAACCCCCTGCTCAGGCAGAAAACCCTCGACCATTTCAGACAAGTGGTTGTCCAATCTCTTCTTTAAAAACTTCCAGTGTTGGAACTTCTGGAGGTAAGTTGTTCCACTGATTAATTGATCTCAGTATTAAGAAATTTCTGCTTAGTTCTAGGTTGCTTCTCTCCTTGATTAGTTTCCATCCATTGCTTCTTGTCCTGCCTTCAGGTGCTTTGGAGAATAGCTTGACCCAGCGGTGAAATCCTCTGAAATCTGCTACTGGTCTGTGAATCTGTTACCGGGTGCGTGCTTTGCGCGCAGGCGCACCTGAGGTGCACCCGTGCAGCACTAAAAAAGGAACATTTTGAAGCCTTTTGAGCCTGCAAAGGTAAGTAGAACAGCGGGGGGGTGGGGGGTGGGGGTGGGGGGGGCAGGGGGGAGGGAATCAACTGTGCCACGAGATTTAGATTGGCTAGAAAGCAGGAAATCAGATTATTCTAGCTAATACATCGTATCACAACTGATCGTCGGAAATACCAGTTTGCCCGAACTGGTAGCATTTTGTTTATTACTGGTTCGCCGAACCAGTAGCATTTTTACTACCGGTTCGCTTGAACCGGTCCGAACAGGTAGCATTTCAGCTAGTGGTGGGTTCCTCCCAGTTCGGTCCGATTCGGCCGAGCCGGTAGCGGTGATGATATGACGTCACCAAACTGGTTCTCCCTCCCCGCCCTCCCCACCCACCACCCACCCACGTTATTCTTACCTTTTATTTGGTCCCATCCCCAATCTATTGCTGCCTCCTGAGTCCCAGCTGATGACTAGAGGGAAAAAAACTTTAAACTCTTGCCGCGGGGCTTCAAAGGGCCGTCCTACAGCTGATCAGTGTTAAAAGCAAACAAATGAGTCGGGTCGTAAGTGCGAGGACTGGTCGTAAGTGCGAGGACCTTCCAGAAATGACTCTGACCAGCTAGCCATGCCCACCTAGTCACATGACCTCCAAGCCACACCCACAAAATAAGCCATGCCCACAGAACCGGTAGTAAAAAAATTTAGAACCCACCCCTGATTTCAGCCCTGGCTTGACCCCCGCTTCTTTTTGGCAACCCCTGAGATACTGGAACACTGCATGTCACCCCTAGTTCTTCTCTTCAAGAAGGGCAATTAAGATGTCCAGCTGCTTGAAACCAGAAACTTATGCAGGGAGATAGCAAAAAGCAGGAATAGGTAGCCTTGAGAATACAATCGGAGCCATCCATCTTCCGGTATTTGAAAGGATGTCATGCAGGAAAAAAAAGGGGTTATTTTTTTGGTTTTTGCTTCTTGTAATCTGGTTGAGGATGGATTTCTGCACTGATTTAGATCTGAGAGTCTTGATGGCTCCTTCACGAGATACAGCAGTAGGAATCTCTACAGGTAGTCCTCGCTTAACGACCGGTTGCTTAACGACTGTTTGAAGTTATGACAGTCCTAATTAACATCCGGTTCTGGAGTTCCAAAGGCTACCCCTCCCCCCAGTCACATGATTGCATTTTGACTGTTTGGCAACTGGCTCGCATTTGTGGCCGTTTGCATTGTCTCTAGATCACATGACTAGAGGGTCATGTGATCCCACTTCTGGTGGTTTGTTTTTTTTTTGCTGATTTCCTTCCAGTTTTTGACAAAAAGCATCCATTGAAGAAAACGGGTTCGCTTAGTGACTATTGCGTTTGCTTAACAGCTGTTGCAAAAAAAGAAAAAAAGGTTGTAAAAATTGGGCACAATCACATGCTGACCGCTTAAGGACCACCACAATTTACTACCATAATTCTGGGGCCGATTATGGTTGTAAATTGAGGACTACTTATAATAGGCAGCAAGAAAGTGAATTCTTATATACAACTTTCCAAAATAAATCATATCATATCATATCTTGTATATCGTATATCATATATTTCATATTGTACCTCGCACCTCATATATTATGTATCATATCATATTATAACTACAAGTTTAGAATAACAAAGTTGGAAGGGACCTTGTAGGTCATGTAGTCCAACCTCTTGCTCAACAGGAGACCCATTATATTGTATTGCATTGTATTGTATTATGTATTTTATTGCATTGTATTGTATTGTATTATATTGTATTGCATTGTATTGTATTATGTATTTTATTGTATTGTATTGTATTGTACTGTATATTGTATTGTATTATATATTATATTATATTATATTATATTATATTATATTGTATTACATTGTATTATATATATTGTATTGTATTGTATTGCATTGTATTGTATTATATTGTACTGTATATTGTATTGTATTATATATTATATTATATTATATTGTATTACATTGTATTATATATTGTATTGTATTGTATTGCATTGTATTGTATTATATATTATATTGTATTGTGTTGTATTGTATATTATATTGTATTGTATTGTACATTATATTGTATTGTATTGTATTATATATTGTATTGTATTGTATTATATATTATATTATATTGTATTGTATTGTATTGTATTGCATTCCATTGCAGTTTGCCTCATTTTACAGTTGGTAAGCGAATCACTGTAGTTGTTGAATTAGTCAAATTGTTGTTAAGGGAATCTGGCTTCCCCATTGACTTTACTTGTCAGAAGGTCACAAAAGGTGATCACATGACCCCAGGACACCACAACTGGCATAAATACATGCCAGTTGCCGTGTCTAAATTTTGATCCCGTGAGCATGGGGATACGACGGTCATAAGTGTGAAAACTGGTCATAACAAGTCACATTTTTCAGTGTCGGGGTAACTTTGAACGGTCACACCAAATAAACTATTGTAAGTTGAGGACTATCTGTATAATATGATAATCTATAATTTAAATATAAAATAAAATAGGAAAGAACTTTTCTAGCACGCATCTTTCAGATTAAAGGCGGCGAGAAGGATAAGATCTCAGATCAGGTTTTTAATAGAGGCGAGTGAAACGTCCAATGTGTCGACTTAATTTCTTGTACTTTGATGCTGCCACATTCCCCACAAACTCCTGGTGGGGCACAGCATAAATCTGGTAATGCCATCATCAAAAGTTGATGGGCGAAATTAGAAATGTTGGCAGACATCAAATCTTCTTTCTCGCTCTACGCGGGAGGAATAAACACGTCAATTGCCAAGGGAGCTGGATTTACTCGTAAAATCTAACAAATTTTCAGAGTTACTTCGGGAAAAAAAATGAAAACGGGAAAAACGGTCTCTCTCTCCCTCTCCCACCCGCTCTCCCTCTTTCTCTTTCTTTCTTTTTGTCTGTTTCTCCCTCCCTCCCTTTCTTTCTCCCTCCCTCTTTCTCTCCCTCTTTCTCTCTTCCCATTTCTTTCTCTCTCTTTACCCTCTCTTTCTCCCTCCCTCTCTTCCTTTTTCTTTCTCTCCCTTCCCCTCTCTTATTCCCTCCCTCCCTCTCTTCCTCTCTCAATCTCTCCCACTCTCTCCCTTTCTCTCTCTCTTCCTTCCTTCCTCTTTGCCTGTCCCTCTCGCTTTCTCCCTCCCTCCTCTCCTTCCTTCCCTCCCTCTCTCCCTTCCTCTCTCAATCTCTTCCACTCTCTCTCCCTTTCTCCTTTCTTTCTTTCTTTTCTCTCTTTGCCTTTCCCTCTTATTCCCTCCCTCCCTCTCTTCCTCTCTCAATCTCTCCTACTCTCTCCCTTTCTTTCTCCTTTCCTTCCTTCCTTTCTCTTTGCCTGTCCCTCTCACTTTCTCCCTCCCTCCTCTCCTTGCCTCCCTTCCTCTCTCCTTCCCTTCCTCTCTCCCTCTCTCTCTCTTATCTTTCTTTCTTTCTTTTCTTCTTTCCTTCCTTCCTTCTTTCTTTCTTTTCTCTCTTTGCCTTTCCCTCTTATTCCCTCCCTCCCTCCCTCTTCCTCTCAATCTCTCCCACTCTCTCCCTTTCTCTCTCCCTTCCTTCCTTTCTCTTTGCCTGTCCCTCTCGCTTTCTCTCTCCCTCCCTCTCCTTCCCTCCCTCCCTCCCTCTCTCAATCTCTCCCACTCTCTCTCCCTTTTTCTCTTCTTTCTTTCTTTCTTTCTTTCTTTCTTTCTTTCTTTCTTTCTTTCTTTCTCTTTCTTTCTTTCTTTCTTTCTTTTCTTTCTTTCTTTCTTTCCCTCCCTTTCCCTCTCCTTGTCTTTCTTTCTTCCTCTCCCTCCCTCTTTCTCTCTCCCCTATCTCTTTCTCATTCTCCCTATCTTTCTCCCTCCCCCTCCATCTCCCTTCCTCTCTTTCTCCCTCTCTCTGTCCCTCTCCCCCTTTCTTCCTCTCCCTCCTTCCCCACTCTCTCTTTCTGCCTGCGTTTCTATGTATCCTTCAAAAGGTACACAATATGCAATGTATTATCAAGAGCCAACATTACTCTGCCTGCTGAGAATTATGCAGATCCTCAACCTCCGGAGCCGAATAAATTATAAAAGGATTATTTCTGCTGCTGACAATAGCTACTGTATCTCTTTGTCTCTCATAAATTAAAGGCCCTGCATTCTTTTCTCCCAGATAGGCCCACTCACTCACACGGATTTTGCCAGCCTGTTCCTATTTTTCCCCCACCTCTTAAGTCTGTATAAACCCCTGAATCCATCAAAAGGCACAGAATGTATTGATATCCAAGCTGCTAACGTCTATAGGAAAAGCTTGATTCTTATATAAAAATGAGATTCTGTCCACGGCGTGCACAACATACTACTCTTTAAGTGGAAATATATATTTATTTATGGAAGCATGAAGTCTCTTCCTAGTGAATAGAACAGTTCTTTATCCAGGAAAGAACTAGAACTAAGAATAAGCTTCCTTTATTGAAATGTGTAAAACAACGAAAGTGTGCGAGAGATACAAGTTTACAGGCAATCCCAAAGTAATCAAGACACAATATAATATTATATCACAGGCACAATGAATCGTTAATAGCCCAAAATGCTACAGTATACAGTAGACACAAGAACAATTTTTCCCCGAACGCCATCACTCTGCTAAACAAATAATTCCCTCAACACTGTCAAACTAGTTACTAAGTCTAAGCTGGGCTGTCTTAAAATTTTAATGGGTTATTTTAAGGGTAATGGGTTTTAATTTTTGGGAAGCCAATTCGATTCTGTTTTTAAATTATTTTAAATTTTATATTGTATGTATTTTAATTTTGGCTGTTCACCGCCCTGAGTCTTTCGGGAGAAGGGTGGTATACAAATTTAAATAATTAATAAATAAATAAATAAATAAATAAATAAATAAATAAATAAATAAGTCTGCATTACTATTAGTCTTCTCATCGTTCCTATCACCCATCTCCTCCCACTTATGACTATATGACTGTAACCTTGTTGCTGGTATCCTTAAGATTTATGTTGATTGTTTCCTTATATGATTTGATTGCTTATTTGTTCCTTATGACTATCATTAAGTGTTGTACCTTATGATTCTTTTTTTTATTGAAAAGTTTTACAAAAATTTTTTTTTTTCAAATATTTCCCCTTCTCCCCCCTCCCTTCCTTCCCCCCCACCCTCCCCGGACTTCCCAGAACAAAATACAGTGTAAAACAGTTAACAATCATATGCTAAGCTAAGCTAACTAACTACAGATTCCTATCCCCACCCTCGACACTTTAACTCGCCTTTTACTTAACTAAATATACATACTCTTAACTTTTCTATTCATTCATAAGCTCTTTGATACTTTTTAGTTCGATATTTGTTTTGAATGTAATCAATCCATCTTCTCCATTCCGATACATATCTTTCTTGTGAATGATCTTTCAAGTACGCTGAAATTTTCGCCATTTCTGCCAAATTTGCCACTTTTAATGTCCATTCTTCAATAGTAGGCAATTCTTCCTTCTTCCAATATTGCGCCACCAAAAGTCTAGCTGCAGTTATTAAATTTAAAATCAATTTAGTCTATAACCGTACAATCTGTGATTATACCCAACAAAAACAATTGTGGAGTAAACTTTATCTTCTTTTTAAGAATATTTTGGATAATCCACCATATTTTAATCCAAAATGCTTTAACTTTTTTAGAAGTCCACCATATATGATAATAAGTAGCATCGTCACAATCACATCTCCAACACATACAAGCCAACTTTTTAGGATCCAAATACCATCTGTAAAACATTTTATAAAACTTTTCTCTTAAATTTTGTGCTTGCGTAAATTTTACATTTCTAACCCATATTTTTTCCCAAGTTTCCATCATTATTGGTTCCTGAATGTTTTGTGCCCATTTTATCATGCAATCCTTAACTAATTCCGTTTCTGAGTCTATTTCTATCAGTATATTATATAATCTTTTTATATGCATTTGACCTTGATCTCTAATTTGTTTTACCAAATTTTCCTCCTTCTGCATGATACCAATTCTCTGGTCTTCTTTCCATCTAGCTTGCAACTGTCCATACTGAAACCAAGTTTGAATTATTTTTTCTTCTTTTAATGCCTTTATAGATTTTAACTGCAATATACCCCCTTCCATTTTAAGAAGCTCTTTATAGGTAATCACCTCTTGCTTTTGTTCTACACTTATATTCTCTATCGCATGTCTGGGTATTGCCCATATAGGTATCTTATAATTTAACTTATATTGATACTTCTTCCAAACTTGTAACAAGGCATTCCTTAGTATATGGCTTTTAAAGGTCTTATCCACCTTTTTGTCATAAAATAAGTAAGCATGCCAGCCATATAACAAATCATATCCTTCAATATTCAATATTCTTTCTTCTGTTGAATTAATCCAGTCACTAATTATTGTTAGGACAGCTGCTTCATAGTATAATCTTAAATTAGGCATTTTAAGACTTCCTCTTTCACGTATATCTTGCATTATTTTTAACTTTATTCTCGGTCTTTTCCTTGCCCAAACAAATTTATTAATATCCTTCTGCCATTCCCTCAAATTATCATCTTTCTTAAGTATTGGTATCATTTGAAACAAAAATAAAAACCTAGGTAAAACATTCATTTTTATTGCTGCTTTAGTGTTGTACCTTATGATTCTTAACGAATGTATCTTTTCTTTTATGTACACTGAGAACGTATGCACCAAAGACAAATTCCTTGTGTGTCCAATCACACTTGGCCAATAAAGAATTCTATTCTATTCTATTCTATTCTATTCTATTCTATTCTATTCTATTCTATTCTAGTCTAGTCTAGTCTAGTCTAGTCTAGTCTAGTCTAGTACAGAAAATTTTTCTGTACTAGATGATGATAGATGATTTCTCTTTTTGTTGTTGTTCTGATTTGCTTTTCTTTTGCTTGCTCTTTCTTTTCTTTTTTTTAGGTAGGTGACATGACTAGAAGTTAGATAGGATAGAAAGAAAACGTTTTTTAAATAAAGGGTGATATGATTAAAAGTTAGAATAAGAGATAGAAATAAGAGAAAGGGGGAATGTTAGTGTATACACTTTTATATAATAAAATAAAAGCAATTAACAAGAGAAAATATGGAATAATTGAATAATGACAGGCTGCAACTTAATATAAATGTGTATTATTATTATTATTATTAGAAATATATAAGTTGATTGAATGTCATAACTATGATTAATTTTGTTTGTTTTATTTGTATTAGAATGTATGACACCCAGGTGCCACACTGTTCACGCATTGATATGTTTGTAAAAAAATAAACAACTTGGAAAAAAGAAAATCTGTTTCTAAACAGCAAAGACCAAGAAACATTTATGTGCATCGTAAGAGTTGTGCATCGTAGCAGAACTGAGCATAGAAACGCATACAGGTAATGTCTAAAGAGCCTTGGTGGCGCAGCAGACTAATGTGGTGTTAACTAGCACCAACTGCCTGCAATTACTGCAAGTTCAATTCTCACCAGGCTCAAGGTTGACTCAGCCTTCCATCCTTTCGAGGTAGGTAAAATGAGGACCCGGATTGTGGGGGCAACTAAGCTGACTTTGTATAAAAAAAAAACCCGCTTAGGGGGGCCCGAAAGCCCTACTAAGTAGGTATATACAAAAGTCTGAAGGCTATTGCCTAACGCATTGTAAGCCGCCCTGACTCTCCGGAGAAGGGCGGCATATAAATCGAACCAATTAATTAATTAATAATTAATTAATTAATTAATTCTTGGCTTGCAACAGTTTGTTTAACGACCATTCAAAGTTACAACGGCCCTGAAAAAAGTGACTTATGACCGCTTTTCACATTCAGGACCATTGTGGCATCCCCATGATCACCTGAATAAAATTCAGTGTCAGTAACTAGGTGAATCCTGGAAAATAGATGGGGAAGAAATGGAGGTAGTGGCAGATTTTATTTTCCTGGGCTCCAAGATCACCACAGACGGGGACTGCAGCCAAGAAATGAAAAGACGCTTGCTCCTGGGGAGGAAAGCTATGGCAAATCTAGACAGCGTACTAAAAAGCAGAGACATCACCCTGCCAACAAAATTGTGTATAGTCAAGGCTATGGTTTTCCCAGTTGTAATGGATGGCTGTGAAAGTTGGACCATAAGGAAGGCTGAGCGCCAAAGAATTGAGGCCTTTGAACTCTGGTGCTGGAGAAGACTCCTGCGAGTCCCTTGGATTACAAGGCGATCCAACTGGTCAGTCCTAGAGAGATCAACCCTGACTGCTCTTTAGAAGGCCAGATCCTGAAGAGGAAACTCAAATCCTTTGGCCACCTAATGAGAAGGAAGGACTCACCGGAGAAGAGCCTCATGCTGGGAAAGACTGAGGGCAAAAGAAGAATGGGACGGCAGAGAAGGAGGTGGCTGGATGGAGTCACTGAAGCAGTCAGCGTGAGCTTCAATGGACTCCAGAGGATGGTAGAGGACAGGAAGGCCTGGAGGAACGTTGTCCATGGGATCGCGATGGGTCGGACACGACTTCGCAACTAACAACAACAACTAGGTGATCTACTCTTGATATTCAGATGTTTGGCAACTGACTCGTATTTATGACGATCACAGTGTCCCGGGAGTCGTGTGATTCCCTTTTGTGACCTTCCAACAAGCAAAGTCAATGGGGAAGCCTGATTCACATAACAACCATGTTAGTAACTTAAGTGATTCACTTAACAAACGTGGCAAGGAAGGTCGTAAAAGGGAGAAAAATTCAGTTAACCAACGTTTCAATTAGCTAGAGAAATTTTGGACTCAGTTGTGTCGTTAAGTCGAGGACTATCTGTACTAGAAATGACATTGGGGTATCTTGTGCCCAGCGTAACCACCGCAGGGATTCATTTAACAACGGTGGCAAGAAAAATTGCAAAACAGGGCAAAACTCACTTCACAAATGCCTCACTTAGCAATGGAGATGTTCAGCTGTAAGTCGAGGATTGTAATTGCTGTTCCCCCCCCACCTCTGACCAGTCATTAAATTCATCAACAGCAGTGTGGGCTAGAATTTACAGTTGGGAAAATGTCAAATTGGTGAAGAGACACACAGTAGAGGTAGAGTCCATGATTTACGACGACAGCTGGGATCCAAATTTTCATCGCTTAGGACAGTGATGGCTAAACTTTTTGCCATGGCGTGCCAGGAGCGGGGTGTGTGTATGTGTCACATTCACATGTGCCCACACCCATAATTCTATGCACCCCGTGCATGCGTGCATGACCCCCCCCGCTCCTGGCACGCAATGGCACGGTAGGCCCATTTTTTGCTCTCCCCAGCCTCCAGAGCCTTTCTAGGAGTCTGGGGAGGACGAAAACGGCCTTCCCCGCCCCCCTTGGAGGCCCTCCAGAGGCCAGAAACTGCCTGTTTGCCTACTTCCAGTCCCACCTGAGCTGAGCTCGCGTGCCCACCGATATGGCTACACGTGCCACCTGTGGCACGCATGCCATAGGTTCGCCATCACGGGCCTATAAGATATTTTCTTCTACTAGCAATAGCCCTTAGATTTATATACCGCTTCACAGAGCTTTACAGCCAGCTTGAAGCGGTTTACAGAGTCGGCACATTGCCCCCAAGAATCTGGGTGTTCTGACCCAGCTCTCCAAACACGACAAACCCTCTTGACATGAACTCAAAAGCTTCCTTTAATTAGGAGTGCCGGCAGCCCCGGCAAAAAAATTCTCTCTCTCCACAGGTTAACAAGGCCATCCGGCTGGAAGATGAATAGCCCTGCCCCCGCCCATGCGTGCGCGACCCCACTGCTCCCCCCGCTCCTGGTACGCGATGGCACGGTAGACTCGTTTTTTTGCTCTCCCCAGCCTCCAGAGCCTTTCTAGGAGTCTGGGGAGGGCGAAAATGGCCTTCCCCACCTCCCCCGGAAGCCCTCCGGAGGCCAGAAATGGCCCATTTGCCAACTTCCGGTGGGACCAGTTTTCGCCTTCCCCAGACTCCTAGAAAGGCTCTGGAGCCTGGGGACAGCAAAAAAACGGGCCTTCCCCACTACCCCCCGAGGCCCTCCAGAGGCAGGAAACAGCTTGTTTCTCTACTTCTGGTGGGCCCAGAAGGTTCGAAAATCAGCTGAGCTTGCGTGCCCACTGATATGGCTATGCGTGCTATAGGTTCGCCATAATGGGCTTAGGAAAATGGTTATTAAGTGAATCGCGCGCAATGCTACAATCTCTTTTTTTGCCATGGCTGTTAAGTGAATTAAATGGTCATTAAGCGAAGCCAGCATCCCCCCCCCAAATTGACTTTGCCTGTCGGAAGACGGCTGGGAAGGTCAGGAAGGGCATTGACATGACCCCGGGATGCTGCAACCATCATCAATACGTGCTGGGTGCCCAAATTGAAAAGGATAGCTGGCTTTCTCAATCAAACAAACCATCACTCACTCAATCAATCAATCAGAATAGAGTTGGAAGGGACCTTGGAGGTCTTCTACTCCATCCCGTTGCTCAAGCAGGAGACCCTATACCATTTCAAACAAGTGGCTGTCCAGTCTCTTCTTCAAAATCTCCAGTGATGAAGCATAATTTCTGGTGGCAAGCTGTTCCACTGGTTAATTGTCCTCAGTGTTAGGAAGTTTCTCCTTAATTCACAGGTTGCTTCTCTTCTTGATTAATTTCCATCCATTGTTTCTTGTCCTGCCTTCTAGGGCTTTGGTAAATAAGTTGACCCCCCCCCTCCTCTTTGTGGCAGACCCACAAATACTGAAATACTGCTATCACCTCACCCCTTGTATTAAGGAAGAAGTGCAATGCAGGGGTGAAATGCTCCTGGTTCGGACCGGATCTCCCGATCCGGTAGCGATGGCCGCGGGTGGTTCGGAGAACCGGTAGCGAAAATCCCTGCGACCCCCCACCCCCCACCATGCCCAGCTGAGCCGCACGATCATCAGAGGCTTTTTTTTTTTTACTTTTAAAAGCATTTTTCTACAACTTCTTCTGCCGAAAAAATGCTTTTAAAAGTAAAAAAAAAAAGCCTCTGATGATTGTGTGGCTCAGCTGGGATCTCAGAGACTTTTCAAAGCATTTTTTTTCTGCAACCTCTTCTGGGGAAGAGGTGGTTAAAAAAATGCTTTGAAAAGACTCTGACGATCAGGCAACTCAGCTGGGATCGTCAGAGCCTTTTCAAAGCATTTTTTAAACCACCTCTTCCCCGGAAGAGGTTGCAGAAAAAAAATGCTTTAAAAGTCTCTCTGACGATCCCAGCTGAGTTGCCTGATCCTCAGAGAGACTTTTAAAGCATTTTTTTCTGCAACCTCTTCCGCGGAAGAGGTGGTTAAAAAAATACTTTGAAAAGACTCTGACGATCCCAGCTGAGTTGCTTGATTGGCAGAGGCTTTTCAAAGCATTGTTTTGCATTTGCAGAAAAAATGCTTTGAAAAGTTAAAATAAAAAAAAAAAGTTGGCCACGCTCACCCAGTCACATTACCCCACCACCACCACCAAGCCACGCCCACAGAACTGGTAGTAACAAATTTTACATTTCACTCCCGGTGCAATACTTTCGTATATAGAACCAGTGTTAATCTTAGCTTCACGGAAAGAAGGTGGACATGAGTGGCAACCGGTTTGACAGCTGTCTATTGAAAAGACACACCGACACAGATTGGAACTGCCAACAGAGAAGACAATTGAGCAGAAGGTTGGACTTGAAGACCTCCAAGGTCCCTTCCAATCCCTATTATTCTATGTTCTAGTCCTTCTTTTCTCTAGACTGGCCTTATCCAAATCCTGCAACTGTTCTTCGTATGTATTTTGTCTCCAGGCCTTTAATCAGGGGTGGGCTGCTGGGGGTTCGCAGGGGTTTGTTAGAACCTCTAGCTAAGATTCTGTGGAGTTCGGAGAACCCCCAAATCCCACTCCTGGCTGGCCCCTCCTACCCCTCCCAGGAGTCCCCACGTGGCCTGTTTTGGATGCAGGTAAGTGCAGGGCACACACGGAGGCATGAGGAGGGCGAAAAACGGGCCTACTAGAAGTTCAGGAAGGCCGGAAACAGGCCTGTTTCCAGCCTCCAGAAGGCCTCTGGAGCCTGGGGAGGCCATTTTATTTATAAGAGCCTTGGTGGTGCAGCGGACTAAAGTGCTGTTAAGTAGCACTTAGCTGCCAGCTGCCTGCAATTACTGCGAGTTCAAATCTCACCAGGCTCAAGGTTGACTCAGCCTTCCATCCTTCCGAGGTAGGTAAAATGAGGACCCGGATTGGGGCAATAAGCTGACTTTGTATAAAAAAGAACACCGCTTGGGGGGCCCGAAAGCCCTACTAAGCAGGTATATACAAAAGTATGAAGGCTATTGCTTAACGCATTGTAAGCCGCCCTGAGTCTCCGGAGAAGAGCGGCATATAAATCAAACCAATAAATAAATAAATAAATACATTTTTGCCCACGCAGAGGTTCAAAAAAAGCCTCCGGAGCCCGGGGAGGGCAAAAACGCCCCTACCTGCCGTGGTGCAGGAGGCCAAGTAGGCCACACACCCCCATGGCCACACTCACCCAGCAACCGGGCAGAGAACCCCTTGCTAAAATTTTTGAGCAAATCTTAGTTGCTCTTCTTTGCACTTTTTCCAAAGTCTCAACATTTTTTTTTTTGTTAATGTGGTAACCAGAACTGGATGCACTATTCGAGGTGTGGCCTTGCTCAAGCTTTATAGAGCGGTACTAATACTTCACGAGATTCTCCGTCGACGACGGCAAAAATATTTGATTACCATTTGAGTAATAAGGAAACTATTTATCTTCCCTTGCTCCGTCGCTACCCCTAATTTTAATTGTCCTCGTCTTTTCCAACCTGTAACAGAAGATTAAAAAAAATCCAGTGGTCTTTATTCCACTAAGAGGTACAAAACGTTATGTGCCGCTACCCTCCACCCTCAACTCCTAACCCCGGAGAATATGATAAATTCTGTTTTATTGCTTCCAGCTCTGTTATTTAAAGTAATTAACCTTAATTTATAAATTTTTATTTCAAACTGCCTTTTAACTTTGCGAAGTGGCGAGCGAAGTCCATTTCCCAAGGCTGCTAATAGTCCCTCTATTTAATCAAAATTCATCCATCAGATTCCAGTGTTAAATCATCTTTTAATTGGGAGTTACATTCTGGTTAATAGTTTTATAATTCGCCCACTCTAATAGTTTTTACCACAGGGACCGACTCTATTTCTTTTTCGCTATTATTTCAAGGGTCAGCAGGGATCCTCTCTTTCTCTTCCTTTCTTTGGCTTTATTCTCATTAATTGCTCGCTTGCAAATTCCCCATGCCCTCTCATTACGGCCACACAACTTCGTCTGTCGTTGGGTGAACTTCACACCTTTTGACAAAGACTCGTCAATTAGTTCCCCCATCGCCAAGTGAGATTCTGGTTCCCTGCACGAAACCTGGTCCCTCCTTCACCAGACAGCAGCAAAATTTAAGTAGAGCTAATCATTTAGGATTAGCTGGTCTGGGCATGATTTTTGAATGTAGGTTCTAGGCATCTGAAGGCTGAGTCAATGTGTGCATCATTGACCATGCAACGGTTCTAAGAATTCATTTGTTGCATTTTAAGACAAGGGGATTCTTTATATTTGTTATTTATTTATTTTATTTATTTATTTATTTATTATATTTCTATACCGCCTTTCTCCTGTAGGACTCAAGGAGGTGTACAGTCAAGAAAAATATAGATACACAAACATCATAAAATTGCTAATTAAAATTATTATTATAACATAGTTTGGCCCAATTAAATAGAACCTAAAATTAGATAACATTTTAAAAACATTCACATGTTCATATGTTTAGCCCCGCTTGTTGGAACATCAGGGTTTTGAGGGCACGGCGGAAAGCACGGAGATCAGGGATATTTCGTATCTCAGGGGGCAGTTATGAAGAGGGAAGATATTTCTTGATGTGTATTTTATATTATTTATGTGTGTATAAATTATATATATCAGTGGTGAAATCTAAAATTTGTTACTACTGGTTCTGTGGGCGTGGCTTCGGGGGGTAATGTGACTGGGTGGGCGTGGCCTTTTTTTTTTAACTTTTAAAACCATTTTTTCTAAAACCTCTTCGGCGAAGAGGTTGTAAAAAAATGCTTTCAAAAGGCTCTGATGATCCCAGCTGAGTTGCCTGATCGTCAGAGGCATTTTTTCTTTTAAATGCCTCTGACGATCAGGCAACTCAGCTTGGATCGTCAGAGGCATTTAAAAGCATTTGAAGATCCCAGCTGAGCCACGTGATCATCAGAGGCTTTTTTTTTTATTTTTAAAAGCATTTTTTTGGTGGAAGAGATTGTAGAAAAAATGCTTTTAAATTTTTTTTAAAAAAAGCCTCTGATGTGTGGCTCAGCTGGGCATGGGCGGGGGCAGGGATTTTTGCTACCGGTTCTCCGAACCACCCGCCTCCATCGCTACCGGATCGGGTGATTTGGTCCGAACTGGCAGCATTTCACCCCTGATATATATGTGTGTGTGTGTGTGTGCATAAATGTATATAATTTTATATAATTCTTTTCTTTCTAGTATATTCTTAATTTTCTTTCTTTTCTATTTTTCATTTTTTTTTTTTTGCAATATGTATACACACACACAGAGTGTGTCTATCTCTGAATAACTCTAACACTCTATCTATCACTGTATCACTTTTACACCTAAGGTGGGACTGGAATTTCCTAACAGTGAGAACAATTAATTAATCAGTGGAAGGACGGTGTTCCATCATTGGAGGTTTTTAAGAAGAGATTGGACAGCCATTTGTCTGAAATGGTATAGAGGCACGCGTGCCACAGGTGGCACGCCGAGCCATATTGGTGGGCACGCGAGCGTTGCCCTAGCTCAGCTCCAGCACGCATGCGTGTGCTGGCCAGCTGATTTTTGGGCCTTCTGGGCCCACCGGAAGTCAACAAATAGGCTGTTTCCAGCCTCCGGAGGGCCTCCGGGGAGGAGGGGAAGGCTGTTTTTGCCCTCCCCAGGCTCCTAGAAAGACTCTGGAGCCTGGGGAGGGCAAAAAAACGGGCCTAACGGGCCCACCGTTATTATTATTCTATTCTATTCTATTATTCTATTATTCTACCTTCCACCCTTCTGCCAGACACTCAGAACTGGCATTAAATTAGCTCAGTGATTTGATGCCAGTTCAGCTAATTTGGTGGCACAGTGGGTTAGAATGCAGTACTGCAGGCTAACTCTGCCCACTATCAGGAGTTCGATCCTGACCGGCTCAAGGTTGCCTCAGCCTTCCATCCTTTCAAGGTTGGTAAAATGAGGACCCAGTGTTGTGGCCTGTCACCTGACCAGCCTCTCCAGCAGCCGAATCAGAGGAGGAGGCGTGGGAGTCAGGGTCAGCATCAAAGCAATCAGGGAGCTCCGACAGGGAAGAGGGAATGGAGCTGTCAGAGAGAGAGAGAGAGAGAGAGAGAGGGAGGGAGGGAGGGAGGGAGAGAGAGAGAGAGAGAGAGAGAGAGGGAGGGAGGGAGGGAGGGAGGGAGAGAGAGAGAGAGAGAGAGAGAGAGGGAGAGAGAGAGAGAGAGAGAGAGAGGCGAAGCCTGGGCCTTCTGTCAGCCCTCAGATGGAGAGGCAACAGCCCCCAGGTCTGGAGGTGGCTGATGAGGAAGAGGAGGAGCAGCTGGGTCCAGTGACAAATACGCGGATGTGCAGAAGGCAGAAGAGAGGAGAGCAGTGGAAATCCATGGGCTGATCTGTGGGCCAGAAGAGCCACTGTTGCTAGCGAAGCCCCACCCTAGCTCTGGGCATAAAAGACAGGGGGCAGAGATGAATAGATGTGGCAGACAACTATTCATCTTCCAGCCAGATGGCCTTGTGGAGAGAGAGAATTTTTTTGCCGGGGCTGCCGGCACTCCTAATTAAAGGAATCTTTTGAGTTCACGTCAAGAGGGTTTGTCGTGTTTGGAGAGCTGGGTTAGAACACCCAGATTCTTGGGGGCAATGTGCCGACTCTGTAAACCGCTTTGAGCTGGCCGTAAAGCTCTGTGAAGCGGTATATAAATCTAAGTGCTATTGCTATTGCTAGTAGAAGCCAATATCTTATAGGGCCGTGATGGTGAACCTATGGCATGCGTGCCACAGGTGGCACGTGTAGCCATATCGGTGGGCACGTGAGCTCAGCTCAGATGGGACTGGAAGTAGGCAAACAGGCAGTTTCTGGCCTCTGGAGGGCCTCCAAGGGGTGGGGAAGGCTGTTTTCGTCCTCCCCAGACTCCTAGAAAGGCTCTGGAGGCTGGGGAGAGCAAAAAACAGGCCTACCATGCCATCGCATGCCAGGAGCAGGGGGGGGGTGTCATGCACACATGCGCGGGGCGCATAGAATTATGGGTGTGGACATGTGCCCCCCGCGCCTGGCACACCATGGCAAAAAGTTTAGCCATCACTGTTATTGGGGATGATTTCACCAAGCTGCAGCTTTTAAAAAAGCCCCCGTCCATTCTCTGCTCCTCCCATCCTACCGTTAGACTTAAGACAGTAATGGCGAACCTTTTCAGCAGCAAGTGCCCAAACCGGGACACGTGTGTGTATGCGTGTGCCGGAGCGTCAAAAACCTGAAGGCCAGCTAACCGGTGCGCATGTGTGTGCCGGATAGCTGGTCTTCTGGTTTCCGGTGCACGCATGCACTCTGGCCAGCTGGTCTTTACACACACCGGAGCATTGGAGCGCCAGCCAGCTGGTCTTCGGGTTTCGGTGCTCTGGCGTGCGCGAAGACTGGCTGGCCAGCACACGTGTGCATGCCAGAAAACAGTAGAACAGCTGGCAACAGTATGCATGCCCAGAGAGAGGGCTCTGCGTGCCACCTATAGCACGTGTGCCGTGGGTTCGCCATCACGGACTAAAGGTAATATGGTAGCTTGATGGTTTGCTAAAAGAGTCCTCTCTATGGAAAGCCATAGAGCCTAAGAGCCTTGGTAGCGCAGCAGACTAAAGTGCTGTTAACTAGCACCAGCTGCCTGCAATTACTGCAAGTTCAAATCTCACCAGGCTCAAGGTTGACTCAGCCTTCCATCCTTCCGAGGTAGGTAAAATGAGGACCCGGATTGTGGGGGCAATAACATGACTTTGTATAAAAAAGAACACCGCTTGGGGGGGGGGCAAAAGCCCTACTAAGCAGCTATATACAAAAGTATGAAGGCTATTGCTTAATGCATTGTAAGCCGCCCTGAGTCTCCGGAGTAGGGCGGCATATAAATTGAATCAATCAATCAATCAATCAATCAATCAATCAATCAATCAATCAATAAATAAATAAATAAATAATTAATAAGCAGGTCACAAGAGAAATCGTAAAACCCTGGTTTGCAAACCCAAAGCTCAAGCCGGTGGGTTGGGTTCAGGAGAAACCATCTTTGAAAAAGCCTGCCTTTTACATTTCCCCCCTCCCCACTCCTGGCCAAGCTCTGCAAAACCATTCCAGACAGATAAACTGAAATGAGAATCGGCGAGTGGCAACAGAATTATTGTGCAATTATGATACTTTCCCCCCCCCCCCCACTCCTTCCCCACCAACTCTCCTTCTGGCTGAGCTCAATTTGATGTTTTACGCCCTTTACTACCAATTCTGTTTCCTGCTCATTCTCCCTCCCTCCCTGGATAATCCTATGTGGTGGCATTATAATAGTCGTAGTAATTTTTTTTATTACGGTCACACACCAGCCTCTACAATCATTTAGTCCACTTAAGACACGATCCTGTTTTGTTTGTCGGGGATGTGTTGTCATTGTACATATGTTGTGCGCTGACAATAAAGGTTTGGATTTGATGTGGGAAGAAATATCCATCTTGGTTCAGTTCCAAGCCGGGAGGAAGACACTGGGAACATGGTAGAATAGAATAGAATAGAATTTTTTTATTGGCCAAGTGTGATTGGACGCACAAGGAATTTGTCTTGGTGCATACGCTCTCAGTGTACATAAAAGAAAAGATATGTTAATCAAGATTGAAAAGATGGTTTATTGATAAAGCAGAAGCACATGGGTTTGTGGTTCTGGGCAGCTGACAAAATGGAGTTGAGAATGTGGGGGGGGGCACTTATGAGCCAAGGTGGTGCAGTGGTTAGAGTGCAGTACTGCAGCTACTTCAGCTGACTGCTAGTTCAGCAGATCAGCGGATCAAATCTCACCGGCTCAAGGTTGACTCAGCCTTCCATCCTTCCGAGGTGGGTAAAATGAGGACCCAGATTGTTGGGGGCAATATGCTATTTAGTATACTGTCTTTGGTGTAAGCCGTCCAGAGTCCTCGGAGAGTGGGCGGCATAGAAATATGACTAATTATTTATTTTATTATTATTTTATTAGTTTGATTTATATGCCGCCCTTCTCCGGAGACTCAGGGTGGCTTACAATGCTTTTAAGCAATAGCCTTCATACTTTTGTATATACCTGCTTAGTAGGGCTTTTGCCCCCCTGCCCCCCAACCAATGTTCTATTTTATACAAAGTCAGCTTATTGCCCCCACAAACTGGGTCCTCATTTTACCTACCTCGGAAGGATGGAAGGCTGAGTCAACCTTGAGCCTGGTGAGAATTGAACTTGCAGTAATTGCAGGCAGCTGGCAGCTAAATACTACTTTAACAGTAGTTTAGTCCACTGCACCACCAGGCTCATTATGACAAATAAATAAATAAATAAATAAATAAATACCTTTTTTTGGTATTTGAGCTTCCTGTTCCTGTGCAAGAACATGTATTCTATTGGCTGTTGTCAGATTCCTATGGGGTCATGTAGGGGTCAGAGCTGGCTCTATAGGCAAAAGAGGAAATGCAAATCCTAGGTCTGTGTTGGCAAAACTATGGCACGCGTGCCACAGGTGGCACGAGAGTGTTGCTCTAGTTCAGCTCGAGCGTACACGCGCGCACCGGCCAGCTGATTTTCGAGCCTTCTGGGCCTACCAGAAGTCAGGAAACAGGCTGTTTCCTGCCTCCAGAGGGCCTCCGGGTGGTGGTGGGGAGATCATTTTCGCCCTCCACAGGCTCCTAGAAAGCCTCTGGAGCCTGGGGAGGGTGAAAAACTGGTCTCCCCGTCCCACCGGAAGTCAGGAAACGGGCCATTTCCGGCCTCCAGAGGGCCTCTGGGGAGGCGAAGGCTGTTTTCGCCCTCCCCAGGTTCCAAGAACGCCTCTGGAGCCTGGGGAGGATGAAAAACGAGCCTATTAGGCCCACCGTGCCATCACATGCCAAAAGCAGGGGGAGTGCGGGGGCGATCATGGGTCCATTCGCGGGGGACAGGGCACATTGAATTATGGGTGTGGGTGCAAAAGCATGGCTTTTGTCCTGTTTTGAATCTTGAGTGAGGGGGGATAATCCTACCATTCTGCCTTTGTTCAGACTTTGCTGCAGGGAGTTTCAAAATATCCTGGTCTTGAATGGATTTCTGCCTGCCGTATTTGCTTTGCCTATGAATAGAGCTATCTAGTTTTCAATAAGCTCTTTATCTCTTAAGTGCTGACATCTGCAGTGGGCTATTAAGGAAAGTGGAGGTTGCTTTCTGCCTCTTAAAAAAACATGTTTCTCCATTTCTCATTTAGGGAAATGTAATATTCTGCCTTTTTTAAAAAAAAATATTCCTCAAAATATTTCATTCTTCTAGGAGGATGGGTGCTGACTTTCTACAGAGATGGTGTCAAATTCCATAATGCCTTGGTAAGGCCACACTTGGAGTACTGCATTCAGTTTTGATTGCCACGATGTAAAAAAGATGTTGACTCTAGAAAGAGTGCAGAGAAGAGCAACAAAGATGATTAGGGGACTGGAGGCTAAAACATATGAAGAACGGTTGCAGGAACTGGGTATGTCTACGTTGATGAAGAGAGGGACTAGGGGAGACATGATAGCAGCCTTCCAATATCTCAGGGGCTGCCACAAAGAAGAGGGAGTCAAGCTATTCTCCAAAGCACCTGAGGGTAGGACAAGAAGCAATAGATGGAAACTAAAGAGGAGAAGCAATTTAGAACTAAGGAGAAATTTCCTGACAGTTAGAACAATTAATCAGTGGAACGACTTGCCTCCAGAAGTTGTGAATGCTCCAACACTGGAAGTTTTTAAGAAGATGTTGGATAACCATTTGTCTGAAGTGGTGTAGGGTTTCCTGCCTAAGCAGGGGGCTGGACTAGAAGACCTCCAAGGCCCCTTCCAACTCAGTTATTCTATTCTATTCCAAATTGTCCGCCTGTTTTTGGCTGTCGATGGAGGTGGAAGGACTGCCGATTAGAGAGGCGAGATCTTAATCTCGGGGACGACTTTCATCCTGATCCATCTTGATGAAGTGGTTGTTAATTAGGAAAATCAGGAGCAAGCAATGGATTAAGTCATTAGTGGCCGAGATGGTATCGAGCCACAAAATAGCCACATGTGGCAGCTTAACCTTTTGTCTTGGAAGGAAGAACAATGGAGGAAGTCCACTGTTTGTTCGGGCTGCTAATTTCCCTTTCCCCCCCACAAAAAAGAAAGAAAGTACAGGTAGTCCTCGACTTACGGCCAAAATTGAGCCCCAATTGTTAAGTGAGACATTTGTTAAGTGAGCTTTCCCCCCATTTTACGACCTTTCTTGCCTCGGCTGTTAAGTGAATCACTGCAGTCGATAAGTTAGTAACTTGGTTGTTAAGTGAATCTGGCTTCCCCCATTGACTTTTGCTTGTCAGAAGGTCACAAGAATGGATCACATGACCCCAGGACGCTGCAACGGTCATAAATACGAGCCAATTGCCAAGCACCCAAATTTTGATCACGTGACCATGGGGGTACTGTAATGGTCATAAGTGTGAAAAAACGCTCCTAAGTCACTTTTTTTTAAGTGCTGTTGTAACTTTGAATGGTCACTAAACAAACTGTTGTAAGTCAAGGACTGCTTGTATAGAAGCTGTAGAGCAGAAATGCTTGAGGAATGCAGTTTTGGAGAATTGCAGTTTGGAAGTGTGATTTGTTTCTTCTTCTTTTTAATGAGATGTGTTTGAACTGTTTGTACCTGCTGGCATCACCTGGTGGTCTTCCATCCGATTGCTAGGCAGGTTAAAACTCTGTTTAGCTTTTCAAGATTAGCTAAACAGTTGGTGCTGCCTCTTAGCTGTGCATATGGGATTGTTTTATCCCTTTCTCTCCGATTATGGCCTTTGTCCTCAGCTACTTTTGTTGTTGCTGTTACTATTCACATTTTGTAGTGGTAGGGAGGATCCTTGACACTTTAAACCTAACAAACCATAGATTTAAATTGTTGTGGCCCGTCAGCGGCCTGTGCAGCGAGTAGCTGATTCCGACAGCGAGGAGGCTGGTGTGGTGCTGCGCCAGCAGCCTGTGCAGCTGGCACTCGAGTTGGACAGTGAGGAGGCTGGGGAAGACGTGGTGCCAGAGGCAGGGATTCAGCCAGGACCTTCAGAACCTCCAGAAGCTCCCTTAAGTGAAGAGGAAGAAGAGGAGGAGCCTCTTCTTGATGCACGGGCGCGCAGAGCTGCCAAAAGGCAGGAGTGGCTCCTCAGGAGGAGGTCTCCTTGAGAGTAAGGCTTGGGGCTAATTGGCCACTCCCTTAGCCTATTTAAGGATGGATAACGACTGAGGCAATTTGCAGGGAACAACTTCGTTCACTCTCCTTTGCGTCCTGATCTTAGTTCTCTTATCAGTTTCCTGCAAATTGCTTCTGGGTTTTCTGCCAATTCTAGTAAGATTACGATTATTTATTCTTTGGATTCTTGTAGGCTGTTAAGAAAGTTAATTAATAGCCTTTGTTTGAAAAGACTGATTTAATTTAGTAAACTAAGGTTTGTACAGACTTTGTCTGTGCTGTGTTCTTTGGGGTCCGTAGCTGGGACAGAACATAAATTTACATTTCTTGTATTGTGCATATTTAGAAGAATGAAGAGACCAGTGCCTGCAGAAATACATGAGTAGACCGGTGCCTGAAAAAATACATGAGTAGACCGCTGCCTGCAAAAATACATGAGTAGACCGCTGCCTGCAAAAATACATGAGTAGACCAGTGCCTGCAAAAATACATGAGTAGACCAGTGCCTGCAAAAATACATGAGTAGACTGGTGCCTGCAAAAATACATGAGTAGACCGGTGCCTGCAAAAATACATGAGTAGACCTGTACAGCTCTGCAAGCAGTTAAAAGCCTGGTAGACCAGTACCTCTGCTAAATCGTAAATAATTGTCACATGACCATCAAGCCACGCCCACAGAACTGGTAGTAAAATATTTTAGAACCCACCCCTGGGTTATAGGGTCCGCAAGGGGTCACCATTTGTAACTTTTCCAGCTGGCTTCCGACAAACAAAGTCAACGGGGGAAACTGGACTTCTCGTTCCTAAGCAAAGCAGTTGATAAATGAGTTTTACTTTCCCCCTATTTTATGACTTTTTTTGCTCTGGTTGTTAAGTGAAGATACTTAGTTCTCCTGGGAATACTTGAAACAAAATTTGATAGAAAGATAAGAGATTTGATTCTACATATACTAACAGTGGCAAGAATTGCGTTCGCGCAATACTGGAAGGAACGCAATAAAAGAAAATAAAAAGGAATCAGAGGGATTGATCATTCAGAAGATATATGAATGTGCCAAAATGGATAAACTGACCGTAGACTTAAAAGAAAAAGATGATTTGGAATATTATGCGGTTTGGGAAAAATGGTATACCTGGATAGATAATAGAAATAAAAATTGGGAAGATACATAAGGCTATTGAGGATTAAATACGGAATGTATATAATGTATATATTGTATGGAATGTTGATCCGAAGTATATAAAAATGACACAGACATGTATTAGAGTTGTGTAAAGGAAAATTGTAATAAAAATTATTTCAAAAAAAAAAGAGAAGATACTTAATTCTTACATGGCACGGAGTTTAAGAGCACAGCATTTCAGTACCGATTTCAGCTTTTTAGATCCTGTAAGTCAGGGGTGTCAAACTCAAGGGGTTTAGGGATGCTTAGATCTGGCCCACGTGGTGCCTCTGCCAGCGAAAACAGAGTTTGGGGAGGCCGCATGCGGCTGTCTGGGCTCCATTTTCAGCCGCGATGGCCTCCTGCAGCCCTCTGCCGGCAGAAATGGAGTCTGGGGAGACTACACACGGCCCCACTAGGCTCTGTTTTTGTTGGCAGTGGGCTACAGGAAGCCGTTGTGGCCGAAAATGGAGCCCCGATGAGTGGCCACGCCCCTTGGCCACGCCCCACAGATTAAACGCAACGATGATGCGGCCCTCAATGAAATAGAGTTGGACACCCCTGCTGTAAGTGATGGCTAGCAATTTATTGGACCGTTAAGAAATTGTACTGAGATCTCTCTCTTTCTCTTTTTCGCTCTTTCTCTACCTCTCTTTCTGTCTCTCTGTCTCTCTTTTCTCTGTCTTTATCTCTCTCTGTCCTTTTTTCTCTTTCTCTACCACTTTTTTCTTTCTACCTTTCTCTCTACCGTTCTCTCTCTTTCTGTCCTTTTTTCCTCTGTCTTTCTCTACCACTTTCTTTCTACCTTTTTTCTCTCTCTCTTTTCTTTCTCACTGTCTCTTTCTCTCTGTGTCTGTCTCTCTCTTTTCTCTTTCTCTTTCTATCTTTCTCTCACTCTTTATCTCTCTTTCTCTTTCTGTCCTTTTTTCTGTCTTTCTCTACCATTTTTTCTCTTTCTACCTTTTTCTCTCTCTACCTCTCTCTCTCTTCTCTGTCTCTCATTCTCTCTCCTTTTTCTCTGTCTTTCTCTGTCTTTCTCTACCACTTTTTCTCTTTCTACCTTTTTCTCTCTCTACCTCTCTTTCTCACTGTCTCTCTTTCTCTGTGTGTCTGTCTCTCTCTCTTTTCTCTCTTTCTCTTTCTCTCATTCTTTCTTTCTTTCTCTCTCTCTCTCTCTTTCTGTCCTTTGTCTTTCTCTACCACTTTCTACCTCTTTCTCTCTCTCTTTCTCACTTTTTCTTTCTCTGTCTCACTCTTTCTTTCTCTGTGTGTCTCTCTCTCCCACACACATTACCTACCAACATAAAACTGGGGTGCCCTTGAAAGAAGCACGTTGCCTTCGTGGAGAAGTGGGGGTGGGAAACTTGACCTTGAAATTTTCCTCTTTGGAGGCGAAGCCTCTGCTGCGTCCTCTCCTCTCCTCTCCCTCCGCATTGATCGCTCCCCTCCCCTCCCCTCCTTTTCTTCTTCCTCCAAAGATGAAAGAGGGAGAAAGGGGGGGGGAGGGGAGGGGAGCGTCTTGGAAGAAGCCATTGACTTAAAATTTACACTCCTTGGCCCTGCCTGCGTCTCCTGCCTTCCTCGGCCGCGGCTTCCCTTCCGTTGCTACGAAGCGCCATCGATCGCCGGATCTCTCAACGGGCCGGCGCCAGGTGGGCGGTGGGGAATTGGAAAGACTGAAGTTTCATTTCCACCTGAATGGAGCCGAAAATCAGCCGCCGCCTTTTTCCTGCCTTCAGAGCTTCCCAAGACTGCGCTTCTCTCGCCTCCTTGGAATCGGACGGCTCGTTCTGGGAGAGAGAAAGGAGGTTGATTCCCCCTTGACTGGCTTCCTCCCCGTCCTCTTCTCTTCTCCTCCTCTCCTTCCCCTTCCCTTCCCTTCCCTTCCCCTCCCCTCCTGTGTCCCTCTCCCCTCCCTCCCCTCCCCCTCCCCCTCCTTTCCTCTCCTCTCTCCTCCTCTCCTCCCTCCCCCTAACCTCACCCCTCCTCTCCCACTCTCCCCTCTCTCCCCTCCCTTTCCCTCTCCTCTCCTTCCTCCTCCTCCCCTCTCCCCCTCCCTTCCCCTCATATCCTCTTCTCCATCCCCCTCCCCTCCTCCCCTCTCCTTCCTTCCTCCCTCCCTGCTCCCCTCCTTTCCCACTATCCCCTCCCCTTCCCTCTCTTCTCCCCTTTCCCCCTCTCCCTCTTCTCCCTCCCCCTCTCCTCCTCTCCTCTCCTCTCCCACCCCGCCCCTCTCTTTCCCTCTCCTCTCCTTCCTCCTCCTTCCTCTGTCCCCCTCTCCCCTCTCCTCTCCTTCCCTTCCCCTCCTATCCTCTTCTCCCTCCCCCTCCCCTCCTGTCTCCCCTCCCCTCCTCCCCTCTCCTTCCTCCCTCCCTGCTCCCCTCCTTTCTCACTCTCCTCTCCCTCCCTTCCCCTCTCCTTCGCTCTCTTCTCCCCTCTCCCCCTCTCCCCCTCCCCCTCCTCTCCTCTCCTCACTCCCCCTCTTCTCCCCCTCTCCCCTCCCTCCCCGCCCCTCTCTTTCCTTCTCCTCTCCTTCCTCCTCCTTCCTCTGTCCCCCTCTCCCTTCTCCTCCTCTCCTCTCCTTCCCTTCCCTTCCCTTCCCCTCCTCTCCTCTTCTCCCTCCCCCTCCCCTCCTGTCTCCCCCTCCCCTCCCCTCCTCCACTCTCCTTCCTTCCTCCCTGCTCCCCTCCTTTCTTACTCTCCTCTCCCTCCCTTCCCCTCTCCTTCCCTCTCTTCTCCCCTCTCACCATCTCCTCTCCTCTCCCCTTCCCTTTCCTCCTCTGGGCCACGATTTATTCTCAACCAGACTGTGTAAGTGGCAGGTGAGTGTGTCCACACATGCAGCTCCACTTGCGTGAGTGGTGCACAATTGGAACTGCGAACGCTTGCATGCACGCCTGCCACTCACACAGAGCCATCCCCTCCCCCCTCCCCGCTAGACTGCCAAGCTAGAAAGGTTTGGGTTCAGGGGTGAAATGCTCCCGTTTCAGACCAGATCGGGCGATCCGGTAGCGATCGTGGCCGGTGGTTCGGAGAACTGGTAGCGATGGGGGAGCAAAGCTCCGCCCACCTACCCGGGAGTCATTACTTCCTGGTTTTAACCAGGAAGTAATGTATTTTTTTCCCTCTGCGCATGTGCAGAAGATTTTGTGCATGCACAGAAGGTCTGCACGCACAGGTGACGTGCACGCCTGCGTGCACTTCTGAATTGGTAAGGAAGGTAAGTAGATTTCACCCCTGTTTAGGACTGCTGCTTTAGAGGAAGGAAATGCTGACTCTGTCCCTCCTTTGCCTACAGACCTTCTGTTGTGACCCAGGCCCAAGTAGGTAGTAATCGACGCAAACAATGCCAAAACAAACAGACTTTATTAGAACAGCTGAGAATTAACTCATTCTCAGCATAGTCCAAACTAAATGAAAACAAATTCTTCATAACACAAATTCTTCAGTTTAATCACCAACCTTGGTATAATTAGGCAAACTGCCAAAGGCTTTTCTTGGCAAAAGTTCAGAAGCAGAAGATGCCAACAAGAGATAAGTACAGCAAGACAAGAACAAGTCTATCAACGTTGTTTTCCGACAAAGAGCCCAAGAGCTGTTGCTGGTCTTTTAAGCCTTATGGGAGGGGCCAATCATCTCTTGGCCCTACTCTTGAGTTGTCCTCTTTGCTGTAGCTGCTCTTGCCTTCTGGCAGCTCTTCTCATATGTGCACTAGGAACAGGCTCCTCCTGTTCCTCTGCCTCTCTACTGTCAGCCTCTGGAGGCTCCGGAGTCCATACCTCATTCCCCGATGGCCCTGACTCCATCTCTGCCTCCGACGCAGAGCCCTCATCCGGGCCTTCTCCAGCCTCCAGGACTGGTCCAGGTTCTTCCTCAGCCTCATCACTGTCCGACTCCGCTGCCAGCTCCGCAGGCTGCTGGTGGACCACAACACCTTCATCCCAACAACCTCTTGCTTACTATCCAAGCAATACATGGTTGTCAGGGTTCCAAATAATACACCCATAGCAAACAGAATTTCTGAGGCAAGCAGGTTCCTCAAAGAACAAGTTTATTGGATATATCATATTGGCACAGGCTGGTGAAAACCGACTCTGAAGGTTCCCGTGGTTTTCACCTAATTAAAAGTAAAAAGTTTCCCCACCTCCCTTTCCCAAACAATCAGTCACATGGTCCAATCAAGGTGCCGTCCGTTGCTTGGAAACTTCACTCCTCCTCTCTTCAGCCACCTGTGGGAACGTCCTTGGTTCTCAGGGGAAACTATTTTGTTTCGGCTACTAAAAACCCCAGCTCTGTCTATTCCCCACTCCCTATCCCTCAGCACCGTTGTGGCAACACCGAAACCTCCAAGATAGCCTCGGTCAGGCTAGCTTCAGAGTTGACACACGGTGGAGCTAAGTGTGTTCTATTCACAGTTCCGTCCATCCTTCTCACAGTGCCAGAGACGGGAAAAGGGAAATCTTTCAAGACGCCGCCGTCACTCTCTCTGGAGGTTTTCTTGGAGGTCTTTATACCCAACGGTCTCTCCATCCTCCACCAATTTGCACTCCATGGTGTCATGGCCACACGGGAGCTCACACACACTCCGACTGCCAGGAGTCCATCTTAGGAGGTGATCGGTGTCTGCGGAATCTCACTTTGGCAGAAGTTGCGTGCTGTCTCAGCGGCCAGGAGAGCGTGGCATCTCCTATTGCCATCTTTCTGAAGAGATCATTCTTTCTTTGGGCAAAGAAGCTGCAGGAAATTCCTAATTTTGTCTTGGTACCTTTGTTTCATTTGGGGAATGGCTAGGGGAGCTAGGGACAGGATAAAATTGGCTCTCTGTGGCTGCACAGCAGAAGGCCGAGCCATCAAACCAACCATTAAGATATGTGTGTACTTGCAGGCGTGTGCTGCATGGGGGTGCCAACTTCCAGACACAACTCCGCATTCGGTTTTGCTCACCACTTTCTGTTGCATGTGGAGCTTTTCGGCACCATCGCTGTTGATCTGCGTCACCGAGACAATGAACGCCAAGGAAATTTATTATTTTGTAAACATTTTTCCTGCTGTTACTCTTTAGAATTTTCTCTTGGGCAAGCTTTTAAAGGGTGCATTTGCAGGTAATGGCAAGGAATTGTTCATTGAATGACTTCAGGTAATCCTCAACTTTACGACCACAACTGAGCCCAAAGTTTCTGTTGTTAAGTGAGGAAATTTGTTGAGGTTTTTTTTTTTTTTTTGCCCCATTTTGCAACCTTTCCTGCCACGGTTGCTAAGTGAATTCATGGACGTTGTTAAATGAGTGACACGGTTGTTAAGTGAATCCCATTGACTTTGTTTATCAGAAGGTCTCAAAAGGGGATCACGTGACCCCCGGGGCACTGCAACCGTCATAAATATGAGTCAGTTGCCAAGGGCCTGAATTTTGAATACGTGACCCTGGGACATTGCAACCGTCGTAAATACGAGTCAGTTACCAAGCATCTGAATTTTGATCATCTGCATGGGGCTGCTGCAATGGTCATAAGTGTGAAAAATGATCATAAGTTATTTTTTTTCAGTGCTGTTGTAACTTTGAATGGTCACTAAATGAACTGTTGTAAGTTGAGGACTACTTGTATGTTTTGGTTGGTGCTATGGATGTATCACGGGGTGTGAGAAAAAAAAGGAAATTACAGGGTCCATTATCCTGCATTGCAAGTGAATTCAGATAGTCTCAAATTACAACTACAACGGAGGCCCGCCCATTACGGTTGTTTAAAACAAGTCCGTCACACGACCCACCCAATTTTATAATCATTTTCGCAATGTTTGTTAAGCAAACACTGCAGTCATTAAGCGAACCTATGATTTGCTCAAGGCGCTCTTATGCCGAAACCCGGAAGTCGGGCCCAATTTCTAGCAAAACCATCGAAAAACAAGGTCATGTGATCTTGGAGAGCTGCAGACAGCTGTAAAAGCAGCCATGTTGCTGAGGGCCTGAGCTGAGGTGGAAGTCACATGACTGTGTGTGACCGTCAGAACTTTGGATCAGGGTTGTAAGTCCCCTTCTGTCAGATAGGTTGCAGATAGACTTTGAACGGTTGCTAAGCAACCTGTTTGTAAGCCAAGGACTGCCTGTATGTCCTTGCCTGTGGAAAACTAGTGGTGACAAAAATCTTGACTCTTAACATGCTAGCTTCTATATTTGAGGGTTTATTAGGGAGAAGGGACCTGAGTGGTGCGCTGGCCTAGAGGTGGGGCTCTCGCCTCACAATCAGGAGGCTGTGAGTTCGATCCTAGGAAGAGGCAAATATTTCTCTCTCTGGGCGAAATGAGAATGTATCTGCTGAACAAAACTCCTCATTGGCAACAGGGAAGGGCATCCGGCCATGAAAACACTCAACTCCATTCAGTTCCCTGGACTCCACCCTGCAAGGGATTATTATGGGGTTGTTAAAAGAGGATGATGATGATGATTAGGGAGAAGGGACCTGAATTTGCAACCTGCTATCAAATGGTACTGTTTGGGAACAGTTTTTTGCATCTCGTTCAATGTCCGCGTGGAGAAAAATTCTCCAATTGTCTTGGTATCTGGAGAATCATGCATTTTATGGAGGAAAGAGGAATTAAAAAAAAGAAAAGAAAAGGAGAACGGGGCAAGAGAAAATTGAATAAATCAAATTTCCTGGGACAAATAGCGTAGGCCAAAAGGCAGTTATCCTTTCAATGGTGCACTTCTCCAGATTTCGCAGTGCAAGACCCAGCTAACATCTGCACAGAAAAAATGCATAGTTTAGGGGAAAATGCATAAGGAAGTGAGGGTTTTTTTTTTCCTCTCTCTCCTGGAACTGCTTGTAAAATGTGCCTTTTAGGGGAAAATGTTCCCCATTTAAATGCAAATGTTGGACTATTTCGAACAAGAAAATAGCAAAAAATATCAGGAGGAGAAGTTATGACTGGAACACATTAGAAAATGACATGGCCTGTAGAATGGAAGGAAGCCATTTGTAGATTTTGGGGTGGGGGGGATGAGTAAAAAATGGGACATCCTTCCTTGTCCTGGAGGAGAGACCAGAATAAGACAATAACAGAGTTGGAAGGGACCTTGGAGGTCTTCTAGTCCAACTCCCTGCTCTGGCAGGAGATCCTATATCATTTCAGACAAATGGTTGTCCAATCTCTTCTTAAAATCCTCCAATTTACCTGCGAACTATCACCATTTTTGTCCCAAAGGTGCTTTTTTCAAGAGGCAACTGGATTTTTTGGCTTTTCTTTGAAGACGTTTCGCTTCTCATCCAAGAAGCTTCTTCAGCTCTGACTCATTCCCCACCATCCAAGTCAGAGCTGAAGAAGCTTCTTGGATGAGAAGCGAAATGTCTTCAAAGAAAAACCAGAAAGTCCAGCCACATTGTCTCTTGGAAAAAGCACCTTTGGGACAACCAGGACCTGGATGACTGAGAATTTCCAGAGACATATCACCATTTTTATTAATAAGGTTCACTGTATTCTTTCAGATTCTTTGACCTTACGGGGAAAAATATTCTTTTTTCCCCACCCTTTTTAAAATGCTAAACTTTTCTTTAAACACATTTCTAAAATCAAAGCTTTCTAATAGATCTTTTTCTTTAAAATAGATTAACAGAGTTGGGAGGGATCTTGTAGGTCATCTAGTCAACCCCCCCAAGTAAGAGACCCTACACCATTTCTGATAGATGGAGAGCCCAGTCTCTTCTTGAAAGCTTCCAGTGATGAAGCTCCCACAACTTCTGAAGGCAACTTCTGTTCCATGGGTTGATTGTTCTCACGGTCAGAAAATTTCTCCTTATTTCCAGGTTGAATCTCTCCTTGTTCAGTTTCCATCTATTATCTCTTGTCTGACCTTCAGGTGCTTTGGAAAATAGCTTGACCCCCTTCCTTTCTGTGGCAGCCTCTCAAATATTGGAAGATGCTATCATGTCTTCCCTGGTCCTTCTCTTCACTAGACTAGCCATGCCCAGTTCCTGCAACAGTTCATTGTATGTTTTAGTCTCCAGTCCCCTCATCATCCTGGTTGCTCTTCTCTGCACTCTTTCTAGAGTCTCAACATCTTTTTTATAGTGACCAAAACTGGATGCAGTATTCTAGGTGTGGTCTTACTAAGGCTTTATAGAGTGGTATTAGTGGGAGGGACATGAGTGGGCAAGACAAGAGGGCCACCATAACTGCCTAAATGACGTTTCTCCATATTTAACATGTGCCATGCATTGCCTAAGTTGGGATGTCCATTGTGTTGTTGCTGTTGCCATCTTGGATTGTTTGACACTCCCCCTCATACTCACATGTCCCTGAACCAGAAGGTCATTGCATCCCTGTAAAATTCAATAAATGTTGTCTTTGAAAGCATTTCCCTAGCAAATTCTTTTTTATCATCTTGTATGAAAAGTGACTGGGAAAAATGCAGGCGCATTTTCCTTCCTTCCTTCCTTCCTTCCTTCCTTCCTTCCTTCCTTCCTTCCTTCCTTCCTTCCTTCCTTCCTTCCTTCCTTCCTTCCTCCTCTCCCCCTTCCCCTCTCCTCCTCCTTTCCTCTCCCCCTCCTCCCTCCCTCCCTCCCTCCCTCCCTCCCTCCCTTCCTTCCTTCCTTCCTTCCTTCCTTCCTTCCTTCCTTCCTGTGGTGGAATTCACATTTTTTTACTACCGGTTCTGTGGGCGTGGCTTGGTGGGCATGGCAGGAGAAGGATACTGCAAAATCCCCATTCTCTCCCCACTCCTGGGGGAAGGATATTGCAAAAGCTCCATACCCACCCCACTCTGGGGCTAGCCAGAGGTGGTATTTGCCGGTTCTCTGAACTACTCAAAATTTCCGCTACTGGTTCTCCAGAACCTGTCAGAACCTGCTGAATAGTACCCTCCCTCCCTCTTTCCTTGCTTCCTTGCTTCCTTCCTCAAATTTGTTCACTGCCCATCTCACAATAGAATAGAATAGAGTAGAATTTTTTTATTGGCTAAGTGTGATTGGACACACAAGGAATTTGTCTTGGTGCATTTGCTCTCAGTGTACATAAAAGATACGTTCATCAAGAATCATAAGGATCAATTGAATATACACAGGTGATGTGCTATAATAATTTTGTGCATCGTGCATTGTGCATCGTGTTGTCTCGGGGTGGTTTCAAAGAGGGGGGGCTCTTATTGTCACTTCAAAAGGTGATCTGTCAGCCCTTCCTTAGAGAAAATTAGCAAAAAATCCCCAGCCATTTCTGTCCCCGTGGCCTAGAGCTCTCTGATTCACCTTTAATTAGGATAATATTAGCCAACATCATTTCCGTGAAACGAGTCAACGTGGAAACCAAAAAGGGATGAAGAACATACATCGGCCTGAAGGGACATTCCTTCCTTTAAAAACAGCAACAACGATCGGTTTGTGGTTGGAAAACGGCAAAAAAAAAAACCCTGATTCCTAGCTGTAAAAAATGAAAATGCACCTCTGTACGCGCATACACCCCAGCACCGAGAGAAACCTGGATTAAACTGTCACTCATATTCTCCATCTATCCAGACAGCCCATCCATGTCTCTACAGGCAGTAGTTATCCCAACGGGAATGCGATATTCTTGTCACAATCCGAGAACACAATTGGCACAATCCGACGGGCCACTTTGATTAGACTCCGCCAGGACAGATGTCCACAGCAGGTTATCAAAAGAAGCCGATCTTCTGATAACCGCTTGCTTCCCGCCAAGGAGCAAAAGGTCAAGAGTGGCTCTCCGGATATTGGAGTTCGGAGCACAGAGCGGATTTTTTCCCCCGGCCAAGTTGGTGAAAAGAGGGGCCTGCCTGGGACTGTCTCCCTTTGAATGCCGGTGCGGTTAAAATGAATAAGTAAACGGACGTTTATCGGCAGGCTGCAACGTCGTGCGATCCAGCCAAAGAGAGAGAAGAGAGGAAGAATAATTGAGATTTTTTTTTAAAAAATATTTTATTTATATGAATCATCGATGCCAGCAATGAAGAACAATGGATGAAAACTGACAATTGCAAACAATAAGCTGCAGAGAATAGAAATAGAATAACAGAGTTGGAAGGGGCCTTGGAGGTCTTCTAGTCCAACCCCCTGCTTAGGCAGGAAACCCTACACCACTTCAGACAAATGGTTATCCAACAACTTCTTAAACACTTCCAGTGTTGGAGCATTCACAACTTCTGGAGGCAAGTTGTTCCACTGGTTAATTTTTATTTATTTATTTATTTATATTAAATTTCTATACCGCCCTTCTCCCGAAGGACTCAGGGCGGTGTACAGCCAGAAATAAAACCATGACAATAGAAAAATTAAAAACAATTAAAAACAATTAAATCAACTGGCCAAAAATTCTAATAAAACAACCCATTAAAAATAGTAAAAATATTATTATTATTTAGGCCAGCCTTGTTTGTTGGAATAGTAATGTTTTTAGGGCACGGCGAAAGGTATGCAGGTTGGTAATCCTACGAATCTCCGGGGGCAGCTCATTCCAGAGGGTAGGGGCCCCCACAGAGAATGCTCTCCCCCTTGGGGTCGTCAGCCGGCATTGTCTAGCTGACGGCACCCGGAGGAGCCCCTCTCTGTGGGAGCGTACCGGTCGATGGGAGGCTATCGGTGGCAGAAGGCGGTCTCGTAGATACCCAGGGCCCATGCCATGGAGCGCTTTAAAGGTGGCAACCAACACCTTGAATCGCACCCGGAAGACCACCGGGAGCCAGTGCAGCTCGTGCAGGAGCAGTAATTGTTCTCACTGTCAGGAAATTTCTCCTTAATTCTAGGTTGTTTCTCTCCTTGATTAGTTTCCACCCGTTGCTTCTTGTCCTGCCCTCAGGTGCTTTGGAGAATAGCTTGACTCTCTCTTCTTTGTGGCAGTCCTCAATTTATGACCACAAAAATTTATGTGGCTAAGTGAAACCTATATTAAGGGAGTTTTGCCCCAATTTTACAACCTTTCTTGCCACAGTGGTTAAGTGAATCTGAATTCTCCATTGACTTTGCTTATCAGAAGGTCGCAAAAGGGGATTCACATGACCCCGGCACGCTGCAATCGTCGTAAATATGAGTCAGTTGCCAAGCATCTGAATTCTGATCAGATGACCCCGGGACATTGCGACCGTCATAAATACGAATCAGTTACCAAGCATCTGAGTTTTGATCACCTGACCATGGGGCTGCTGCAATGGTCATAAGTCTGAAAAACAGTCATAAGTCATTTTTTTTCAGTGCTACGGTAACTTTGAACGGTCGCTAAATGAACACACAGACGACCTGTGTGTTTTGATTGGTGCTGTGAATGTATCACCGGTGTGAGAAAAAAAAAAAAGAAATGATAGTTTGTGACCTCTCTTGCCATGGTTGTTAAGTGAAACACTGCAGTTTTTAGGTTAGTAATACAGTTGTTAAGTGAATCTAGCTTCTCCGTTGACTTTGGTTATCAGAAGGTTGCAAAAGGGGAACACACGACCCCGGGACACTGCAACCGTCGTAAATCTGAGTCAGTTGCCAAGCGTCTGAATTTTGATTGTGAGGCCTCGATGGTCGTAAGTGTGAAAAATGGTCGTAAGTCACTTTTACAGGACTACCTGCATTGTATGTTGGAGAAATTAGAAGAAGTGCGCAATTGTCTCGACTTAAACTATTTGTTTAGTGACCAAAGTTGCAACGGCACTGTTCTGCCCCAGCTACGGACCCCAAAGGACGCAGCACACACAAACTCTTTACAAAGCTTATTTACTCAAAATAACTTAGTCTTTATTATTTCAAAAGCTGTTAATGAACTGTCTTAACAGCCTACCAGAATTCTAAGATAAGGTAAATCACAGTCTTACTAGAGTTGGCAGAAAGCCCAGAAGCAGTTTTGCAGACACGAAAGAGAGTGAACTAAAGTTGTTCTCTATAGCTTGTTGCAAGTGGCGTTCTTTCTTAAATAGGCTAAGGGAGTGGGCAATTAGCCCCAAGCCTTACTCTCGATGAGACCTCCTCCTGAGGAACCACTCCTGCCTTTTGGCAGCTCTGGGTGTTCGTGCATTGAGAAGAGGCTCCTCCTCTTCATCCTCTTCACTTAAAGGAGCTGGAGGGTCTGAAGGCCCTGGTTGAATCCCTGCCTCTGGCACATCTTCTCCAGCCTCCTCACTGTCCGACTCGAGTGCCAGCTGCACAGGCTGCTGGCGCAGCACCACACCAGCCTCCTCGTCGGATTCAGCTTTAATCCGTGCAGGCCGCTGGCGGGCCAGAACAGGCACTGAAAAAAAGTGACTTACGACCGCTGCTTGCACTTACAACCGTCGCAACATCTCCCCGGTTTTGTAGTCAAAATTGGGGCAAACAGCACACATTTACGACAGCGGCACTGTTCCAGGGTCACGCGATCGCCATTTCCAACCTTCCCAGCCGGCTTCCCACAAGCAAAGACAATGGGGGTGGGGAAAGCCTGATTTGTTTTACCACCGCGTGATTCGCTTAACGACTGCCGTGAATCACTTAACCACAAGAAAGATTGCCAAATGGAGCAGGAGTCACTTAAAAACTGCCTCGTTTCGCGCGACAGTTTTATCCGTAGAACTAAAAGTCAAAGGCCTTTTTTCAAATTTATTTGAAACATTTCCGCTCCCGATTATGGTGGTATGTCGAGGACTCCCTGTATACGCGACTCCATCAAACCCCAGTGAATCCTGGATGGTCCCTAAGGTGCCGACAGAAGGCAGGAAAGGAAAAAAAAAACACGACAAAACTGCCCTTCTCTGTCCCTGCGCTAAAATACATTTTTTTTTAAAGGAATAAAAGATGAAAAAGAGAGAGACAGAGAAAAAGCTGAACATTGACTCTCGTCACCTGGTGCAGACTAAATTTACACTTGCTCCATGTCTGTTCTCTCTGCATGCTAAGACATGTCACCATTCCCCAGCTCTGCAGGACAACATGTCTTTGATTTTTCTTTTCTTTTCTTTTTTTGATCACCCGATAATCTCCTTCCTCCTCCTCCTCCTCCTCCTCCTCCTTTTTTGTCAGGTGGAAATGAGTGTCCTGCATCTTCGGCTCCCCATAAAATTCAGCGATGGGAACACCGAGATGGTTTTTTTTTTTTCTCCTCCTGTGCCGTTTCCACCGCAGGTTGCTTTGATTAGCAATTATTTCCCCCGATATTAAAAGCCAAGCTGCAAAGAATCATTTATGTGTCCCTTGAGTTTTATTTGCCTCCGCCCTCTCCCCCCCCACCCCCCTCTTCCTGTCGGGAGCTTATTAAAAAGGAAGGCCGAAAAAAATGTGACAAATTAGCAATTTATTTCTGTCACTTCGGTCGCTCGGAGTGGAGTGGAGGCTGGAAACGGGTTGCAGACACAATGCATTGAGGCTTGCAGGTGGTCCTCGGCTTACGACCATATCAGCCCCAGATTTCCATTGCTAAACAGGGTGGTTGTTAAGTGAGGTTTGGCCCATACTATGACCTTGCTTGCCAGAGTTGTTAAGTGAATCGCTGCATTCCCCCCCTCCCCCCCCCCAGTTAGTAACAATGGATGTTAAGTGAATCTGGCTTCCTCTGTGACTGTGCTTGTCAGAAAGTCACAAAAGTTGATCATGGGACCCCAGGATACTGCCACCGTCATAAATATGAACCGGTTGCCAATCATCAGTACATCAGTGGTGGGTTCCTCCCGGTTCGGCCCGGTTTGGCCGAGCCTGGTTCAGCCCGGTTCGGCCCACTTCGGCCACCCCCGCATTATTCTTACCTTTTATTTCTTCTTTTTTAGCCCAGCTGATAGGTGCAGCAGAGTGGATTGCCACACCTCAGCTGGGCAGATTCCCAACGCGCTTGTGCGGAGCGCAAGTTTGGCGCGCACACGAGCAAAGTGCGTGCACAGAGAACCAGTAGTAAAGCCGGTTAGAACCCACCACTGCAGTACATGCTGGTTTACCAAGCGCCCGGATTTTGATCACATGACTGTAAGGCTAATGTGATGGTCGTAAGTGCAAGGACCAGTTGTGTCACTACCTCAAACAGTGAAACAGTCACTAAGTGACTGTTTAAGTTTAAGTAGAGGACTATGTGTTGGAATAAGAATCTGGTCCAATTCCAAGCTGGGAGAAAGACGCTGGAAATAAAATGGGAGGCTGGCTGCAGGAAAGGAGGTCTCTGTTTATTTGGATGCCAGAAATTTCAGTGACAGCAACATGTTTCTGGGGTAGCTGACAAAACGGGGTTGGGATAGGTGGGCTTTTATACATTTATTTATTTATTTATTGGTTTGATTTATATGCCACCCTTCTCTGGAGACTCAGGGTGGCTTACAATGGTTAAGCAATAGCCTTCATACTTTTGTATATACCTGCTTAGTAGAGCTTTCAGGCCCCCCCCAAGTGTTCTTTTTTATACAAAGTCAGCTTATTGCCCCCACAATCCGGGTCCTCATTTTACCTACCTCGAAAAGATGGAAGGCTGAGTCAACCTTGAGCCTGGTGAGATTTGAACTCGCAGTAATTGCAGGCAGCTGGTGCTACTTAACAGCACTTTAGTCTGCTGCGCCATCAAGGCTCTTTCTTGGGAGCTTTGTGATTGAGATGCCTGTTCCTGTGTAAGAATATGTCCATTAATATTTTAATGGCTGTTGCCAGATTTCTTATGGGGTCAAAACCAACAAAGTTTGTCTGAGCTAATCTTGTCAGCTTTGACTTGCCTAATTGTGTTGCTTATTTGGAGTCTCTTTGCTTATGAATAGATTGGCCCAGTCTTTCCGAATGGATACATAATCTCCGTCCCTAAAGACCAGCCTCTTCAAGATGCTATTTTCCTATGGCAGGAAGACTGAGGCTGCTTTCTGCCTTTGATTTTTCTCCTTTTCTCCTTTAGAGGAAATAGTCTACCCTGCCTCTTTTTAATAAAATAAAAGAATAAAAATATTTTAATCTGGGGAGGGAGGAGGCTTCCTACAGATGTTTGTCTGTGTATGTGTGTGTGTATGTATATATTCTCTATTTTTTTCACTAGCACAAATTATTCAATATTTTCACGTGAATTTTTCTTTTAAAGGAAAAGAGAATTTCAGCCAAATGCTGCCGAGATGCATTCTTGCACCTATTTAAAGATGAGGTTCAGATGTTAAATGCATCTTTTTGCTTTCCGTCCCCCCGCCCCCCCTTTCTTCAGAAGCACTTTTATTCTCCTAGCGAATTCTGGAAATTTCTTTCTCCATCGTTCGCTTCACCTCCACCCCTCGAATAACTTAAAGAGTCCATTGGCACTAACGATCCGGCCAAATCCACCTTGCAATTTCTGAAAAAGTGTGTTTCCTCAAAAGAAACATCGGGTTTTTCCTCTTTATTTTCAGGGTAGAGTGAGAATTGCTTTCGTATCTCTTTTTAATGATGGTTTAGAGCTTTTATTCCTGAAGAGAAAAGATTGCGGTTGGTGTTATCTGTTTTTCCAGAAGCTTCTTTCGCAGGCAATTTTTTTTTCTTCTTCCCAAGGCCTTTCCTTGGGGGTTTAATCGAAGTACGAGAATCCAAGAAGACCACAGACCAGGAGTGAGATGATTGTGCAAGGAGAAAAACAGGACCAAGCTAAGTGTGAAAACACCCTCGCTCTCCGCTGTCTGCTTTTACCAAAATTCTCTTCTGCAAAAGAAATGTGAAAAAAAAATAATAAATTCACTTTTATTGAGCTGAATGGAGAAAGGAAAAAAAAAATTAACAGGATTATTTCAATTTTGCTAAATTGCAACCGTTTGTAGCTGGTGGCGGGTTAAGTCGAAATAGAGGAGGTAATGAAAGCCATGGCTTCATTCAACAATATTGGGTGATATTAGGCTGGATTCAGAATTGCATCTGAGCTTCACGATTCTCATAAGAAGGCCAAAAGGGGGGAAATTTCATATCTCCATGGTGCGTGTGTGTAAAATTATCTATTGGATAGAGACGTCTTGAAAAAACAGAGTTCTTCAGATAACTCCTCTGAACTTTCTTTTCTGGAGATTTCCATTGGCTCTAAAATATAGTAAGTGGGAGAACAAACGAATGAATGAATGAATGAATGAATGAATGAATGAATGAATAAACAAATGAATGTCCCAAAGGTGCTTTTTCAAAGCACCTTTGGGACAACCATGACCTGCATGACTGAGAATCTCCATAGATGAATGGATGGATGGATGGATGGATGGATGGAAGGAGGGAGGGAAGGTGGGAGGAAGGAAGGAAGGAAGGAAGGAAGGAAGGAAGGAAGGAAGGAAGGAAGGAAGGATCCCTCTTACAATAATATCCCTTCTTTTCTGGAAAAGCTTTCAATTGGCTCTAAAATCTAATAAGTAGGAGATGGAATGAATGAATGAATTTATTTATTTATTTATTTATTTATTGGTTCGATTTATATCCCGCCCTTCTCTGGAGACTCAGGGCGGCTTACAATGCTTTTAAGCAATAGCCTTCATACTTTTGTATATACCTGCTTAGTAGGGCTTTCGCCCCCCCCCCCCAAAGCGGTGTTCTTTTTTATATGAATGAATGAATGAATGAATGAATGAATGAATCAATCAATGAATCAATAGCAATAGCACTTAGACTTATATACCGCTTCAAAGTGCTTCACAGCCCTCTCTAAGCAGTTTTACAGAGTTAGCAAATTGCCCCCAACAATCTGGGTCCTCATTTTACCGAACTCGAAAGGATTGAAGGTGGAGTCAACCTTGAGCCGGCTAGGATCGAACTCCTGACTTTGGGCAGGGTTAGCCTGCAGTACTCCCACTTTGGCAAAATATGTGTTACCACTTAATGTATCTTAATGAGCAGTTGCTATCAAGAGCTTTTACTATGACCTTGAAATCTGCAACAGAACAGCTGAAGGCGCAAAGCAGCCATCCTTGGATTGTCGACATATAAATACAGTCCCTTTTTACCCTGTGCATTTTTTTCCCAAGACCTATCATTTAAAAAAAGAACTTTCAATCTATTTAAAAAAAAAATCCACATCCATTTTGGTCTGTAACTTTCCCTTCCTTAACAATCACTTTTGGATATAACTTCTAATGCTGTTCTTGGTTGGACAAATTTCCCCAGGGTAGGTTTTTTTTTTTTTAAATGTAACTTCTCCAGTCTAAACTCTTCCTTTTTTTAAAGCAATTGACCCATCCATCAATCCAACCTGAGCCAATCCACCAACCATCCATAATGACTATCCTGTTTTCATGGAGGACTTTACAATCTCCTGTAGTCTTTGTCCGGAGGGGAGGATTGGTGGTGGGTTTGGGCATGTTTTTATTCAAAGAAAAACCAACTGGATCAGATTCTTCTGTTACAGGAAAATCTATTGCAATTGTCGTGCGCTTTAGGGCCTCCCATGGAAACTGGCAGCTGCAGATCTTTTCAAAAACACATAGAATAGAATTCTTTATTGGCCAAGTGTGATCGGACACACAAGGAATTTGTCTCCGGTGCATACGCTCTCAGTGTACGTAAAAGCTATAAATGATAAATCATGATCATCGTCATCGTAAAAATACACTCATCAGAAACCATAAGATACGACATTTAGTAATAGTCACAGGATACTAAATAAGCGATCAACATAAATCATACTAGGATACTAAATAAAACAATATAAATCGTAAAGATACAAGCAACAAAGTTATAGTCATAAGTAGAAAAGGAGATAGGTAATAGGCAGGGGTGGGTTCTAAATTTTTTTACTACCGGTTCTGTGGGCGTGGCATATTTTGTGGGTGTGGCTTGGGGTCCTCGCACTTACGACCAGTCTTCGCACTTACGACCCGACTCATTTGTTTGCTTTTAACACTGATCAGCTGTAGGACGGCCCTTTGAAGCCCCGCGGCAAGAGTTTAAACAGTTTTTTTCCCTCTAGTCATCAGCTGGGACTCAGGAGGCAGCAATAGATTGGGGGTGGGACCAAATAAAAGGTAAGAATAACGTGGGGGGGTCGGGGGGCGGGAGGGGAGAACCGGTTCGGTGACGTCATATCGTCACCGCTACCGGCTCGGCCGAACCGGACCGAACCGGGAGGAACCCACCACTGGTAATAGGAAAGATGAAAACAATAATAGTAATACAGTCTTACTAAATAGTTTGACAGTGTTGTGGGAATTAGTTGTTTAGCAGAGTCCTCAACTTACAACCATCTGGTGATCATTCGGTGTTACAACAGCACTGAAAAAAGGGACTTTCCCCGATTCTCACAACCATTGCAGCACCCCCATGGTTACAGGATCAAAATTTGGGTGTTTGGCAACTGGCACGTATTTAGGATAATTGCAGTATCCCAAGATCCTGTGATTTCCATTTGCAACCTTCAGACATGCGAAGTCAGTGTGGGAAGTCAGATTCATTGAACAACGCCGTGATCACGTGATCAAAATTCAGACAACTGGCATGTACTTATGACGGTTGCAGTGTCCCGGGGTCATGTGACCCAGGAGAAGGCATGAAGGCCACGCAGCCAGCTGAGAGTTCAAACTCCTCTTTAATGCTCCAAAATTCCCCAAACTCTCCTGCGTTCTTGGCAAGTCTCAGAGCAAGAAAGAGAAAAGGAGAGAGAGAGGTAGGGAAAGAGAAAAAAGAGAAGAGAGAGAGAAGAGAAGAGAGAAAGAGAGAGGGAGAAAGAGAGAGAAAAAGGAGAGAGGTAGAGAAAGAAAGAAAAAAGAAAGAGAAAGGGAGAAAGAGAAAGAGAAGGAAAAGGAGAGAGAGAGGGATAGGGAAAGAGAAAAAAGAGAAGAGAGAAGAGAGAAAGCAGTAGAGAAAGAGAGAGGGCGAAAGAGAAAAAAAGGAGAGAGGTAGAGAAAGAAAGAAAAAAGAAAGAGAAAGGGAGAAAGAGAAAGAAAGAAAAGGAGAGAGAGGGATAGGGAAAGAAAAAAGAGAAGAGAGAAAGAGCAGTAGAGAAAGAGAGAGGGCGAAAGAGAGAGAAAAAGGAGAGAGGTAGAGAAAGAGAAAGAAAAAAGAAAGAGAAAGGAAGAAAGTGAAAGGAAGAGAAAAGGAGAGAGCGAGCGATAGGGAAAGAGAGAAAAAAGACAAGAGAGAAGAGAGAAAGAGTAGTAAAGAAAGAGAGAGGGCGAAAGAGAGAGAAAAAGGAGAGAGGTAGAGAAAGAGAAAGAAAAAAGAGAAAGAAAGAGAGAAAGAAAGAGAAAAGGGGGGAGAGAGAGAGAGAGGTAGGGAAAGAGAGAAAAAAGTCAAGAGAGAGAGAGAGAGAGCGCATTTTGCGGGCATTTTGTCGAAGGCTTCCTGAATGTCTTCAGCATATTTCTCCATATCTTTGTGGCGGCCGAAGCCGCAAAGATATTTACTAGGAGGGATGGCCCGTCATTTCTATTGTGGGTCCGTGTGACATTCATTAAGTGCAACTCTAGAAGGAGAGGGTTAAGCAGCCTGGCCTTTTTCTTCTGATTTGATCATACATCAACACGCGCTCCAGGTTAAATGCCCAGGATACGGCTTCAGATGAATAGTCAGTAAGCGTGTAGAAGATACTTCACCCTGTGCTACTTAACTCAAGGAAATGAGTCTCAAAGCTGGTGTCACCGTAAAATATGGACGCTCACTTAGATAATGTGTGCTGGGAAATCTCACACACTTCCTTTTCTTTCGGCTTTTACAACTGGCTGCACTTTAAGATACAAAGACCAGCTCCTCTCTCTCTCTCTCTCTCTCTCTCTCTCTCTCTCTCTCTCTCTCACACACACACACACACACACACACACACACACACACACACTTCCCCTCTCTGTCCCTCCCTCCCTCTCTTTATCTCTCCCTGCCTCTCTTTTCCTCTCTCTTCCCCTCTTCTTTTCCCTCCCTCTCTCCCTCCCACTCTCTGTCTCTCCCTCCCTCTCCCTTTCTCTATTCCTTTCTCTCTTTCTCTTCCTCTCTTCTTTCACTTCCTCTCTCTCACACTCCCTTTCTCCATCCCCCCTCTCTCCCCCTTGCTTCCTCTCTCTTCCTCTCTATTTATCTCTCCCTTCCCTTTCTGTTCCTCTCTCACTCCCCCTCTCTCTTGCTCCGTCCCTTTCTGTTTGTATCTCTCTTCCCCTCTCTTTTCCTCTCTTTCTCCCTTCCTCACTCCTCTCTTTCACTCCCATTCTCCACCCCTTCTCTCTTTCTTTCTCTTCCTTTCTCTCTATTTTTCTCTCTCTTCTCTCTCTTTCCCTCTCACCCTCCTCTTTCTTCCCTCTCTCTCCCTCTCTTTCCCCCTCTCGTTCTCCATTCCTTTCTTTTTGTCTCTCTCTTTTCCCCCCTCTTTCTCTCTTCCTCTCTCTTCCTCCCTTCTTCTCTCTTTCACTCCTATTCTCCATCCCCCTCTCTCTTTCTTTCTCTCTTTCTCCCTTCCTCACTCCTCTTTCACTCCCATTTTCCATCCCCTTCTCTCTTTCTTTCTCTCTTCCCCCTTTCTCTTCCTTTCTCTCTATTTTTCTCTCTTCCCTCTCTCTTCCCCTTTCCCCCTCTCATTCTCCATCCCTCTTTCTGTCTCTTTCTTCCCCCTCTTTCTCTTCCTCTCTCTCTTTCACTCCTCTTTCACTCCCATTCTCCATCTCCCCCCTCTTTCTTTCTCTCTTCCTCCTTTCTCTTCCTCTCTCTCTTTCCTCTCTCTCCCTCTCTCCCTCCCCCCTCTTGTTCTCCATCCCTCTTTCTTTTTGTCTCTCTCTTCCCCCCCCCTCTATTTCTCCCTCTTCCTCTCTCTCTCTCTCTTCCTTCCCCCCCCCACTCTGGTTTCCCTACTGCCAAGAGCCAGTTTGCATTCTGCCAATGGCTGCTATTTTTATGTGTAATTTATCTTTATTGCAACATCAGGGAAGAGGTTTAACCCTTGGCACAGTTGAAGGAACTCTTGGTGGCCAATTGATAGGGATTTCCATAAGGGTATGTCTGTACTTGTGGGTGTGTGGGTGTGCATGAGAATGGAGGGGGGGGAGGGGAAGGTGTTGGAGGATGCCCTTGAAAATTGGCAGCATCAGCTGGTTAAGTTTAAAATAACAGGCAGACAATGATGTGCAGGAAAGTCACCAGTAACTTGCCATCTAGCAAAGCTAGGAGGTGAAAGAGAGAAGAGGCGGAAGGATTCTAAACTGACTGAAAGAAACAAGAGAGAAATGCACCATTCAGCAATTGGGCAGGAAAAACATGAGGCTCAAGGATAGGATAGAATATTTTATTTATTTATTTATTTATTTATTTATTTATTTATTTATTTATTTATTTATTTATTTATTCATTCATTCATTCATTCATTCATTTATTTATTTATTTATTGGTTCGATTTATATGCCGCCCTTCTCCGGAGACTCAGGGCGGCTTACAATGCGTTAAGCAAATAGCCTTCATACTTTTGTATATACCTGCTTAGTAGGGCTTTTTGCCCCCCCCCCCCCCCCCCCGAGCGGTGTTCTTTTTTATACAAAGTCAGCTTATTGCCCCCACAATCCGGGTCCTCATTTTACCTACCTCGGAAGGATGGAAGGCTGAGTCAACCTTGAGCCTGGTGAGATTTGAACTCGCAGTAATTGCAGGCAGCTGGCAGCTAAGTGCTACTTAACAGCACTTTAGTCCGCTGCGCCACCAAGGCTCCAAGAATAGAATAGAATAACAGAGTTGGAAGGGATCTTGGAGGTCTTCTAGTCCAACCCCCTGCTTAGGCAGGAAACCCTACACCACTTCAGGATGTGGGAGAGTTATTTTATGTATTGATTTGTATCCCGTCTTTATTATTTTAAAAAAATAAACCAAGGCGGTGAACATATCCAAAAAGACCTTCCTTCCTCCTCTTTTCCCCACAATAACAATCCTGTGAGGTGGGCTGGGCTGAGAGAAAGTGATTGACCCAAAGTCATCTAGCTGGTTTTCATGACTAAGGCGAGACTAGAACTCTCAGTCTCCTGATAATTGGGATAACATCACCGAGCCAGCTTTCATGGCTAAGGCGGGACTAGAATTCACAGTCTCCTGGTGATTGGCTCAAGGTCACCCAGTCAGCTTTCATGGGCTCAAGGACACCAGCCAGCTTTCATGGCTAAGGCGGGACTAGAACTCACAGTCTCCTGGTGATTGGCTCAAGGTCACCCAGTCAGCTTTCATGGCTAAGGCGGGACTAGAACTCACTGTCTCTTGGTGATTGGCTCAAGGTCACCCAGTCAGCTTTCATAGGCTCAAGGACACCAGTCAGCTTTCATGGTTAAGGCGGGACTAGAACTCACTGTCTCCTGGTGATTGGCTCAAGGTCACCCAGTCAGCTTTCATTGCCCTAGAACTCAAAGTCTCCTGCAGTGATTCTCTTAAGAATCCTTACTACATGCCATCACATATCCATAAATTTACACTATAACTGGTATTCTAAAATTGTCAATAGAATAGAATAGAAGAACAGAACAGAACAAAATAGAATAACAGAGTTGGAAAGAACCTTGGAGGTCTTCTGGTCCAACCCTCACTCAGACAGGAATCCCTATACCCGTGATGGCGAACCTGTGGCATGCATGTCAGAGGTGGCACGCAGAGCCCTCTCTGTGGGCATGTGCACCGTCGCCAGCTGCTCTTTTGGTTTCCGGTGCACATGTGGCCATTTTTTGGGCCATTTTCAGGCCGCTTTTTGGGCCAAAAACACCCTGAAACACCCTGAAAATGCCCCCCAAAACACCCTGAAAAATGCCAGAAAACAGCCAAAAAACAGGCCATTTTCCGGGCCATTTTTTGGCCCATAAACAGCCTGAAAAAAGCTCTGAAAACACCCCCAAAAACGGCCTGAAAACGGCCCCAAAAATGGCCAAAAAACAGGCGTGTGCACACCGACCAGCTGGTCTTTGGTTGTCCGGTACTCCGGCACACGCATATGCACACACGTTCCGGTTTGGGCACTCAGTGCCGAAAAGTTTCGCCATCACTGCCCTATACCACTTCAGACAAATGGTTATCCAATCTCTTCTTAAAAACTTCCAGCATTCACAACTTCTGGAGGCAGGTTGTTCCACTGATTAATTGTTCTGACTGTCAGGAAATTTCTCCTTATTCTAAGTTGCTTCTCTCCTTGATTAGTTTCCACCCATTGCTTCTTGTCCTGCCCTCAGGGGCTTTGGAGAATAGCTTGACTCCCTCTTCTTTGTGGCAGCCCTTGAGATATTGGAATATACTGCTATCATGTCTTCCCTAGTCCTTCTTTTCATCAAACTAGACATACCCAATTCCAACAACCGTTCTTCGTATGTTTTAGCCTCCAATCCCCTAATCCTCTTTGTTGCTCTTCTCTGCACTCTTTCTAGAGTCTCAACATCTTTTTTACATCGTGATGACCCAACCTGAATGCAGTATTCCAAGTGTGGCCTTATCAAGGCCTTATAAAGTGGTATTAACACTTCACGTGATCTTGATTCTATCCCTCTGTTAATGCAGCCTAGAACCGTGTTGGCTTTTTTGGCAGCTGCTGCACACGGCTGGCTCATATTTAAGTGGTTGTCCACTAGGACTCCAAGATCCCTCTCACAGTTACTACTATTGAGCCCTATAGCTGTTGTTATTGTTCAGTTGCTAAGTTGTGTCCAAGTCTTTGCGACCCCATGGACCACAGCACATCGGGGGGCTCTGTCCTCCACTGTTTCCCAAAGTTTGCCCAAATTCACGTTCCTTGTGTTGATGACACCTTCTAATGATCTTATCCTCTGCCATCCCCTTCTCCTTTGGCCTTCCATCTTTCCCCACATCTGGGTCTTTTCCAATCAGTCCTCTCTTCTCATTAGACTCATCCAACTGGTGCAGAATGCGGCCGCGCGGGGGATTATGTGAGCGACGGGGTGCTCCCATGTGACTCCTCTCCTGCGCGAGCTGCATTGGCTTCCAGTGGACTTCCGGGTGCACTTCAAGGTGTTGGTGATCACCTTTAAAGCGCTCCATGGCTTAGGGCCGGGGTACTTACGGGACCACCTTCTGCCACCAATTGCCTCCCACCGGCCAGTTCGCTCCCACAGAGAGGGCCTCCTCAGGGTGCCGTCAGCCAGACAATGTCGGCTGGCGACCCCCAGGGGGAGAGCCTTCTCTGTGATGGTGCCTACCCTCTGGAACAATCTACCCCCAGAGATACGAGTGATCCCAGATCTCCGGACTTTTCGTCGGGCCCTTAAAACCTATTTCTTTCAGTTAGCCAGGCTGTCCTGATTTTATATTGGTTTTTAAAATTGATACTGATTTTAATTGAAATGTTTTAAATTATGGGCCAAACTTTATTTAATTATTTTAAAACTATTTTAACTTTTGTATACAAATGCTTTATTTTTGGCTGTTCACCGCCCTGAGTCTGAAAGGAGAAGGGCGGTATAGAAATCATAAATAAATAAATAAATAAATAAATAAATAAATAAATAAATAAATAAATAAATAAATAAATAAATAAATAAATAAATAAATAAAAATTAGGTGACCAAAGTGTTTGAGCTTCAGTGTTTAAAGGGTCGACTCATGGCAATTGGAGCAAACTTTGTTAATCTGAGAGGTGTTGTTGTTCATCCAAGCAACTTCAACAGTCAGAGCAAAATTAGTTAGACAGGGAGTCAAGAGAGTGGTTGGAATGTACCAACTGTTGCAGTGGTGGGATTCAGCCGGTTCGGCCCAGTTCGGGTGAACCGATAGTTAAATTGCTGGCTGGCCCCACCCCACTCTCTTCCACCCCACCCCTTCCAGGAGTTCCCACATGCCCCATTTTGGCTCCCAGGTAAATGCAGGGAGGCCTCCTAGGCACAGGGAGATGCGGTGCGCTCCCTCACAGCCTGTTTTAGCTCCCAGGAGGCTTCAGGTAGGCCTCCTAGGCCCAAAATGGGGTGCGGGGTGATGGCATGCCCCCCCATGGCCCATTTTTGCTCCCAGGGGGGTGCAGGACGCTGAGTACTGCCTGTCACACCCCCTGGCCACACCCACCATGGCCACGCCCACCCACCCAGTCATTAGGGCAGAGAACTGGTTGTTAAATTATTTGAATCCCACCACTGAACTCTTGCCAAACCAACGTCGGGGGTTTCTCCAGAAAATGGCTTGCAATATGATTGATGAAGTTGCTTGGATGAGCAACGAAACGCTTCAGATTAACAAAGTTTGGTCCAGTTGCCATGATTCAAACTTGAGACACCTTTGGCCTGGATGATCGACTTATTTGAGCTTCGGCTTCAGGATTGCTCCTTCCAAAGATCAGGCAGGGTGGATTTCCTTGAGGATGGATAGATTGGATCTCTCTGCAGTCCAAGGGGCTCTCAAGGGTCTTCTCCCAGCACCCCAATTGGAAAGCCTCAATTCTTTGGTGCTCAGTCTTCCTTGTGGTCCGACTCTTACAGCCATCAATGACTCCCGAGGAATCCACAACTTTGACAATAGATGGATCTTTGCCAGTAAGATGATGTCTCTGCTTTTGTTTTAAATAGTGCTTTTAGTTTTTAGTAATGTTAGTTACACGGGACGCGGTGGCTCAGTGGCTATTACGCTGAGCTTGTCAATCGAAAGGTCGGCAGTTCGGCAGTTCAAATCCCTAGCGCCGCGTAACGGGGTGAGCTCCCGTTACTTGTCCCAGCTTCTGCCAACCTAGCAGTTCGAAAGCACGTAAAAAATGCAAGTAGAATAAATAGGGACCACCTTTGGTGGGAAGGTAACAGCGTTCCGTGTGCCTTTGGCGTTGAGTCATGCTGGCCACAGGACCACGGAGACGTCTTCAGACAGCGCTGGCTCTTCGGCTTTGAAACGGAGATGAGCACCGCCCCCTAGAGTCGGGAACGACTAGCACATATGTGCGAGGGGAACCTTTACCTTTAATGTTAGTTACAAATATTTCTTTGTGCAGATTTGTCATTGGAACAAAACTGAATGTTAGTGGGCACCATTCAGCTTGGACACTCACATGGAAATGACATACAAGTAGTCCTCGGCTTATGACCCAACATTTCTGTTGGTAAGTGAGACATTAGTTATGTGGCTTTTGCCCCAGTTTATGACCTCTCGTGCCAGAGTTCTTAAGTGAATCACTGCAGTTGTGAAGTTAGTGACACGGTTGTTAGGTGAGTCTGGCTTCCCCATTGATTTTGCTTGTCTTCTCCAGCACCACCAGACATAGTTAGAAACAAACAGATTCTGGGTTTGGCTAGTCTAAAGAAATGAAGAATTAGTGGGGACATGATAGCAGTATTCCAATATTTGAGGGGCTGCCACAAAGAAGGGGGGGGTGTCAAATTATTCCCCAAAGCACCAGAGGGCAGAACAAGAAGCAATGGTTGGAAACTAATCAAAGAGAGAAGCAACCTTGAATTAAGGAGAAGCTTCCTAACAGTGTGGACAATTAACCAGTGGAACAGCTTGCCACCAGAAATCGTGGATGATCCATCACTGGAGGTTTTTAAGAAGAGACTGGTCAGTCACTTGTCTGAAATGGTGTAGGAATCTCATGCTTGAGATGGGGGCTGGACTAGAAGACCTCCAAGGTCCCTTCCAGCTGTATTGTATTGTATTGTATTGTATTGTATTGTATTGTATTGTATTGTATTGTATTGTATTGTATTGTATTCAGAGGTGGGTTTCAGCAGGTTCTGACCAGTTCTGGAGAACCGGTAGCAGAAATTTTGAGTAGTTGGGAGAACCGGTAGTAAAAATTCTGACTGGCCCCACCCCCATCTATTCTCTGCCTCCTGAGTCCTAGCTGATTGGGAGGAAATGGGGATTTTGCAGTGTCCTTCCCCTGGAGTGGGGAGGGAATGGAGATTTTACAATATCCTTCCCCTGCCACGCCCACCAAGCCACGCCCACCAAGCCATGTCACACCCACCAAGCCACACCCACAGAACCGGTAGTAAAAATTTTTGAAACCCACCACTGATTCTATTCTATTCTATTTACTTATTTATTTATTAGTCATATTTCTATGCCGCCCACTCTCCGAGGACTCTGGGCGGCTTACACCAAAGACAGTATACTAAATAGCATATTGCCCCCAACAATCTGGGTCCTCATTTTACCCATCTCGGAAGGATGGAAGGCTGAGTCAACCTTTAGCTGGTGAGATTTGATCCGCTGAACTAGCAGTCAGCTGAAGTAGCTGCAGTACTGCACTCTAACCACTGCGCCACCTCGGCTCATTCTATTCTATTCTATTCTATTCTATTCTATTCTATTCTATTCTATTCTATTCTATTCTACTCTACTCTACTCTACTCTACTCTACTCTACTCTACTCTATTCTATTCTATTCTATTCTATTCTATTCTCAAATAAGAATCACTCCTAAATAACAAGTAGAATAGATTTCATGATCTTAGTCTGAGGCCTCCTTGGTGATCTCTGAGCTTGGTGGCTTTGCTTGCAGATGTTTCATTACCCAACTAGGGAATATCATCAGTGCCCTAGTGACTATAATTGCATCAGTGGCTAGAATTGTATCATGGCGAGGCCCGTAGTGACGATCGATGACTATAATCGCACTGCAGCGAGGCCCAAAAATTACGTCGGCTTGCTCTTTATGAGGTGCACCTCTTGTAAATATCGCCACGCTGTTGTTATTTATTCATATATCGCTGTTTTAAGTTGCAAGCCATGCTCAAAAGTGGATCAGGAACATTTTCAGCATGGCTTTGCAAACCGGAGTCTGTCAAATAAAACAAAGCAATGGAAGATGTTCCATTTACAACGCAATGCAATTATAAGCCATCTTGTGAACATTAATGGAAAAACAGGTAAAATTAAAACATCCCTATGGGCTGGAGCAAGAAAAATATACCAAACACAACATCCGAAGAGCAGGAACGATAACCGATTTCACCTTTGTCCACGGTGAAATAAATGCTACAATTCACAACCGTCCGGAGATAATCGTCAGGCTTCAGCGACCGTGAGCTATATTGATATATGATTCAATCCCATCCCATTTCAAAGCAGGTTTTTTTTTAATGCAAAACCTCTCACTAGGGCCATGCAGATTTTATTTTTCTTTTAATTTATATATTAGGTTTCGTGCTACTCCCAGACAAGGACTGTGAAAGGCTCACATGCCTCATTCAACGAACTTATTTTTTTTTGCAGTGCCAAATTATAACAAGAGAACATCATGTATAATGATGCCTTGGTGGCGCAGCAGACTAAAATGCTGTTAAATAAGCTGACTTTGTATAAATATACAAAAGTATGAAGGCTATTGCTTAACGCATTGTAAGCCGCCCTGAGTCTCTGGAGAAGGGTGGCATATAAATCACATTTAAAAAAATAAAAAAAAAATAGCACCAGCTGCCTGCAATTACTGCAAGTTCAAATCTCACCAGTCTCAAGGCTGACTCAGCCTTTCATCCTTTCGAGGTAATTAAAATGAGGACCCGGATTGTGGGGCCAATAAGCTGACTTTGTATAAAAAAGAACACCGTTTAAGGGGGGGCAAAAGCCCTACTAAGCAGGTATATACAAAAATATGAAGGCTATTGCTTAACGCATTGTAAGCCGCCCTGAGTCTCCGGAGAAGGGCGGCATATAGATCGAACCAATAAATTAAATAAATAAATAAATAAATAATCTGGATTTTCTGGTTTTTCTTTTGAAGACGTTTTACTTCTCATCCAAGAAGCTTCATCAGCTCTGACTGGATGCTGGAGGAATGGAAGGATTTATATTCCAGCTGGTCATTTGCATCCTTTTAGAGAGTTGTTGAGGTCACTTGGAGGCTTGGTCTGTGATATAGGAGGACAAACTCATCAAGAGAAGATTCAGCAGTCCACCTGCTTTTAAAAGACAAAGGCCACACTTTTGAGGACAGCAAAGTCCACATTTTGGACAGTGAGGTCAGCTGGTTTGAAAGAGGGGTCAAAGAGGCCATTATGTCCAAATTGAGCAGTCCTCTCTCAACAGAGGGGAAAAGATATGACATCATCTATCTCCAGTCCACAACACAGTCCTTTCAACAGTTCCAAGAAAGCTCCACACCCATCTGCAGCACTCAGATGACCCTAAGGACACAGATAAACTTTCAGGTCGCCTCAATGACTCTCTAGGTAAAGGGAAAGGTTCCCCTCGCACATATATGCTAGTCGTTCCCGACTCTAGGGGGCGGTGCTCATCTCCGTTTCAAAGCCGAAGAGCCAGCGCTGTCCGAAGATGTCTCCGTGGTGGCTGGCATGACCTCTTCTTTGTGGCAGCCCCTCAAATATTGGAATACTGCTATCATGTCCCCACTAATTCTTCTTTTCTTTAGACTAGCCAAACCCAAAATCTGTTTGTTTTTAACTATGTCTGGTGCTGCTGGAGAAGACAAGCACAGTCAATGGGGAAGCCAGACTCACTTAAAAACCGTGTCACTAACTTCACAACTGCAGTGATTCACTTACTCAGAACTCTGGCACAAGAGGTCATAAACTGGGGCAAAAGCCACATAACCAATGTCTCACTTACCAACAGAAATGTTGGGCTCAGTTGTGGTCATAAGCCGAGGTCTACTTCTATGTCATTTCCATGTGAGTGTCCAAGCTGAATGGTGCCTACTAACATTCAGTTTTGTTCCATTGACAAATCTGCACAAAGAAATATTTGTAACTAGCATTAAAGGTAAAGGTTCCCCTCGCACATATGTGCTAGTCGTTCCCGACTCTAGGGGGCGGTGCTCATCTCTGTTTCAAAGCCGAAGAGCCAGCACTGTCAGAAGATGTCTCCGTGGTCATGTGGCCGGCATGACTCAACGCCAAAGGCGCACAGAACACTGTTACCTTCCCACCAAAGGTGGTCCCTATTTTTTCTACTTGCATTTTTTACGTGCTTTCGAACTGCTAGGTTGGCAGAAGCTGGGACAAGTAACGGGAACTCAACCCGTTACGCGGCACTAGGGATTCGAACCGCCGAACTGCCGACCTTTCAATTGACAAGCTCAGCGTCATAGCCACGGGACACTGCCAACAGCAGAAATGCACTAAGCATTTGAAGTGCAGTCATGTGATTGTGGGGTGTGGGGGGGTGCCTGACCATTGGAATTTCGGATCCAGATTTTAAACTCCACTTTTCAGGTAGCTTCGAATGGTCTTTCAGTCACTGGTCATAAGTCGAGGACGATCTAAAATGTCCACCCTGCACTATTTACCCTAAAATTTTGCTGCTTACAGGTAGTCCTCGACTTACGGCCAAAATCGAGCTCAAACTTTCTGTGGCTAAGCAAGACAGTTGTTAAGTGAGTTTGGTCCCATTTTACAACCTTTCTTGCCACAGACGTTACGCGAATCACTGCAGTTGTTAAGAACCCGGTTGTTAAGTGAATCTGGCTTCCCCATTGACTTTGTTTGTCAGAAGGCCGCAAAAGCGGATCAGGTGACCCCGGGACACTGAAACCGTCATAAGTATGAGTCAGTTGCCAAGCATCTTGAATTTTGATCACATGACCATGGGGATGTTAGCAACGTTTGTGTAAAAAAACGGTCCTAAATTACTTTTTTTCAGTGCCATTGCAACTTCGAACGGTCACTAAACAAACTGTTATAAGTCGAGGACTACCTCTATTGCTTTATCACCCTCCTTCACGTCCAGTTTCTTTCCAGCTTGATCTTTCCTCAGGCACCCAGGCGGAGGTCAAAAAAAGTCAAGATGGCAGCCACAAGCATGCAAACGAAGCCCCATCGTGCTCAAAAAAAAAAAGAGGGGGGGCAGGGCTTCCACCGGATGCTCGTGGCCGCCATTTTGAAGTTTTTGACCCTTGGGGCGGGTCTTCCCTTAAAGAAGAGCTGCTGAACCCCATCAAATCCCTATCCCAAAGAAAATACACGCCCTCCGTTTTGCTGCAAAGACCCTACCTGCAAGTCTGTGCGCGGGGAACAATGGCAGACAAATGTGTCTGTGTGTGTATGTACACAGGGGTGTGCAAACAAGACCAGGAGAGTCCTGCTGCATATAAATCATTATTGGCGAACATCTCAGCTTTTGGGGGCGCGCTGTTTTGCGGCTGCCTTGCAGGAGCCCGGGACATAAATCATAATTCTCCCACAATAGATCCTTTTGCAGACTCCATCAGGAAAAACGGTGTTGGTTTTATTGATTTTTTGACACCCGAGCCCTGGCGGACGGCCGCTGCTGAATCATTATGAAATGAAACTGATTAGGAATTCATAGAATACTAAATAAACTTTACGAGGCCGTTGTAAGCTTTTTTTGGGGGGGTGGGGTGGGGTGCCGGGGGGGGGGGGGAGATGCATAGGGAGCGGAAAATGAGAACTAATGATATAAAAATTACACAGCGTGCTGACTATGATTAGGCCGCTATTGATTGGTTTCAAACTGTACATCAGAACCGAAGGATGTAGAGTTGTGGGGGCTGGCATGGTGTGTGTTTGTGTGTGTTTTTTTTTTGAGGGGGTGGGATGTGTGCTTGTTTCCCTGTGTGTGTATGTTTAAGGCTGGAAAGAAAGAACGCTGAAAGACAGCCGCTATTTTAAAAAGCTAACGAGGGGAATAAATTTAGCCCTTTAGTTCTCCTACACAGAGAATGGGACTTTTACAGAGGTGGGCTTCTAAAATTTTAGCAAGGCCTGGTTGCTGGGTGGGCATGGCCATGGTGGGCATGGCCTAGTCGGCCTCCTGCACTATGGCGGGGAGGGGGGGTGTTTTTGCCCTCCCTGGGCTTCGGAGGCTTTCTTCGAGCCTCTGGGAGGGCGAAAATGGCCTCCCCAGGCTCCGGAGGCCCTCTGGAGTTTCCGGCCTTCCCGAATTTCCGGTAGGCCCATTTTTCGCCCTCCCTGAGCCTCCGCGCACACCCTGCACTTATCTGCATTCAAAACGGGCCGCGTGGAGACTCCTGGGAGGGGAGGGGAGGGGAGGGGTGGGGTGGGCAGGGCCATCCAGGAGTGGGATTTGGGGGTTCTCCGAACTGCACAGAATCTTAGCTAGAGGTTCTCCCAAACCTCTGCGAAATCCCAGCAGTCCACCCCTGGACTATTAGCCATTTTGAAAAAGGTGGTGGGTTAGTCAAAGGAGGGGGGGAAATATTTATTCCCTCCCCCCTAAAAAATTTATCTGCCAAAGTACTCCAGCTCTAAAAAAACACCTATTTTTGATTTTTTTAAATCTGATTGCAAAGTGGGAAGAATTATTTATTCCTCCCCCCGCCCCCAAAAATACATCTGCCTAATTTCTTCAGCTCTTAAAAAAAAACTATTTTTGATTTTTTAAAAAATCAGATTGCAATGTTGGGTTCGGTTGCCAACTGGATGCTTCCATCTCTTATGTTTGCATCCCAATTCTTGTAGATCTTTGGTCTGGGTTCACACAACATGTTAAAAGTCATTGGTAGGGGTAGTCGTCAATGTAGGACCACAGTTGAGCCTGAAATTTCTGTTGCTAAGTGAGACATGTTTTAAGCAGTGGTGGAGTTCAAAATTTTTTACTACCGGTTCTGTGGGTGTGGCTTGGTGGGCGTGGCAGGGGAAGGATACTGCAAAATCCCCACTCCTGTGGGAAGGATATTGCAAAATCTCCAGTCCCACCCCACTCCAGAGGAAGGTCACTGCAAAATCCCCATTTCCTCCCAATCAGCTGGGACTCGGGAGGCAGAGAATAGATGGGGGCAGGGCCAATCAGAGGTGGTATTTACCGGTTCTCTGAACTTCTCAAAATTTCCGCTACCAGTTCTCCAGAACTGGTCAGAACCTGTTGAAACCCACCTCTGGTATTAAATGAGTTTGGCCCCATTTTGCTACCTTTCTTGCCACGAGTTGTTAAGTGAATCATTGCAGTTTTTAAGTGAGTTGGTTGTTCAGGGAATCTGGCTTCCCTGTTTAAGTTTGCTGGACTGAAGGTCGCAAAAGGGGATGACGTGATCCTGAGACACGGCAATCGTTATAAATAGGAGTCAGTTGGCAAGGGTCTGAATTTTGATCCTGTGACCATGGGGATGCAATGGACGTAAGTGTGAAAAACAATCAGCCTCTCTGTTAAGTTTGAATATTTTATTAAGTGATAAGATACAAAATATAAAAGTGAATAGGAAAGAAGTGGCGGGAAAGGAGGGGAAGAGAAGTGAGGGAGGGTTGGGAAAAATAAAAATAAAATAAAATATGCAATAAAATAAAGCATTAACATCCCGGTGGTCTTCCGAGTGCGCTTCAAGGTTCTGGTTATCACCTTTAAAGCGCTCCATGGCTTAGGACCTGGTTATTTACGGGACCGCCTGCTACCACCAATAGCCTTTCACCGGCCAGTACGCTCCCATAGAGAGGGGCTCCTCCGGGTGCCGTCGGCCAAACAATGTCGGCTGTCAGCCCCTAGGGGGAGAGCCTTCTCTGTGGGGGCACCTACGATTTGGAACGAGCTCCCCCCGGAGATACGTAGGATCCCGGATCTGCGCACCTTCCGCCGCGCGCTTAAGAGTTTTCTATTTTATCAAGCTGGCCTGGCCTAAATCTTCCCCCTTTTTAAATGTGGAAATTTTAAATTTTTAAATTTTAAATTCGTCTTATTTATAGGGGCATGGGTAAGGCGTTTTAAATTGGGGAGCCATTTTGGATTTAATTCTGTTTTAAACGTATTTTAATGTTTATATTGTATGTTTTTTAATTTTGGCTGTTCACCGCCCCGAGTCCTTCGGGAGAGGGGGCGGTATAAAAATCTAATAAATAAATAAATAAATAAATAAACCACGACTTTCTGCTTTTCCATAGTAATATAAATTAGCCATTTCTATAAGCATCTATCAATCTAATTGGCAAAACCCAAAATCAAAGTTTCATTTTTTCCCCCCTCACCCCAAGCACAAAGTTCAGAAGCGGTTTCCATGTGGAAACAAAAGTACTGTATATTCTTTTCTTTTAATCCAAATAGTCCATTTTGCCATTTCTGCCAACTCCATCAGCTTTCGTCCACAAAAACTTCCATTTTTGTGCGTACAATAGTCTCTTGCTGCTGACAACATATATAGGGACAATGTTCCCAATGTTTTCTCCAAATCTTTTTCCATTAGACCCAAAAGGAAAATTTCCAGTTTCATCTTTATTTTTGTCTTCAGAATTTTCTGTATTAAAAAGCCTATTTCTCTGTTCGTGTGTGTAAGGACATTTTCTTAAAGCCTTGCTTTGCTGTTTCTGAGATATGTATATTGAATTTAGATTTGTGCTGTTAGTACCTTCACTCACTCATTCACTGCCATATTGACTATATAAATTGAGTGTTACATGTAATAGGGAGAGTTTAGACATTATTCTCTGTAATTTGATTTAATGGCTGGGATTGGCAGGCCTCCTCTCCCTCCCACGGCCTCCTCTGCCCCTCCTGTGTTTATTTACATATGTATTCTCGACAGCGTACATACACACACTGACGTATTCACGAACAGACATTCGGCTGCACATACCCCATATTAGTACGGGTAGTCCTCCATTTACGACCACAATGGAGCTCAAAATTTCCGTTGTTCAGTGAGACATTTGCGACGTGACTTTTGCCCCATTTTACGGCCTTTCTTGCCTCAGCTGTTAAGTGAATCTGGCTTCCCCATTGACTTTGCTTGTCAGAAGGCAGCAAAAGGGGATCGTGTGACTCCTGGGATACAACAACGGTCATAAATATGAATCAGTGGCCAAGCGTCTAAATATTGGTCACGTGATCGTGGGGATGCTGCAAAGGTCGTAACTGTGAAAAAAAGGTCCTAAGTCACTTTTTTCAGTGCCGTTGTAACTTTGAATGGTCACTAAATGAACTGTCGTAAGTTGAGGACTATCTGTATACTTTTTCATTTTGGAAGAGGTATGTGTCAAAAGAGGGGTTCGGATCCTAATAAATGTTACTCTCTGTTTTTTGAATAGGAACATAGAACATCAGAGTTGGAAGGGACCTTGGAGGTCTTCTAGTCCAACCCTCACTCAGTCAGGAAACCCTACACCATTTCTGACAAATGGTTGTCCAACCTCTTCTTAAAAACTTCCAGTGTTGGAGCATCCACAACTTCTGGTGGCAAGTCGTTCCACTGATTAATTGTTCTCACTGTTTTGAAAATTTCTCCTTAGTTCTAAGTTGGTTTTCTCCTTGATTGGTTTCCACTCATTGCTTCTTGTCCTGCGCTCAGGTGCTTTATTTATTGTTTATTTATTTATTGGTTCGATTTATATGCCGCCCTTCTCCGGAGAATCAGGGTGGCTTACAATGCGTTAAGCAATAGCCTTCATACTTTTGTATATACCTGCTTAGTAGGGCTTTCGGCCCCCCCAAGCGGTGTTCTTTTTTATACAAAGTCAGCTTATTGCCCCCACAATCCGGGTCCTCATTTTACCTACCTCGGAAGGATAGATGGCTGAGTCAACCTTGAGCCTGGTGAGATTTGAACTCGCAGTAATTGCAGGCAGCTGGCAGCTAAGTGCTACTTTAACAGCAGTTTTAGTCTGCTGCACCACCAAGGCTCTTCATTTGGAGAATAGCTTGCCTCCCTCTTCTTTGTGGCAGCCCCTCAGATATTGGAAGACTGCTATCATGTGACCCCTAGTCCTTCTTTTTACTAGACTAGAGTTTTATATTTTGGTCACCACGAGGTAAAAAAGATGTGGGGACTCTAGAAAGAGTGCAGAGAAGAGCAACCAAGATGATTAGGGGACTGGAGGCTAAAACATATGAAGAACGGTTGCAGGAATTGGGAATGTCTACTTTGATGAAAAGAAGGACTAGGGAAGACATGATAGCAGTCTTCTAATATCTCAGGGGCTGCCACAAAGAAGAGGGAGTCAAGCTATTCTCCAAAGCACCTGAAGGCAGGACAAAAAGCAATGGATGGAAACTAATCAAGGAGAGAAGCAACCTAGAACTAAGGAGAAATTTCATATCCACACACCCTGATTCCTTGGGAAGTTCCTGATTGCTTAGGATCATTTGTGCCACTAAACAGGACAGGATCAACTTTACCTTTTTGCCTTTCCATGGGGATAACCCTCACTTACCTTATTTAATAGGCCAGTCCTCAAACCTGGGGGTCTTGTCTCTTTATGGTCTGGTCTGTAATCATCTGGAGTTTCTGATGAATGAATCCAACAGAAGGAATAGGGCAAAATAGTTTCATCAAGAAGAAACTATAACTTCATCCCAGTTACATGTCAGTAGGGAGATGTGAAGAAAAAAGTGAATATTCACCATCAAATGTTTTGGGGGATTATTTCTAATAGGTGAGATCACTAATTGGGGGGCTTAGGCAGTGTGGGATTCAGCCGGTTCGCACCTATTCAGGTTAACTTTCTAAACAGTTCGGAGAACCGGTTGTTGGAAGAAATCTTATTTTGTTTTTTTTTCCACTTTACAGGGCTAATCCTATAAGGAAGGAAGGAAAGAAACATTCTGGTGTTGTTTCTAGCCTAATCTTCATTGCCCTGCTTATAGAAACTGCCTCTCCAGTTAACACTTATTACATTGTTAACAGTTAAGGCAAAGTACCCATCTACCTGAGTGACGTTGAGCTGGCCACGCCCACACGGTCACATGATGACCAAGCCACGCCTACCCAGCTGGTCATTAGGGCAGAGAACCGGTTGTTAAATTATTTGAATCCCACCACTGGAGCTAGGTGCAACGATGGGCTGCTGGGGGTTTGCAGGGGTTTGGGAGAAACTCTAGCTAAGATTCTGTGCAATTCAGAGAACCCCCAAATCCCACTCCTGGCTGACCTCGCTCACCCCGCTCCTCCCCTCCTAGGAGTCCCTACGCGGCCCATTTTGGTTGCAGATAAGTGCAGGGTGTGCGCGAAGGCTCAGGGAGGGTGAAAAACGGGCCTACCGGAAGTTCGGGAAGGCCCGAAAGGGACCCATTTCCGGCCTCCAGAAGGCCTCTGGTGCCTGGGGAGGCCATTTTTGCCCTCCCGGAGGCTCGAGGAAAGCCTCCGGAGGCCGGGGAGAGCAAAAACATACCCCTGCCATGGTGCAGGAGGCTGACTAGGCCACACCCAACATGGCCACGCCGACCCAGCAACCGGGCAGAGAACCCCTTGCTAAAATTTTTGAGGCCCACCCCTGCCTAGGTGAGCTGGGTGGTGTAGAAAATTTATAAATTGAGAGCCAGTTTGGTGTAGGGGTTAAGGTGCTGGTCTAGAAACCAGGAAATGATGAGTTCTAGTCCTGCCTTAGCTATGAAAGCCAGCTGGGTGATTTTCAGCCAGTCCCTCGCAGGGTTGTTGTTTTGAGGAAAATAGGAAGAAAAAAGTGCGTTACGTATGTTCAACACCTTGAGTTACTTATAAAAGTAGTAAAGGCGGGATAAAATTATAACGAATTAAAGAAAAAGAAATAAATAAAATTAGAGATAGCGGAACACCTGCCACAGACCTCAAAATTCATGGATCTCTATCACTAAATAGATGGGTCTCCTCGCCTCCTTCCTCCCCTCCACAGCATTAATCTGTAATTTGATTACATATCTGTTTAAATACAGTTGCCCATTTGACAGAAATATTGTGTGCAAGGAAAGGAATTACATCCCAAGCACTATATTACCAGCGCGGAAAAAGTTTTTCCTAAGCAGCCCGCGAAAGATTAGTTAGTGCTTGACACACCATGTCTTGCTGTCTCTGTTATTGGGCAAAATTAAATCAGAACAGGAAAATATTAATTTAAAGTCGGGAGGGGATAGAGGCCATTCACTTCCAATTATGCACCATCCTGTCAAGCTTTATACGGGCGTAAACAAGGGAAGAGGGCTGAATTAATTGCCTTGGATTCTGCCCCATTCCAGAACCAATTACAGAAATATATTGGCTCCTAGCATTATTATATACACTGCTGTGAAGGAAATTGTGTGAAATTTTAACGGATTTCAGATGTAATAATCGAGAACACAATTCCGCACTGTATTAACAGTCCAGGAGGTTTCTCTCCTTCCTTCTTTCTCCCTCTCCCTCTCTCTCTCTCTGTCTCCTTCTATTTCTAACACGGATGGGTGAAGGTTAAGCTGTTTGGGACTTCGTTCTGTATTAAAGGATCATCTGGTTAACTGAAGTACGGGCAGCTTTCGATACAGGCCTGACAACAGATGAAACAAAACCGCCAATCTTTCGACAACAAGGTACTAAATCCACAGACTGAGAGGCAGGGAGTGTTGGCAGCGCACAGAATCACAATCACGGGTGGGCTGCTGGGGGTTCGCTGGGGTTCGGGAGAACCTCTAGCTAAGTCAGTGCAGTTTGGAGAACCCCCAAATCCCACTCCTGGCAGGCCCTGCCCCGCTCACCCTGCCCCTCCCAGGAGTCCCCACGCGGCCCGTTTTGGATGCAGGTAAGTGCAGGGCGTGTGTGGAGGCTCAGGGAGGGTGAAAAATAGGCCTCCCGGAAGTTCGCGAAGGCCTCCAGAGCATGGGGAGGCCATTTTCGTCCTCCCAGAGGCTCAAACAAAGCCTCCGGAGCCTGGGGAGGGCAAAAATGCCCCCCTCCCGCTGTGATGCAGGAGGCTGACTAGGCCACGCCCACCATGACCATGCCCACCCAGTAACCAGTTAGAGAACCCCTTGCTAAAATTTTTGAAGCCCACCCCTGATCACAATATAGGTGGTCCTCGACTTACGACCACACTTGGGGCCAAAATTTCAGTTGCTAAGCGAGACTCAGTTGTGAGGTGAATTTTGCCTGATTTGATGACCTTTCTTGCCCCATTCGTTAAGTGAATCACCACAGTTGTGAAGTCAGTAATATGGTTGTTAAGTTAATCTGGATTCCCCGTTGACCTTGCTCGTTGGAAGGTGATCATGACACTGCAACTGTCATAAATATGAGTCACATTGCCAAATGTCCAAATTTTGATCACGTGATCCCCAGGATGCTCGTAAGTGTGAAAATAGCAATAGCACTTAGACTTATATACTGCTTTGCAATGCTTTAGAGCCCTTTCTAAGCGGTTTACAGAGTCACCATCTTGCCCCCAACAATCTGGGTCCTCATTTTACCGGCTTCTAAAGGATGGAAGGCTGAGTCAACATTGAACCGGTCAGGATCAAACTCTTGGCAGTGGGCAGAATTTGCCTGCAATACTCCATTAAATCACTGTGCCACCATGGTCATAAATCACTTTTTTCAGTACCGCTGTAACTTTGAACGGTCACGAAATGAACTGTTGTAAATTGAGGATTATCTAGACCAGTGATGGCTAACCATTTTGCCATCACGTGCCAGGAAGGGGGGAGCGGGGGAGATTCGCACATGTGCGTGCCCACACCCATAATTTTATGCGCTCTGCCCTCTAGGAGTCTCTGGAGGCTGGGAACAGCAAAAAATGTCACTTCCTGTCCAACCGGGAGTTGGGAAATGGGCCCTTTCTGGCCTCCGGAAGGCCTCCGAGGGGTTGGGGAAGGCTGTTTTTGCCCTCACCAGATGCATAGAGAGGATCTGAAGCCAGGTGAGAAAGAAAAATGGGCTTTCCCCAACCCCCCGCCCCCAGGCCCTCTGGAGGCAGGAAACAGTCTGTTTCCCTACTTCTGGTGGGCCCAGAAGACCTGAAAATCAGCTGGCTGGTGCACGTATGTGCGCCAGAGCTGAGCTGGCATGCCCACTGATATGGCTATGCGTGCCACCTGTGGCACGTGTGCCATAGGTTCGCCATCACGGACCTAGACCCATGGCTGGACATGCTGGTAGGAATAATGAAATTTCCCTATGACCATGTCAAGTTCCCCATAGGGGCAGCTAGGGGTCATTGGCAGAAGCTGCCTTGTGAAGGAAGGTAGTGTTGAGACATTTAATGGTCTAAGAGCTGTTGTGGATGAATCTGTGTTGGCTGCATCTCAAACTAAAGTGCAAATAGTTCCTGTAGTCCGTAGACTCATCCCGAACATCCTGCACCTGTGTTCAATAATAATAATAATAATAATAATAATTTTATTTCTATACCGCCCTTCTCCCGAAGGACTCAGGGCGGTGTACAGCCTATTTAAAAACAGAATAAACATCAATTTAAAATAATTTAAAAGTATTAAATAAATTTGGCTGATTTAAAAACCCCAAAAATTTAAAACATCCAATTAAAAATTATGTTGTTAACCCAGCCTGGCGGAACAATAGGGTCTTGAGTGCGCAGCGAAATACCCGGAGGTCAGAAATCTTACGAATTTCCGGGGGCAGTTCATTCCACAGGGCTGGGGCTCCCACAGAGAAGGCCCTCCCCCTGGGTGTCGCCAGCCGACATGACTTGGCCGATGGCACCCTGAGGAGACCCTCTCTGTGGGAGCGAACTGGCCTGTGGGAGGCTATTGGTGGCAGAAGACGGTCTCGAAGGTACCCGGGTTCAACAGTGAAGGGGCCAGGGGTGGGCTTCAAAAATTTTAGAAAGGGGTTCTCTGTCCGGTTGCAGGGTGGGTGTGGCCATGGTGGACGTGGCCTAGTCGGCCTCCTGCACTGCGGTGGGGGTGAGAGCATTTTTGCCCTCCCCGGGCTCCAAAGTCTTTCCTCCGTGAGGGCGAAAATGGCCTCCCCAGGCTCCGGAGACCCTCTGGAGACCTGAACTTCTGGTAGGCTCATTTTTCACCCTCCCTGAGCCCCCGCACGTGCCCTGCACTTACCTGCATCCAAATCAGGCTGCGTGGGGACTCCTGGGAGGGGTGGAGCAGGGTGGGTGGGGCCAGCCAGAAGTGGGATTTGGGGGTTCTTCAAAATGCACATAATCTTAGCTAGAGGTTGTCCTGAACCCCTGAGAACCCCCAGCAGCCCACCCCTGGAAGGGGTACAGGCCAGAAAACATCCTGCAGAAAGAACAGCCCTGTCACTGCGTTTTTTGTATTTACCAGATGAGGTCTTATTTTTGAACTTTCAGACTTACCGTAGCTTGCCAAGTTCTTATCTCTAAGCAAACTGCGCATGTCCACATTCCTTCACTTTCTTCTATCTTTCTTTGTTCTCCGGCCAGGAGAGGTGGCCGGGAAAGCTTGGCCAAGATGTAATTAATTAGCTTGTAAGATGTTTTTACTTCTTTATAATAAAATGTGTTTATTAGAATATATCTCGGTTTTATTTTCTTAAACTATACTTCAAGGAAAAGTCACGATCCATTCTCTAATCAAGGTGCAATTACCCCAAAGCAGAATGGGATTAATTGCCACCCTGACAAGCCCCACAAAACACAGTCCTTTCAGCAGGTCCAAGAAGGCTCCACACCCATTTGCACCACTCAGGTGACCCTGATGCCACAGACAAACCTCCAGGTGGCCTCAATGACTCTCTAAAAGAATGCAAATGACCAACTGTCTGCAAGGAATATAAATTCTTCTGTTCCCCACCATCCAGTCAGAAGTGATGAAGCTTCTTGGATGAGAAGCAAAACGTCTTCAAAGAAAAAGCAAGAAAGTCGCCCTGAAAAAGCACCTTTGGGATTTCACAGAAAGACCAGCAGAAGCTTGGAACCAAATTCCAGTCGAGGTAGCAATTGCATTTATTTAGGGAGACATGATAGCAGTCTTCCAATATCTCAGGGGTCTTAGCGGCCCTAATCAGCCTGAGTCAGCACCATGGACAGTTCCAAGACCAATAATAATAATAATAATAATAATTTTATTTCTATACCGCCCTTCTCCCGAAGGACTCAGGGCGGTGTACAGCCAGTTTAAAACACAAGACACAACAATAATTAAAAATTAAAATAATTAAATAGATTTGGCTGCTTTAAAAACTCTAAAATTTAAAATACCCCAATTTAAAATTATTATATTGACAGCCCTGCCTGGCGGAACAACAAGGTCTTCAACTGCCCACCAGTCCAGCTTCTGAGTTCAAAGTGTCTGAAGAAGCCGGAATGTTCATTTCTTGCTAAAGGAGTTCTTTTCAAGATTATGAAGAATAAATGTATAGGTAACCACAAGAGAGCTCAACATTTTTGTGGCTAAATCAGACAAAAGTTGTTAAGAAAGAATCTCTCTGGTTCACCTGGATGAACCAGAGAGATTCTATACCGTGTTTCCCTGAAAATAAGACATCCCCTGCAGTGGTGGGTTGCCCCTGGTTTGGACCGGTTCGCAAGAACCGGTAGTAAAACCGGCAGAACGCTCCACCCACTGACTGTGCATGCACTGGAGAATGTACTTGCAGTTTCTTCAGGTTACTGCCATGCATGCAGTGGTGGGTTCCTCCCGGTTCGGCCCAGTTCTGCTGAGCCGGTAGTGGTAACGATATGATGTCACCGAACCGGTTCTCTTTGTTCGGGAGCTGGGCCCTCCCGCCCCCCCATTATTCTTACCTTTTATTTGGCCCCGCCCCCAATCTATTTGCTGCCTCCCGAGTCCCAGCTGATTGGCTAGAAGGAAAAAAACTGTTTAAACTCTTGCCGTGGGGCTTCAAAGGGCCGCTCTACAGCTGATCAGTGTTAAAAGGCAGTGTGGTGGTTGACCAGTGCACTCGAAAAACAAATGGGTAGACTGATGCCTCCGAAAACAAATGGGTAGACCAGTGTCTCCAAAAACAAATGGGTAGACCGGTGCCTCCAAAAACAAATGGGTAGACCGGTGCATCCAAAAACAAATGGGTAGACCGGTGCATCCAAAAACAAATGGGTAGACCGGTGTCTCCAAAAACAAATGGGTAGACCGGTGCCTCCAAAAACAAATGGGTAGACAGGTGCCTCCAAAAACAAATGGGTAGACCGGTGCCTCCAAAAACAAATGGGTAGACCGGTGCCTCCCAAAACAAATGAGTAGACCGGTGCCTCCAAAAACAAATGGGTAGACCGGTACAGCTCTGCAAGCAGTTAAAAGCCTGGTAGACCAGTACCTCTGCTAAATCCTAAAGAATTGTCACATGACCATCAAACCACGCCCACAAAATAAGCCACGCCCACAGAACCGGTAGTAAAAAATTTTAGAACCCACCCCTGCATGCATGTGCATCATCAGCTGGCCAGCGCACATGCTCACGCTGTAAAATGGAAGACCAGCTTTTCCAGTTTCCGGCACTGATGCGAGCACAAAGGCCAGCTGATCGTCATGCACACATGCGCACCAGAAACCCGGAAGATGAACGGGTGATGCCGTGTGTGCCAGATGACATGGCTCCATGTACCACTTTGGGCCATCACAGATTTGCCATCACGGAACTAGACAGAACTACCCAATTCCAGCAACCGTTCTTTATATGTTTTAACCTCCAGTCCCCTAATCCTCTTTGCTGCTCTTTTCTGCACTCTTCTTAAATTTTAAGAGGTCTCCTTATGCCATGTTAGATTACATTACGTCGAACATACATAAGTTGTTTTTGCACAGATAAACTGCAGAGTCTTTTAAATATTTGCACAGCTAAGTGGGGAAGGTGGGGCTGGCGGGGAAAGGGGGGAGAGATCCTTTTCTCCTCTTTCAATAGGAACATGCACACAAATACTTGATTTAATATCCCTTCCCATCCCCGCCCCCCAAAATGATGCATTTTATTTAATACTGATCGTGGCACTTATTGCCTTCCTAAGCCGGCGTATTCCTTGGCATTGCAATTACAACATCACAGCAGTTGTGCTTCAGTTATGGTTGAAAAAGCAGTTTCATTATATCGCTGCTTCTCTCCGCAGATGCCCCCATTTCTTCTTCCCCGATTCTCAAGCACGAATTTAATTGCAAACTTCCCCGCTTGCACCATGGTGTTCCTCGTGGCGAGAAGCCAAAGGAGCCGGAAGGAAAGACAATGAATGGTGGAAGCCCATGTTCGAACTATGGTGCCCTCTGAACTTGGTGGTTTGCTGCAGGCATCTCATGACCCAACTAGGTAACGTCATCAGTGCATTGAGGCTTATCAGTGCAATGTCCACAAGCAAACCACCAAGCTCAGAGAACACTGAGGACTCCACAGTTCAACCCTGAGCTACAAATCGTTTCTTCTATTGGATCTGCTGCGGTGCAGTGTGACCTCACTACTTGACATTGTTCTTGAGGTGGTTTGACAGTTCTTGGGCTTCTTTGGGCTGGAATGCTTCAAGACAACCCCTCTGAACCTTCTGAAATCTGGTGGAAATGTGTCCTCACCAACAGCATCATTTATGCACTACCTTTTGTCCAGGAAATTAAATAGGGGAGGGGTCCTCGGTGCTTAAATAGGTTTTTGATCAGAAGCTTCACATTAAGGTTGTCCATGGTTTGCAAACGATTTAGAAGATGTGGCAGACCTCTACAACCAAGGCCAAGGCCAAGATCAATATCAAGGTCAATGTCAAGATCAATATCAAGGCCAATGTCAAGACCAAAACCAAGATCAATATCAAGGCCCATGTCAAGACCAAGACCAAGACCGAGATCAATATCAAGGCCCATGTCAAGACCAAGACCAAGGCCAATATCAATATCAATGCCCATGTCAAGACCAGGATCAAGGTCAATATCAAGGCCAATGTCAAGAGCAAGACCAAGGTCAAGACCAACACCAAAGCCAAGATCAGTATCAAGGTCAAGACCAAGATCAATATCAATATCAATATCAAGGCCTATGTCAAGACCAAGACCAAGGTCAAGATCAATATCAAGGCCCATGTCAAGACCAAGACCAAAGCCAAGATCAATATCAAGGCCTATGTCAAGACCAAGTCCAAAGCCAAGATCAATATCAAGGCCTATGTCAAGACCAAGACCAAAGCCAAGATCAATATCAAGGCCCATGTCAAGACCAAGACCAAAGCCAAGATCAATATCAAGGCCTATGTCAAGACTAAGACCAAAGTCAAGATCAATATCAAGGCCTATGTCAAGACTAAGACCAAAGCCAAGATCAATATCAAGGCCTATGTCAAGACCAAGTGCAAAGCCAAGATCAATATCAATATCAAGGCCTATGTTAAGACCAAGACCAAAGCCAAGATCAATATCAAGGCCCATGTCAAGACCAAGACCAAAGCCAAGATCAATATCAAGGCCTATGTCAAGACCAAGACCAAAGCCAAGATCAATATCAAGGCCCATGTCAAGACCAAGACCAAAGCCAAGATCAATATCAAGGCCCATGTCAAGACCAAGACCAAAGCCAAGATCAATATCAAGGCCCATGTCAAGACCAAGACCAAAGCCAAGATCAATATCAAGGCCCATGTCAAGACCAAGACCAAAGCCAAGATCAATATCAAGGCCTATGTCAAGACTAAGACCAAAGCCAAGATCAATATCAAGGCCTATGTCAAGACCAAGACCAAGGTCAAGATCAATATCAAGGCCTATGTCAAGACTAAGACCAAAGCCAAGATCAATATCAAGGCCTATGTCAAGACCAAGACCAAAGCCAAGATCAATATCATGGCCCATGTCAAGACCAAGACCAAAGCCAAGATCAATATCAAGGCCTATGTCAAGACCAAGTCCAAAGCCAAGATCAATATCAATATCAAGGCCTATGTCAAGACCAAGACCAAAGCTAAGATCAATATCAAGGCCTATGTCAAGACCAAGACCAAGGTCAAGATCAATATCAAGGCCTATGACAAGACCAAGACCAAAGCCAAGATCAATATCAAGGCCCATGTCAAGACCAAGACCAAAGCCAAGATCAATATCAAGGCCCATGTCAAGACCAAGACCAAGGCCAATATCAATATCAAGGCCCATGTCAAGACCAAGACAAAGCCAAGATCAATATCAAGGCCTATGTCAAGACCAAGACCAAAGCCAATATCAATATCAAGACCCATGTCAAGACCAAGACAAAGCCAAGATCAATATCAAGGCCCATGTCAAGACCAAGACCAAAGCCAAGATCAATATCAAGGCCTATGACAAGACCAAGTCCAAAACCAAGATCAATATCAAGGCCCATGTCAAGACCAAGACCAAGGCCAATATCAATATCAATATCAAGGCCCATGTCAAGACCAAGACCAAAGCCAAGATCAGTTTCAAGACCAAGACCAAGACCAAGATCAATATCAAGGCCCATGTCAAGACCAAGACCAAAGACAAGATCAATATCAAGACTTTTCTGCTCATCACAACCTTGGCAATAACAGTCAAAGCAAATTGGCGGTAGATAAGAGTCAACAGAATTCAAGGCAGGCTGGACTTAGATCCCTTGTGAGTGCCAAGGGACTCGAGACTGATGACGCAGTCAACCCCTCCCTCAGGCTCAGCCTGGTCATCTCCTGCATCTTTCCTCCCTCACATCTGCAGCCCAGGAAACTGGTGGAGGTCCCTTCTTAGATGTTTGCCCTTCCCCATTGTTTTCTCTGAGTTCAGCTGTCTCTTATTTCACCCTTCACAGAATAACGAGTTGGAAGGGACCTTGGTGGTCTTCTAGTCCAATCCCCTGCTGACAGGAGCGTGCGCCAGCCAGCTGATTTTCGGGCCTTCTGGGCCCACCAGAAGTAGGGAAACAGGCTGTTTCCCCAGAGAGCCTGGGGTGGTAGTGGGGAAGGCCCGTTTTTCTTTCTCACCTGGCTCCAGATCCTCTCTATGCATCTGGGGAGGGTGAAAACAGCCTTCCCCACCCTCTCGGAGGCCTTCCGGAGGCCTGAAATGGCCCGTTTCCCAACTTCCGGTTGGACAGGAAGTGACTTTTTTGCTGTCCCCAGCCTCCAGAGACTCCTAGAGAGGCCATTTCGGGCCTCCGGAGGGCCTCCGAGGGAATGTGGAAGGCTGTTTTCACCCTCCCCATATGCATAGAGAGGAGCTGGAGTCAGGTGAGAAAGAAAAACGGGCCTACTAGGCCATCACGTGCCAGGGGCGGAGGAGGGGCGGGTCGTGCGCTCATGCGCGGGGTGGGGCGCATAGAATTATGGGTGTGGGCACGCGCATGCGAACCTCACCTGCCCCCTCTTCCTGGCAAGTGATGGCAAAAAGGTTAGCTATCACGGCCCTATACCATTCCAGACATGCAGTATTTTTGTAGCTTCTGCACTTTATCTGCTATATTATGCTGAATTCTTCTTACGTAACCAAGTAAAAATAAGAAAGTTTTGTATACTTGCTTCAAACTGTGTTCGGGGTTCTTCCAATCTTAAGGGAGGACCCATTTTTGTTCAGATGAACGAACGTGCCGTTTTAGAGAGAGAATCTGGACTCCGTCCCTCTGTTCGCACCAAGCCACACTTGATCCCTGCTTAGCATTTTGTCCAATGGGGTTTTTGTTTTTGAAACTCAAGTGGCCTCTGTCCCATGCCTGCATATCCACCTTTTTTTCTGCCTTTTCTCTCTGCAGGGAAAGCAATCTTTAGTCACTTCAGGTTGGACTGGATTTGAACGTAGGTCCCCGAGGTGAAAGAGCCAATATATCAAGCCGGTAAGTCGTCTTTTATCCCAAACTCCAAGTAATGGATGAAGTGCCATTTCATACAATACCCGAGTTAGGGCTTTATTGATTAACCCTCAGCTCGGCATTCCAACCCGAGGTAAGATGTATTGCCTGTTGTAATTTTTACACCAGCCTGTCTGATCCGTCTTGTCTTCCCTGGGTTATGATGGGAACAGATCGGCTCATAAACAACCTCGTCCGGTTTGTGTTTATCAGCGGAGTCTATGAGGAAGAGGAAAATTAATAAATGGTTTGTTTCCAGAGGCTGCCTTGCCTCTGTTCAGAACTTTCAGATCAGATTTGCAGTTGCAAAATGCTCTGGAACAGCCGAGCCGGAGTAAAGCTGAATGCACATTATTATTATTATTATTATTATTATTATTATTATTATTAGTAGTAGTAGTAGTAGTAGTAGTAGTAGTAGTAGTAGTAGTAGTAGTATTTTAAAAAAATTGCTGCTTGTACATTTTGTTTTATTTTGTGAAACAAGGAGTGTTTTTCCTAACTTTGCCGTAATGTATTTTTTTCACTTTCAGTTCAAAAGCTGAAAAACTTTCAGTTCAAAAGCTGCAGTCCTTCAGCGAGGGAGAGGAAGACCCCTCACTTCATTGCAAAGAATAAGAATAAGAATAGAATAGAATAGAATAGAATAGAATAGAATCGAATCGAATCGAATCGAATCGAATCGAGTAGGGTAGGGTAGGGTAGGGTAGGGTAGGGTAGGGTAGGGTAGGGTAGGGTAGGGTAGAATAGAATATAAATATGACTATGACTATGACTATGACTATGACTATGACTATGACTATGACTATGACTATGACTAGAATAGAATAGAATAGAATAGAATAGAATAGAGTAGGGTAGGGTAGGGTAGGGTAGGGTAGGGTAGGGTAGGGTAGGGTAGGGTAGGGTAGGGTAGGGTAGGGTAGGGTAGAACAGAATAGACTTAAGAGTAGAACAGAAAAGAACAGAAGAGAACAGAACAGATGGAAGGGACCTTAGAGATCTTCTAGTTCAACCCCTCTGCTCAGGTAGGAAACCCTATGCCGTTCCAGACAAATAGTTGTCCAATCTGCTATCGGATAGCAAAAAAAAAAAAGTCCATTTTTTTATCTTTATTTTTTAATGTTTTATAGATTTTATGGTAGTTTCTCTGATGGTGGTGCACTGTCCAGAGTCATTGAAAGTCAGACAGCATACAAGTTTAATGCATTGTAATTATTATTATTATTATTATTATTATTATTATTATTATTATTATTATTATTATTATTATTATTGTTGTTGTTGTTGTTGTTGTTGTTGTTATTATTATTATTATTATTATTATTATTATTATTATTATTATTAAAAGCAGTGAAGGCCCAAGTTGCATGATTTAATTAGCAAATGAACCCGTTTCCTCAATTCGACTTGGAAATTAAATGAGCAGCTCATTCAACACACTTTTGCTTTTTGTTTTTTTTAAAAAAGAGCCCACACACTTGTACAGAGATAAAAGATTGAAAATCTTCCTATAGCATAGCAAACCTACCACCTTCCCTCCAGTTTTTTCCATTCTTTGATGACCAGTAACGTTCTTAGCACAAAGCAAGAAAATTCACCTCTTCCTTTCTTTTTTCTTTTGAAAAAAGTAAGGTTCTACATTTAGGCAAGAAAAACCAAATGCACAGGTATAGTATAGGGCAGTGATGACTAACCTTTTTGTCATCACGTGCCAAAAACAGGGGGAGTGCAGGGGGGTCACACACGTGTGTGCCCACACCCATAATTTCAATGCCCCCTGCACCCCGCACCCCTACGCATACAGGCACGCCCCCCCCACACCCCTGCTTTTGGCACGCGACGGCAAAAAGGTTACCGGTGGGTGCAGTAGGCCTGTTTTTTGCCCTCCCCAGGCTTCAGAGGCTTTCTCAGAGCCTGGGGAGGGTGAAAACAGCCTCCCCCACTCCCCTGGAGGCCCTCTGGAGGCTGAAAACGCCCTCCCTGTACTAAACTGGCATCCAAAACGGGCCTCATTGAGACTCCTGGGAGGGGAGGGGTGGCATGGGCGGTGCCAGCTAAAAATCAGCTGGCCGGTGCACACATGCGCACGGGAGCTGAGCTAGGGCTCATGACTCACGTGCCCACAGATATGGCTCCGTGTGCCACCTGTGGCACACGTTCCATAGGTTTGCCATCACGGGTATAGGGTCTCCTGCTTGAGCAGAAGGTTGGACTAGAAGACCTCCAAGGTCCGTTCCAGCTCTGCTATTCTATTCTATTCTATTCTATTCTATTCTATTCTATTCTATTCTATTCTGTTCTGTTCTGTTCTGTTCTGTTCTGTTCTGTTCTGTTCTGTTCTGTTTTGTTCTGTTCTATTCCACTCCATTCCATTCCACTCTACTCTACTCTACTCTACTCTACTCTACTCTACTCTACTCTACTCTACTCTACTCTACTCTACTCTACTCTACTCTACTCTACTCTACTCTACTCTATCCATCCCATCTCATCCTTCTATTCTATTCTATTCTATTCTATTCTATTCTATTCTATTCTATTCTATTCTATTCTATTCTATTCTATTCTACTCTACTCTACTCTACTCTACTCTATTCCATCCATCCCATCCCATCCCATCCCATCCCATCCCATCCCATCCCATCCCATCCCATCCCATCCCATCCCATCCATTCTATTCTATTCTATTCTATTCTATTCTATTCTATTCTATTCTATTCTATTCTATTCTATTCTATTCTATTCTATTCTCTGCAATCTGTAATTTTCTACTACTGCTAGTCCTCAACTTACAGCCAGTCACTTAGTGAATATTCAAATTACAACAGCATTGAAAAAAGTGACATGATCATTTTTCACACTCACAACCCTGGCAGCATCTTCTGTGGTCACATGATCAAAATTCAGACACTTAGCAATTGACTCATATTGATGACGGTTGAAATGTTCCGGTCACGCAACCTTCTGACCAGCAAAGTCAATGGGGAAGCCAGATTCAGTGTGTGACAAATTGTGTGACAGTCAGCTGATCAAAATTATACTCGGAAAAACAGTAGCAGTAGCAACAGCACTTAGACTTATATATACCGCTTCACAGGGCTTCCCAGCTCTCTCTAAGCTGTTTACAGACTCAGCCTATGCTCCCCCCACCCCAAAACAATCTGGTTCCTCATTTTACCGACCTCGGAAGGATGGAAAGCTGAGTCAACTTTGAGCCAGTCAGGATTGAACTGCTGGCAGTGGGCAGAATATTCTATTCTATTCTATTCTATTCTATTCTATTCTATTCTATTCTATTCTATTCTATTCTATTCTAATCTACTCTACTCTACTCTACTCTATCCATCCCATCCCATCCCATCATTCTATTCTATTCTATTCTAGTCTATTCTATTCTATTCAACTCAACTCTACTCTACTCTACTCTACTCTACTCTATTCCTTATTCTAGTCTACTCCTATTCTATTCTATTCTATTCTATTCTATTCAACTCAACTCTACTCTACTCTACTCTACTCTACTCTACTCTACTCTACTCTACTCTACTCTATTCCTTATTCTATTCTATTCTATTCTATTCTATTCTATTCTATTCTATTCTATTCTATTCTATTCTATTCTATTCTATTCTATTCTACTCTACTCTACTCTACTCTACTCTACTCTACTCTACTCTACTCTATTAGCCTGCAATAGCAATAGCACTTAGATTTATATACCCTTCATCGTGCTTTACAGCCCTCTCTAAGCAGTTTACAGAGCCAGCCTCTGGCCCCCAACAATTTGGGTCCTCATTTTATTGACCTCGGAAGGTTGAGTCAACCTTGAGCCTAGTGAGATTCGAACTGCTACACTGCAGACAGCCGGCAGTCGGCAGAAGTAGCCTGCAGTACTGCACTCTAACCACTGCGCCACCATGGCTCGTAATGGTAGACTTATCAGGGCACCTGCTCATGGATTAAATATAATTTCGCAGCATTCTTGACCTTTGATAACAGTGCCTGCTGATGTAATTAAAATTATTCATGTGATTCACAATAAATTGGGCAAAAATGTCCGAGGAAAGAAAAAAAAATGGTCTGAAAAGCATCAGGTTTAAAAACTCGAAAAAAAAACTAATCACTAAGGTACAGATAGTTCTCCACTTACCACTGTTCATTTAGTGATTGTTCAAACAAAGTTACAACAGCGCTGAAAAAAGTGACTTATGGCCGTTTTTCACACTTACGACCGTTGCAGCATTCCCCATGGTCACATGATCAAACTTCAGAAGCTTGGCAACTGGTTCATATTTATGACGATTGCAGTGTTCCAGCGTCACGCGATCCCCTTTTGTGACAAGCAAAATCCATGGGTATTGTGGTCTGCCAGCAGCCTGCGGAGCTGGCAGTGGAGTCGGACAGCGATGAGGCTGAGGAAGAACACGGGCCAGTCCTGGAGGCTGGGGAAGGTCCGGATGAGGGCTCTGCGTCGGAGGCAGAGATGGGGCCAGGGCCATCGGGGAGTGATGTGCAGACTTCGGAGCCTCCAGAGGCTGACAGCAGAGAGGCAGAGGAACAGGAGGAGCCTGTTCCTAGTGCACGTATGAGAAGAGCTGCCAGAAGGCAGGAGCAGCTAAAGCAGAGAGGACAACTCGGGAGTAGGGCCAAGAGATGATTGGCCCCTCCCATAAGGCTTAAAAGACCAGCAACGGCTCTTGGCCTCTTTGCCGGGAAACATCGTTGAGAGAATTGCTTCTTGTTTCACTGTATTCATTTCTTATCGGCGTCTTCTGCTTCTGAACTTTTGCCAAGAAAAGCCTTTGGCAGTTTGCCTAATTATACCAAGGTCTGTGATAAACTGAGGAATGGTGTTTTGAAGAATTTGCTTTCATTTAGTTTGGACTACGCTGAGAATGAGTTGATTCTCAGCTGTTCTAATAAAGTCTGTTTGTTTTCGAACTGTTTGCATTTAATACTAAGTACTTGGGCCTCGGTCACAACAATGGGGAATCCAGATTCACTTAACACCCGTGTTACTAATTTAATAAATGAAATGATTCACTTAACAGCAGCAGCAGGAAAAAGTCGTAAAATGGGGCAGAACTCCCTTAACCAATTTCTCACTTACTGTAGCCACATAAATTTTGGGCCAGGGGCGGTATTCACTTACCTTCGCTATGGGTTCCCAAATGGGAGCGCGCTTGCGTATGTACAGAGCCTTCCACACATGCGCAGAGTGTCAAAAATGGGACGTGATGACGTCCGGGTGGGTGGGTGGAGCCTCCCATAGCTGCCGCTACCAATTCGCCCGAACCGGATAGAACCGGCTGAATACCAGCACCATCACATTTTGTGATTGTAAGTCGAGGACTGCCTTCCAACTCTGTTATTTTGTTATGTTGTTAATCACCAGTCTCCCTGGAAATTCAGCCAAAAATTGAGGCTGCAACTCAATTTTTTATTTTTATTTTGTATTTTTTTGGGCCATTTCTTCCTTCTCTTGTTTCCTTACTGAGAGCAACTCAGGAGTAGGGCCGTGCCAGCGGCTTACGTGAGTCTTACAAGCAACCAGGCCATTAATAAACCCCAAAGTTTCCGAGGCACCTGGGAGGCGAGCAAGAGTAAAAAATCAGCAGTGCCTATCACCTTATAGATGGTAACCTTGCCTGCGTATTGTTCCAAACTGCAGCCCTACTGTTTTTAATTAGTGTACAGCAAAAAAAAAAAAAAAAAAAAATTAATAGAACCAAACTAAAAGGAAACTCTAAGAAACCTCTAAGGGGAAAAAAAATAAAATAAAAAACCAAGCACAAAGGGATCGGTCCAGTTTTTCCCAAAAAGCCCTAATAGATTTTTTTAAATGAGGCTATTAACACCTCCAATGAATTATTTTTAGGGGCACTAATTATAAAAAACAAAACTTGGCTGATTGGGCTTTGCAGACGCCCCTCCGCGGAGGGTGAAAATAGGCTAAGGAAGAGCTGAAGGATGCAAGAACTGATCGAAATGGGGAGAAGGAAGTAGAGAGCGAATGGACTTTCCTTGCCAAAGTCCGGTGAATAATTGCAACTTTAATTATCGGCAGAACTGCTGACTTTCTAAATACTCGATTGAAAATGAACACAACAATAGAGAGAGAATGGAGAGGGATAGAGGAGAGAAGAGAGGAAGGAGAGAGAGGGAAAGAAGAAAGGGAAAAGGAGAGGAAGAAAGTGGGGAAACGAGTAGGAGAGAAGGTTAGAAGGGAGGAAGAAGGGAGATGTGGGGGAAAGGAAGGGGAAGTAGAGAAGGAAAAGGAGAGGAGGAAAGAAGAAAGTAGAAGAGTAGATGGAAGAAGGGAGGGAAAGGAAAGAGAGGAGAGGGAGAAGAAGGATTGTTGTAAAACAAGGGAGATGAAATGGTAGAAGAGCAACCCCGAATATCATTAAATTGTTTAGGATGAAGATTGTATTAGTATGAAAGTTAAAAGAAAACATGTATGTTAGATAAGAAATTGTACATTTAAGATATGTTTATGGGAAAAAATAAAATAAAAAACTTTTTCAAAAAAAAAGAAAGAACTGCTGGCTTTCGGCTATAGGGAAAAGTTGGGCCGGGTTACTCAGCCGACCTTAGAACGGACGTACGACTGCAATCGAGCCCCACATTTCTGTTGTTAAGTGAGACATTGGTGAAGTGAGTTTTTGCCCCATTTTGCGACCTTTGCTTAGATGATTAGCAGACTGGAGGTTAAAACATATAAGGAACGGTTTCTGGAACTGGACATGTCTAGTCTGATGAAAAGATGGACTAGGGCAGTGGTGGGATCAGGGGTGAAATCCAGCAGGTTCTGACAGGTTCTGGAGAACCGGTAGCGGAAATTTTGAGTAGTTTGGAGAACTGGCAAATGCCACCTCTGGCTGGCCCCAGAGTGGGGAGGGAATGGGGATTTTGCAGTACCCCTCCCCTGCCATGCCCACCAAGCCATGCCCACCGAACCAGTAGTAAAAATATTTGGATTTCACCACTGGGTGGGATGCTGCTGGTTTAACAACCGGTTTGGTGAGAGTGCACATGTCTAAGGTGCTTGCGAACAGCGCTCAAAATGGAGCATTTAGAAGCTCAGCTGCTTACCTTCCAAGTCAGCAACGATAAGTAAAACAGCGAGGTGGGGGGGGGAAACCAGCTGTGTCACGTGATTGAGATGAGCTACAAAGCAGGAAATAAAGGACAGGATAGAGCGGTGGCGGGTGGGCGGGGCCAACTGATTGTCAGCGCTACCGGTTCGTCTGAACTGGTCCGAACCGGCTGAATACCACCTCTGGACTAGGGGTGACATGATAGCAGTCTTCCAATATTTGAGGGGCTGCCACAAAGAAGAAGGGGTCCACCTATTCTCCAAAGCACCTGAGAGCAGGACAAGAAGCAAAAGATGGAAACTAAACAATTAATCAGTGAAACGACTTGCCTCCAGAAATTGTGAATGCTCCAACACTGGAAGTTTTTAAGAAGAGGTTGGATAACCATTTGTCTGAAGTGGTGTAGGGTTTCCTGCCTAAGCAGGGGGTTGGACTAGAAGACCTCCAAGGTCCCTTCCAACTCTGTTATTCTATTCTATTCTTTTTTGCCACCGCTGTTAAGTGAATCACTGCCTTTGATAAATTAGCAACGAGCAGCTGCTGCACAACATCCTACACAACATCTTGTCAACAATTGTCTTTCTTGTTAACAAAGGATGTCTCATGCCCCCAAAAAGATGGATGGATGGAGTAATACCTGGCGACAGCAGAAGGGAAGAGAAGAGACAGAACTGGTGAAAAATTAAAAAAAAAAATACACAGGCTTGAAAATAGAAATAGAGTTAGTCCTCAACTTACGACCACAATGGAGCCCCAAAATTGATGTTAAGTGAAATATTTGTTAACTGAGTTTTGCCCCATTTACTGAACTTTTAACAGCCACGGCTGTTAATCAGTGTTGTTGATGAATTAGTAACTCGGTTGTTAAGTGAATCTGGCTTCCCGTTGACTTTGATTGTGACCAAAGGTCTTAAAAGGGGATCACGTGACCTTGGGACACAGCAACAGTCATAAATATGAACCAGTTGCCAACATCTGAATTTTTATCGCATGATCGTGGGGAGGCTGGGAAGGTCGTAACAGTGAAAAATGGTCATAAGTCACATTTTTCAGCGCCGTTGTAACTTTGAACGGTCGCTAAACGGACTGTTGTAAATCGAGGACTACCTGTAGAAGCAGGCCTTGACTTATGACCATTTACTCAATGACTCTTTGAAGTTATGATGGGCTTAAATGTGACTTATGACTGGTCCTCACACTTATGACCGTTGTAGGGTCCCCCAAGATCATGTGATCAAAACTTGAGTGCTATTTTCATAAAGGTTGCAGTGTCCCGGGGTCACGTGGGTGCCATTTTCAGCCCTCCTAGGGGGCTGCTTGATAAGCAAAGTCAATGGGAGAGCCAGATTCATTTAACGACTTTGCGATTCGCTTAACGACAGTGGAACAAATTTTGTAAATTTATCAGAATAAACAAACAGAAGCACAGACAACTTTACTAGATCTGATACAGAAGTGGTATTCAGCCGGTTCGTACCAGTTCAAGAGAACCGGTAGTGGAGATCGCGAGTGGCCCCGCCCACCTGCCCTGGCTCTATGCTGTCCTATTTAGGCATGTTTTTGAGGCCAGGCATATGCGTGGAAGGCGCGCACACACAGCGAACCAGTGGTAAGAATATTGGAAACCCACCGCTGATCTGATAGCTGATAATCCACTGATTCCATTCCTTATTTCCAGATGGCCACTAACAAAACCTACAGAAGGTGTAAAATGTGAACCTGGAGGATTCATTCACAGTTATCATCCTGAGGGATTCTTGGATCGACAGGGGCTGCAAATGAATCTGTTTCAAATCTTCTATTTTAAGATTTCTGTAAGGTTTCGTTACTGCAATTGATTCATATATTTTTTAACGTGTGCATGGACTATATATGTTTATTAATGTTTACCGATACGGTCCTTTTTGTATAATGTTTATATTTTACATAAGCAATTTCCATAAAATGGCCTTTTGTAGATGTTTTACAATACTCTCTCTCTCACACACACACACACATACACATACAAACACACACATCTCTCTCACACTCTCCTTCTGTCTCTCCCTCCCTCCCTCTCTCATTTCTCCCTCTCATCTCTCTCCCTCTCTCTCTCCCTCCCTCCCTCCCTCTCATCTCTCTCTCTCATCTCTCTCCCTCTCTCTCTCTCCCCCCTCTCTCTCTCATCTCCCTCCCTCCCCCTCATCTCTGTCTCCCTCCCTCCCTCCCTCCCTCTCATCTCTCTCTCTCATCTCTCTCTCTCATCTCTCTCTCCCCCCTCTCTCTCTCATCTCCCTCCCTCCCCCTCATCTCTGTCTCCCTCTCTCCCTCCCTCTCATCTCTCTCTCTCTCTCTCATCTCTCTCTCCCTCTCCCTCTCTCATCTCCCTCTCCCTATCTCTCTCCCTCCCTCTCATCTCTCTCTCTCATCTCATCTCTCTCTCTTTCTCTCTCATCTCTCTCCCTCTCTCTCATCTCTCTCTCCCCCATCCCTCTCTCATCTCCCTCCCTCCCCCTCATCTCTGTCTCCCTCCCTCTCTCCCTCCCTCTCATCTCTCTCTCTCTCTCTCTCATCTCTCTCTCCCTCTCCCTCTCTCATCTCCCTCTCTCATCTCATCTCTCTCTCCCTCTCTCTCTCATCTCTCTCCCTCTCTCTCATCTCTCTCTCCCCCCTCTCTCTCATCTCCCTCCCTCCCCCTCATCTCTGTTTCCCTCCCTCTCTCCCTCCCTCTCTCATCTCACTCTCCCTCTCTCTCTCCCTCCCTCTCATCTCTCTCTCTCATCTCATCTCATCTCTCTCTCTCTCTCTCACCTCCCTCCCTCCCTCTCTCTTTCTCCTTGCAGCAGGCCTTGCAAAATTCATAAAAGTCTCAACTGTAACGGATAATGGAGTTTTGATGTACGAGAGGTTTGGTACAAGCTGCAATGACATGCAAATGATGAAAAAAAAACAAACATTGTCATAAGTTCTGCCCTTGGTGGACTTGTAAGTAACCTCGTAATGTACATATGAAAAAGAGAGGGTTTGCATTGCATTGCACCAATAATACAACTCATCCTTTCTCCCTCCTTTATTTTCCATCTCTGGATATCTGTGAGTGTAAATTTACTGTAGTGAAAGTTGATTCACTTTGTGTGGTCATAATCCAGGGTGCCAATTCTTGGCTCTAACAAGGTAGCCAGTTTAGTCTAGTAATGAAGGTGCTGGCCCAGGAACCAGAAGACTGTGAGTTCTAGTCCTGCCTAAGGACTAGACCAAGGGAGGAAGGGAGGGAGGAAGAGAGGGAGGGAGGAAGAGAGGAAGGACAAGGGAGGGATAAAGGGAGGGAGGGAGAGAGGGAGGGAGAGAGGAAAGACCAGGGAAGGGAGGGATAAAGGGAGGAAGAGAAGAAGGGAGGGAGGGAGGAAAGACAAAGGAAGAAATTGGAAGGGAGGGAGGAGAGAGGAAGGGAGGAAGGAAAGAAAAGGAGTTTTCCAATATTTCCTTTGAGATTCCCATGAACAAATTCAATGAGGAGGCTGGCAAGAAGTCAGAAGTTGTCCCTGCTCCAGTGGTGAAATCTGAACTGGTTTACTACCCGTTTGCTGACTGCGCATGTGTGCCGCACACCAAATGCGCACTGCATGCACGCATGCACATTGCCCAACACGCACCAAATGCAAGGTGCACATGCGCAGTGCACGCCAAAAGGAGGCATGGGGTAAGTAGAACAGCGCACGGGGTATGTGTGATCAGCTGTAGTGTGCGAACTTCGGAGCCTTTTTTTTTAACTTTTAAAAGCATTTTTTACAACCTATTCGGGCGAATAGGTTTTTTAATTTGATTTATATGCCGCCCTTCTCCGGAGACTCAGGGCGGCTTACAATGCGTTAAGCAATATCCTTCATACTTTTGTATATTTATACAAAGTCAGTTTATTGCCCCCACAAACTGGGTCCTCATTTAACCTACCTTAGAAAGGATGGAAGGCTGAGTCAACCTTGAGCCTGGTAAGATTTGAACCTGCAGTAATTGCAGGCAGCTGTGTTAATAACAGGGTGCTTTAGACCACTGTACTACCAAGGTTGTAAAAAAATGCTTTTAAAAGTAAAAAAAAAAGGGTCTGACAATCACAGCTGTGGCACGTGATCTTCGGAGCCCTTTTGGAGGATAGCATTTTGTAAAAAAATGCCAAAAAAGAAAAAAAAAGTTCCGATGATCGTGCGTCGCTCAGCTGATTATCCGAACTTTTTTTTTTTTTTACGTTTTTTACTACCGGTTCGGCGAACCAGTGGCCTCTTTTACTACCGGTTCGGCGAACCAGTAGCCTTTTTTACTACCGGTTCGGTGAACCGGTAGCCTTTTTTACTACCGATTCGGTGAACCAGTAGCCTTTTTTACTACCGATTCGGTGAACCAGTAGCCTTTTTTACTACCGGTTCGGTGAACCAGTGGCCTTTTTTACTACCGGTTTGGTGAACCAGTAGCCTTTTTTACTACTGATTCGGTGAACCAGTAGCCTTTTTTACTACCGGTTCGGCGAACTAGTAGCCTTTTTTACTACCGGTTCGGTGAACCAGTAGCCTTTTTTACTGGTTCGGGCAAACCGGACTGAACCGGGAGCATTTCACCCCTGCCCTGCTCCCACTACTTTTTGCCCAATCTTATTCATTCTGTTTCTCTGCTAAGTGAAGGAAATGTTTCTGAAATGTTGATGGTGGGTTACCGAGTGTGTGTGTATGTGTGGTGTGTGTGTGTGTGTGTGTGTGTGTGTGTGTGTGTGTGTGAGAAAAGACCATATGGAGGAATGAAGTAGGTGTTATACTCAGAAAAGACAGTGTAAATTGGACTCTGTACTTGTTTCAGTGAAGACAAATGCTATACGGTGATACATACAGCTATGCCACAAATACAAAGCTATACAGGGGGAACCGTACAGCAAATTGGCAGCTACACAAAATATAATAAGGACGTAGTCGTGTTAATTCAAAAGATGGAAGGAGACACAGTCGGATTTGGACTGAATAAACATGATCCAGGCCAGAGATAGGTTAGCAAAAATTTTTTTTCCTTTTTGCAAAGGGAATTCTTGGCTGCCGGTGCCCCTTGGAAGCAATATAAATGCAAACTCCACACTTGGACATCACCGGATTCTCAACATTGTAATCAAACTGACTACATAATAGGAAGCCGAAGACGGAGAAGCGCAATCAAGTCAAGCCAGGAATACTTCCAGGTGCAGATGGTGGAACAGACCATGAATTATTGGTGTCAAATAGAAGGGTTAGACTCAGAAAATTAAAGGGGATAAGTAAGCCAGCAAGATTTGACCTGAACGACCTACAATCAGCATGTAACATCAATGCAAGGAACGGAGGTAGCGTGCTTAACTTAACGTGACCCTCCTGAGGAGCTATGGAAGAGAGAAAAGAAACCTAAGAGAATAACGGAGTTGGAAGGAGCCTTGGAGGTCATCTAGTCCAACCCCGAGCTCAAGCAGGAAACCTTATAACATTCGGGACAAATGGTTGTCCAATCTCTTCTTAAAAACCTCCAGTGATGGAGCACCCACAACTTCTGGAGTCAAGTGTCTGGTGTCCTCAAGGACCACCTTAGTAGAATAGAATAGAATAACAGAGTTGGAAGGGACCTTGGAGGTCATATAGTCCAACCCCCTGCTTAGGCAGGAAATCCATTGGAGTAGTGCAAATGGATGTGGAGCTGAAACCTCTTGGATGAGAAGCAAAATGTCTTCAAAGAAGAAGAAAAAAACACAAGGAAGTCCTGTTGCCTCTTGAAAAAGCACCTTTGGGACAACTGTGACCTGGATGACTGAGACTCTCCATTGACATTTAGCTATGCACTTTGGGATGAAAATCCTTCGAATGGGGCGGGAGTATGAACAGATTTCCAGAAAAAATGGCAGACTACAGGAACCATTTGTGCTTCAGTTTGAGATGCAGACAACACAGACTCATCCCCAACAGCCAGTGGTGGGTTCCTCCCGGTTCGGCCCGGTTCGGCCGGTAGCGGTGATGATATGATGTCATTGAACCAGTTCTCTTTGTTCGGGAGCTGGGCCCTCCTGCCCCCGTCCCCCACATTATTCTTACCTTTTATTTGGCCCCGCCCCCTATCTATTTGCTGCCTCCCAAGTCCCAGCTGATCGGCTAGAAGGAAAAAAAACTGTTTAAACTCTTGCCGCGGAGCTTCAAAGGGCCGCCCTACAGCTGATCAGTGTTAAAAGGCAGTGTGGTGGTAGACCGGTGCCTCCAAAAACAAATGAGTAGACCGGTGCCTCCAAAAACAAATGGGTAGACCGGTGCCTCCAAAAACAAATAGGTAGACCGGTGCCTCCAAAAACAAATGAGTAGACCGGTGCCTCCAAAAACAAATGAGTAGACCGGTGCCTCCAAAAACAAATGAGTAGACCGGTGCCTCCAAAAACAAATGAGTAGACCGGTGCCTCCAAAAACAAATGAGTAGACCGGTGCCTCCAAAAACAAATGAGTAGACCGGTGCCTCCAAAAACAAATGAGTAGACCGGTGCCTCCAAAAACAAATGGGTAGACCGGTGCCTCCAAAAACAAATGAGTAGACCGGTGCCTCCAAAAACAAATGAGTAGACCGGTGCCTCCAAAAACAAATGGGTAGACCGGTGCCTCCAAAAACAAATAGGTAGACCGGAACGCTCCAAGAACAAATGGATAAACTGGTACAGCTCTGCAAGCAGTTAAAAGCCTGGTAGACCAGTACCTCTGCTAAATCCTAAATCCTAAAGAATTGTCACATGCCCACAAAATAAGCCACGCCCACAGAACAGTAGTAAAAAAATTTAGAACCCACCCCTGCCAACAGCCTATGGCTGTCTTGAAAAAGGAAGGGACACAGGGCAGAGAAAAACATTCTGCAGCCAAGAAGACTCCACACCATTTTGCACTATTCAGGTGAACCTGAAGACAAACACAGACAGACCTCCGGGTGGCCTCAACGGCTCTCTAAAAAGGATGCAAATGACCAGCTGTCTGTAAGGAATATAAATCCTTCCTTTCCCCACCATCCAATCCGAGCTGAAGAAGCTTCTTGGATGAGAAGTGAAACGTCTTCAAGGAAAAAAATAAGAAAGTCCAGTTGCCTCTTGAAAAAAAACACCGTGGGGTCATGGAAGAGATGTTCTAACAGAGGTAAATAAGGTTAAAAGGAGATGGAAAGCTTTTCTCGCACAAGCACGAAGCCGAGGACACCAGCCTGAAGATGATGAGTGGGACCTCGTCGAAACATCGCCAAGATACTCTCAATTTTACACGGGAAAAGACCTGAATACACCAAAACTTGCATGTATATGTATATGTATATGTATATGTATATGTATATGTATATGTATATGTATATGTATATGTATATGTATATGTATATGTATATGTATATGGGTGGGTATGTATGCATGTGTCAACCCTGAAGTTGGCCGGAACTGTGGCCATTTTCTTTTTGGTAGTTTTCTCTAAGGAGGTTTCTCTTCTCACAGCTTCAGGACTGACATAGCCTGGAGCGAAGGAGCCAGGGAGGGGGGCATAAAAATAGCTGGAGTGTTGTAGCCAAAATAAAATTCTTTCCCCTGGGAATCAAGGACATTTGTGCAGGTGTTCGAGAGGTGGAGACTGAGGTCACCTAGCAACTGGACTGTATGCTGATTGGACCAGGGGTGAAATCCAATTTTTTTTACTACCGGTTCTGTGGGCGTGGCTTGGTGGGTGTGGTGTGGCTTGGTGGGCATGGCAGGGGAAGGATATTTCAAAATCTCCATTCCCACCCCACTCTGGGGCCAGCCAGAGGTGGTATTTGCCGGTTCTCCGAACTACTCAAAATTTCTGCTACTGGTTCTCCAGAACCTGTTAAAACCTGCTGGATTTCACCCCTGGATTGGACCATGTGACTGGAGACTCGGGGGGGGGTGACAAAGTTTTATTTTTAATTGGGTGTAAAATCGGCGGCAATTTAGAGCCTGTTTTCCACCAAGAATGTGCCAATTTGATAGGTCCCAATAAAACGTTCTTTGAGGAATTTGCCTGCCTTGGCATTCTTGTTGAATGGGATGTATTACTTGGAACCTTGACACCATGTGTGCATAAAATCACATTAAAATTGCCATGAAATACCACTATTGTTAGGAAAGACTTGGGAGACGGGAACAAAGAGATTACGCTTAGGGAATGGACAGATAAGAGAAGGTGTAGCCCACTACTGTATAGTGGGTGGAGAAAGAGGGACAAAAGGAACCCTCCCTAATTTTTGACCTGTAAAGGAGATGGCAGGAGAATTATATTTTCAGACTTGCAAGAATCTGTTATTGTAGCTTTACAATAAAGTAGAATTAGCTTATCTGGAAAGAAGCATTTCCTTGGTTTACTAATCTAGTCTCTTTATAAAAAACAACAACAAGTAATAAGGTGCAGCCGGCATGACCAGTTTTTAACCAACCCATGCTGGTTTCTACTCATTACTTTGTTCATTTCCAAGTGTCCGCAAGCTTGCTGAATGATGATCTTTTCCGGTTTTTCTTTGTTAGGATTTTCACAGCGATATCAAAGTGACTGAACGAGAAAGTTCATACTTGTGAGTTCCGCAACTATGCCGAATTTGGGCTCCTGGATTAAGATGTAGATTTAAATTTATTTATTTATTTATTTATTGGTTCGATTTATATGCCGCCCTTCTCCGGAGATTCAGGGCGGCTTACAATGCGTTAAGCAATAGCCTTCATACTTTTGTATATACCTGCTTAGTAGGGCTTTCGGCCCCCCGAAACGGTGTTCTTTTTTATATGAATGAATGAATGAATGAATGAATGAATGAATGAATGAATCAATACAGCTTATGAATCAAGTCAGCTTATTGCCCACACAATCCGGGTCCTCATTTTACCTACCCCGAAAGGATGGAAGGCTGAGTCAACCTTGAGCCTGGTGAGATTTGAACTTGCAGTAATTGCAGGCAGCTGGTGTTCCTTAACAGCTCTTTAGTCTGCTGCGCCACCAAGGCGCAATTGGATTCTATACTATATTCCATTCCCTCCCAATGTTGATGGAATGTCCCTGTTTAAAAGGGAGGGGAAACTCCCAACTTCACACCCCCTTCTAAGAAGTAATTATGCACCCCTACACACAGAGAATGAAATATTTTTGGGGAATTTCAAAAGAGGCAGAATATTATTATTTATTTGTTTAAATTTCTATACCGCCCTTCTCCAATGCAGGACTCAGGGCGGTGAACAGCCAAAGTAAAAACAAGACATACATACAAAACATACAAAATCTAAAAAAACTGTTTAAAATAATTAAATAATTTTGGCCGTAATTAAAACATTCCAATTTAAAATCCGTTTAAAATTTGACTCAAGCCAGCCCAGCTAGTTGAAATAAATGGGTTTTCAGGGCCCGACGAAAAATCCGGAGGTCTGTTATTGTACGTAGCTCTGGGGGGAGGTTGTTCCAGAGGGCGGGCGCCGCCACAGAGAAGGCTCTCCCCCTGGGGGTCACCAGCCGACATTGTCTGGCGGACGGCACCCTGAGGAGGCCCACTCTGTGGGAGCGTACTGGCCGGTGGGAGGCTATTGGTGGCAGAAGGCGGTCTCGTAAGTACCCCGGCCCTAAGCCATGGAGCGCTTTAAAGGTGGTCACCAACACCTTGAAGCGCACCCGGAAGACCACCGGGAGCCAGTGCAGCTCGCGCAGGAGAGGTGTCACGTGGGAGCGCCTCGTCGCCCCCAAAATCCCCCGCGCGGCCGCGTTCTGGACCAGCTGGAGCCTCCGGGTGCACCCGAGGGGGAGCCCCATGTAGAGAGCGTTGCAGTAGTCCAGGCGGGAAGTGACGAGTGCCTGATGACTGTGCGTAGGGAGTCCCGATCTAGAAAGGGGCGCAACTGGCGTATCAGGCGGACCTGATAAAAAGCCCCCCTGGCCACGGCCGCCAAATGATCTTCTAACGACAGCCGTGCGTCCAGGAGGACGCCCAAGTTACGAGCCCTCTCCGTGGGGGCGAGTGATTCGCCCCCAATATTTAATTAATTAATTAATTTATTTAATTAAATTTTTATACCGCCCTTCTCCAAAATAGGACTCAGGGCGGTGCACAGCCAAGGTAAAAACAAGACATATATACAAACATGGTGAATCTAAAAAACTATTTAAAATAATTAAATGTTTTGGCCGAATTAAAACCATTTCCAATTTAAAATCAATTTAAAAATTAAAAAAATTTGGTCAAGCCAGCCCAGCTTGTTGGAATAAATAGGTTTTTAGGGCCCGACGAAAAATCCGGAGGTCTGTTATTATGCGTAATTCTGGGGGGAGGGTGTTCCAGAGGGTAGGCGCCACCACAGAGAAGGCTCTCCCCCTGGGGGTCGCCAGCCGACATTGCCTGGCGGACGGCACCCTGAGGAGGCCCACTCTGTGTGAGCGTACTGGCCGGTGGGAGGCTATTGGTGGCAGAAGGCGGTCTCGTAAGTACCCCGGCCCTAAGCCATGGAGCGCTTTAAAGGTGGTCACCAACACCTTGAAGCGCACCCGGAAGACCACCGGGAGCCAGTGCAGCTCGCGCAGGAGAGGTGTCACGTGGGAGCGCCTCGTCGCCCCCATGATCCCCCGCGCGGCCGCGTTCTGGACCAGCTGGAGCCTCCGGGTGCACCCCAGGGGGAGCCCCATGTAGAGAGCGTTGCAGTAGTCCAGGCGGGAGGTGACGAGTGCCTGAGTGACTGTGCGTAGGGAGTCCCGATCTAGAAAGGGACGCAACTGGCGTATCAGGCGAACCTGATAAAAAGCCCCCCTGGCCACGGCCGTCAAATGATCTTCCAAGGACAGCCGTGCGTCCAGGAGGACGCCCAAGTTGCGAGCCCTCTCCGTGGGGGCGAGTGATTCACCCCCAATAGTCAGCGATGGCGTCAGCTGGCTATATCGGGACGCCGGAAGCCACAGCCACTCGGTCTTGGAGGGGTTGAGTTGGAGCCTGTTTCTCCCCATCCAGGCCCGCACGGCCTCCAGGCACTGGGACAACACTTCAAGGGCATCATTGGGGTGGCCTGGGGTGGAGATATACAGCTGGGTGTCATCAGCGTATTGATGGAACTCCACCCCGAAGCCACGGATGATCTCACCCAGCGGCTTTACATAAATGTTGAACAGAAGGGGCGAGAGTACCGACCCTTGTGGCACCCCACAAGCAAGGTGCCTCGGGGTCGACCGCTGCCCCCCTGTCAACACAGATTGCGACCGGTCGGAGAGGTAGGAGGAGAACCACCGCAAAACGGTGCCTCCCACCCCCAACCCCGCCAACCGGTGCAACATGATACCATGGTCGATGGTATCAAAAGCCGCTGAGAGGTCTAACAGGACCAGGATAGAGGACCCCTGCAAGGGGTCATCCCGCACTTCCAGATGGAGGAGGGAGCGGGTCACCCTAAACAGGGCGGCTGGGCGATTATCTGATGACGCGATAAGAGCGGCAAAATAGCTAGTTTTCGCCGCTTTTATCGCCACTAGGTAGGTCTTAATATGAGACCTCACCCGTGTTCGGTCAGATTCGGAGCGGCTGGTCCTCCAGCTACTCTCCAGGCGTCTTTTCCGGCGCTTCATCTCTCTAAGCTCCTCGGAGAACCAAGGAGCTAGGTGAGTTCGGTGCCGGGTCAGAGGCCGCAAAGGCACGACTCGGTCCAAGGCCCCGGCAGCCGCACTGTCCCAGGCGGCCACCAGGTCTTCCGCCGAGTCATGAGCCAGAATCTCAGGAAATGGCCCAAGCTCCATCTGGAACCTGTCTGGGTCCATCAGGCGCCTGGGGCGGAACCACCTTGTCGGTCCCGCCTCCCTGCGGCAGGGTGCAGCGGTTAGAAAGTCCAGTCGAAGGAGCGAGCGGTCAGACCATGACAAGGGTTTGATGGCTATATCCCCTATATCAAGGCCACTCAACCACTGACCAGAGACAAAAACTAAGTCCAGAGTGTGTCCTCCTGTGTGAGTGGGGTCATGAATTAACTGAGTAAGGTCCATGGCCGTCATGGAAGCCATGAACTCTCATGACGCCGCGATGGCGTCAGCTGGCTATATCGGGACGCCGGAAGCCACAGCCACTCGGTCTTGGAGGGGTTGAGTTGGAGCCTGTTTCTCCCCATCCAGGCCCGCACGGCCTCCAGGCACTGGGACATCACTTTAAGGGCATCATTGGGGTGGCTTGGGGTGGAGATGTACAGCTGGGTGTCATCAGCGTACTGATGGAACTCCACCCCGAAGCCACGGATGATCTCACCCAGCGGCTTTACATAAATGTTTTTTTTTTATTGCAAAAGTTTTACAATTACATTTTCACCCCTTTTTTCACCCCCCCACCTCCCTCCCCAAACTTCCCATCCTCCCTAACCCTCCCTAACCCTCCCCCCCCCAGACTTCCCTATTACATACTCATAACTAATAACACTAATATATAAACCTGAACCCATCCCTCCCCCTATATAATTTTTCCTCTTTGTCTCTTTACATTAAAATATTTCTAATACATTATTTTCAAATAAAAGCTATTTGATACTTTCTAGTTTGGTATTTGTTCTGAACATATTCTATCCACCTTTTCCATTCCCATTCATAAGTCTCTTGTGAACAATCTTTTAAATACGCTGAAATCTTCGCCATCTCTGCAAAACTAGCCATCTTCAAAGTCCATTCCTCGATAGTAGGCAAAGCTTCATTCTTCCAATATTTACCTATCAACAATCTTGCTGCTGTTATCATATACAATATTAGTTTTATTTCACCCCGTGTAAAACCCTTAACTATACCCAATAAAAACAATTGTGGAGAAAATTGAATTTTTTTCTTCAAAACATTCTGCATGACCCACCAAATTTTTATCCAAAAAGCCTTAACTTTCCTACAGGTCCACCATACATGATAATACGTAGCATCCAAACATTCGCATCTCCAACATTTTGGCTGAACATTAGGGTACATACATGACAACTTTTTAGGATCCAAATGCCATCTATAAAACATTTTATAAAAATTTTCCCTCAAATTCTGCGACTGTGTGAACTTAACATTCTGAACCCAAATTTTTTCCCATGTTTCCAACATCACTGGTTCTTCAAAATTTTGTGCCCACTTAATCATACAATCTTTAACTAATTCAGTTTCTGAGTCCCTTTCTAACAAAACATTATAAAGCCTTTTAATATGCATTGGACCTTTCTCTCTTATATGTCTAACTAATTCTTCCTCATGCAATATAATACCAGTTTTTTGGTCCTCTTTCCATCTCAATTGTAATTGATTATATTGTAACCAGGTTAAATTAATCCCTTCGTCCAACAGTGTCTGCAATGTCTTCAGCTGCCATCTGCCCGCATCTGTAAAAAGAACCTCTTTGTATAAAAACCCCCCGAGTGACATTATATTTGTATTCCACAAGGTATGACCAAGATCCAGCCATAGCGGTATTTTATAATCCCATTTGAGTCGGTGCTTCTTCCAAACTCTCATCAAAGAATCTCTGAGTATATGACTTTTAAATACTTTATCAACTTTATCATCATAAAATAAGTAAGCATGCCATCCAAATTCAAGATCAAAACTTTCTACATTCAATATTCCAGCCTTCTTATTTCCAAACCAATCGCTTGTTAAAGTTAAAGCTGCTGCATCATAATATAACTGTAGGTTTGGGAGTTTAAGACCTCCTCTTTCTGGAACATCTTGCATAATTTTCAATTTCACTCTCGGCTTTTTCTCGTTCCAGACAAACTTATTCACGCCAGACTGCCAGACTTTCAATTGTTTATCACTTTTAAGCACCGGAATCATTTGAAACAAAAACAGAAATCTTGGCAAAATATTCATCTTAACTGCTGCTATTCTTCCAAGTAAAGACAGTTGCAGCTTTTTCCAAATCTCCATGTCTTTCTGAACCTCTCGCCACAACACCTCATAATTATTTTGAAACAATTTCATATTTGATTCTGCAACCTGAACTCCAAGATATTTTACCTTAGGTACAATTTCAAAACCTGCCCTCCTTTCAAGCTCATGTTTACGATCTTGTGTCATATTCTTAACTATCATTTTAGTCTTTTTTGAATTCAGTCTAAAACCTGAAACTCTACCATAGTCTTGTATAATGTCGTTCATCAGGATTGTTGATTCCATTGGTTGTGATAGGGTAACAACCAGATCATCTGCAAATGCCTTTATTCTATAATCCTCTTGCCTTATCACTATGCCTTTCAGAATTTTTGAGTCCCGTATTGTATTTAGCAAGACTTCCAATGTTAAAATAAATAAAAGTGGGGACAACGGACATCCCTGTCTTGTTCCTTTTTCAATTTTAAACTCTGTCGTCAAACTTCCATTAATAATAATCTGTGCTTTTTGCTCTTGATAAATTGCTGAGATCGCCTGTATAAATTGGTCCCCAAAGCCCATCTTTTTTAAAGTCTTTAGTAGAAAATTCCAATCCACTCTATCAAAGGCCTTCTCCGCATCCAAAAAAACCAGCACTGCAGAAATCTGTTTATTCTTATCAAGATATTCCAATAAGTCTATTACTTGCCTTACATTGTCCTTCATGTATCTGCCCTCAATAAATCCCGCTTGGTCCTCATGAATCACTTTTTGGATTACTGGCATCAACCTGTTGGCTAACACCTTCGCATAAATTTTATAGTCTGTGTTCAAAAGAGATATTGGTCTGTAGTTCTCTGGTTTTTTAGGACCAACTTGTTCCTTTGGTATCAAAGATATATAAGCAGTTGTCCAAGATGGGGGTATTCTACCCCCTTGTTGAATATTGCAAAATAAATCTCTAAGTTGTCCCACCATTTCAGCTTGTAAAGTTTTGTAATACACTGCAGTCAAACCATCCGTGCCAGGAGCTTTGGCTGTTTTTAGCTGCTTAATTGCTGCTATTATCTCCTCCTCTGTTATAGGATAATTCATTCTTTCCTTTTGTTGATCAGTAATTTTTGTAACTCTCTTATCCTTTAAATATTTTTCTATAAGTCCATTCTGCACCTCTTCTTTGGCATATAATTTAGTATAATAATCCACAAAAGCTTCTTTAATTAATTTTTGTTGAAAAATTTCTTTCCCTCCAATGTCAATACTATCAATAGTCCGTATACTTTGTTTTTTCCTCAGTGTGTAAGCCAACCATCTGCCCGGTTTATTAGCGTTGCAAAATGTATTATGCTTCGCGTATTGTAAGCTTGTTGCAACTTGTTCTGCCATAAGCATTTGAAATTGGTCTTTCAAAAGTTTTATAGCGCTTCGTATTCTTTCATCTGTTGGGTTTTTAATAAGTAACTGTTCTAGTTATACGTTGATCTTTAACTTCAGTCAACTGAATCAAATCCAAAATTGGAGAAGAATCCAACAAGGGCTCACTCAGAAAACCTCCTTCTGCACCTTGCACTTCTAATTCCTGCTTAGACTGTTCTTCCAATTGCCTCTCTTCACTCTCCTTAATCTCCAAAACTGTAGACGTACGTGGAGATGGTGTTCTTTCCTTAAGAATAGTACTATAAAAATGTTGTGCCTTCTCCACGGTATTCAACCGATATCCTTCTCCCTTATATCTAAAAATTATCCCAGCTGGTGCATCCCACCGGAAGGGTATCTGTAAGTCTTTCAATTCCTTAACAAGAAAACCAAATTCCTTTCTAGCTTTCAGCATTTTAGGAGGTAATTCTTTAAAAATTACAAGTCGTGAGCCCCCCACTTGTACAGAGGTGTGAAAAGATTTTTGGAGGATTTCATTTCTAATTTCTCTCTCAGTAAAGTATATGACCACATCTCTAGGCAGTTGTCTTTGTCTGGCCACCCAAGAGTTCACTCTGTAGATTTTAGGCTTTACATAAATGTTGAACAGAAGGGGCGAGAGGACCGACCCTTGTGGCACCCCACAAGCAAGGTGCCTCGGGGTCGACCGCTGCCCCCCTGTCAACACAGATTGCGACCGGTCGGAGAGGTAGGAGGAGAACCACCGCAAAACGGTGCCTCCCACCCCCAACCCCGCCAACCGGTGCAACATGATACCATGGTCGATGGTATCAAAAGCCGCTGAGAGGTCTAACAGGACCAGGATAGAGGAGCAACCCCTATCCCGGGCCCTCCAGAGATCATCCACCAATGCGACCAATGCCGTTTCCATGCTGTGCCCAGGCCGGAAGCCGGACTGGAGCGGGTCTAGATAGACAGCTTCATCCAGGTACCGGGGAAGCTGTTGCGCCACCGCACTCTCAACAACCTTCGCAATGAAGCGAAGGTTGGAGACTGGACGATAGTTAGCCAAAACAGCCGGATCCAGAGAAGGCTTCTTGAGGAGGGGCCTCACCACCGCTTCTTTCAAAGCGGCCGGCAGGACCCCCTCACCCAAAGAAGCGTTAACAATCTTCTGGAGCCAGCCTCGTGTCACCTCCCGGGAAGCCAGTACCAACCAGGAGGGACACGGGTCCAATAAACATGTGGTCGCGTTCAGCCGTCCCAGGACCCTGTCCATGTCCTCGGGAGCCACAGGATCGAACTCCCCCCAGATAACACTCTCAAGACCTGTCTCAGTCATCCCGTCTGGACATACCCAGTCAGAGGCCAGCCCTTCCCGAATCTGAGCGATTTTGTCATACAGATACTGCACAAAATCCTCAGCTCGACCCTGCAAGGGGTCATCCCGCACTTCCAGATGGAGGAGGGAGCGGGTCACCCTAAACAGGGCAGCTGGGCGATTATCTGATGACGCGATAAGAGTGGCAAAATAGCTAGTTTTCGCCGCTTTTATCGCCACTAGGTAGGTCTTAATATGAGACCTCACCAGTGTTCAGTCAGGTTCGGAGCGGCTGGTCCTCCAACTACTCTCCAGGCGTCTTTTCCGGCGCTTCATCTCCCTAAGCTCCTCGGAAAACCAAGGAGCTAGGTGAGTTCGGTGCCGGGTCAGAGGCCGCAAAGGCACGACTCGGTCCAAGGCCCCGGCAGCCGCACTATCCCAGGCGGCCACCAGGTCTTCAGCCGAGTCATGAGCCAGAATCTCAGGAAATGGCCCAAGCTCCATCTGGAACCTATCAGGGTCCATCAGGCGCCTGGGGCGGAACCACCTGGTCGGTCCCGCCTCCCTGCGGCAGGGTGCAGCGGTTAGAAAGTCCAGTCGAAGGAGTGAGCGGTCAGACCATGACAAGGGTTTGATGGCTATATCCCCTATATCAAGGCCACTCAACCACTGACCAGAGACAAAAACTAAGTCCAGAGTGTGTCCTCCTGTGTGAGTGGGGTCATGAATTAACTGAGTAAGGTCCATGGCCGTCATGGAAGCCATGAACTCTCGAGCCACCTCAGACGTTTCACCGATAGATGGCAGGTTGAAATCCCCCATGATGGCAAGTCTGGGGGTGTCCACCACCACCTCGGCTATAACGTTAAGGAGCTCGGGCAGGGCCGTTGCCACGTGGCAGGGAGCCAGGTACGTGACCAATTATATTTTCCCCGAAGGAGAAATGGAGACACATGCTCTTAAAGGCAGAAAGCAACTCCATTTTCCTGCATAATAAAACAGTCCCCAGCAGATGCCTGAAAACTTTAGAGATGGATATTTTGTGCCCATTAACAAAAACTGGACCAATCTATTCACAAACAAAACACCGTCTGCCCCAGGGGTTGGGATTAAGAAGGATGGGACATGACCTTTTAGGACATAACAGGATTAACTCACCACCATTGAAATAACAAAAGGCACAAGCCCCTTCATTGCACATGTCATGCCCTGAGCCTGAATCTGCGGAGGAGAATGAGCTGGAGCTAGAGGGGACAGCTTTGTTGGCTTCGGAGGAATGTGGGGTGGGGCAGGCAGAGGCAGCCCAGGGACTCTCACGATTGGAACGGCTTGTTAGCAGGGTGGAACTGGGGCAGGATGACCAAGAGGGCAAGCAGTGGACATGAGGAGTGACAGAGCTCAGGCAATGAGCAAGGACCACGCCCTCCTGATCCCTGAGCATGGAGAGTGGAGAGAAGCCGGGAACAGCGTAGGCTGACCCGACGACTCAGGAGGAAAGCACCCTGCTCCTCTTCACAAGGAACATCTGGGGACTAAGATTTAAGGAGACACTGTGGGGAGGGGCGTTTTTTGGGAACAAACACTGAATTGGTAGAGTTTGGTGTGCCGGTATAGACATTTGGAGTTTGCAGGACTGCTTGCTTCTTCCTTACTTGTGGATTCAGTGCCTTCTTCCTGACTTCGTGGATTCAGTACCTTGTTCCTGACTTTGTGGACTCATTGTTTGTTCCTTGTTTCGTGGACTCATTTCCCTGCTTCTTTGTTTTGCTGGACTGTGTGTGTGCGCGCACTTGCGCTTTGCTATGGTACTTGCCAAGAATGTGGGAGTGTTTGGGGGGAAATTTGGAGCATTAAAGGGGAGTTTGAATTCTCAGCTGGCTGTGTGACCTTTGTGCCTTGTCCCGGGTCATCACAGCACAATCCCCAGAACAGTTCAAACTTCAAAGTCACAGAAACCTTTAAAGATCCATCCGCTCATTCAACCATTTGGTCAGCTGTCCCAGAACCACATGCCGTGGTTGCTGGTTCTGCTCATCAGTAAACCTTCTTTCCTTGCAGCCAGTCAGCCTCCGTTTTATTTCCAGCACCTTTCTCCCGGCTTCGAACCGGACCGGATTTTTCTTCCAACTCTCTCCTTTCACGAGACCCATTTTCTGATGCTTACCCTCTCTTTGTCCCGCCACCGACCCCATGGAAACGGGAGACGCTGGGCTTTCCCCCCATAAAACCTCTAGCATATTGGCCGCTTACCCCTCCCTTCCCCAAAGCCACACCATTTCAGCCGTTCCCCTATGCAAGGGACACGGGTTACAAGCCTTTCCTACGTGGGCAAGCCGTCTTTCGAAGCTGATGATGTATAGAC